>NC_081421.1:128593112-128902698 GCF_949786415.1 Peromyscus eremicus
TCACTCACAAAGTATTTTAACTCAACAGTCTTGGGTCAGACCCTTTATTTGTCTCCTAGCCTCATGAATCTTGAGGGAGAAGCAGGTTCTGTGGCTATAACATTTTTAATGATACAATCTGATGTCTTCTCGGTCCCTTCTGAGCACTGACCTCTCACACATTAAAACGGTAATCTTTATTTCCTTCAGAGAAAGTACAGTTCCTACCCCAGAACAAAGGATACAATGCTCGGGTTTGTTTTTAAACTGATTATGCAGCACATTTAGAGCAGTGTTCTTGAGAGCCAGATTTAAAGAAGAAAGCAATTTTCTGAATGCTAAAACTTTCCTTTAAAGATCAGGAGTTAAAATGTGGAGGAACAATTGCCTGAATCAGGTGAGAAACAGTAGAAACATAGAGAAACTCTATGGAGTTGGGAAGTCCTAGCTCCCATGGCAAAAATAATAATAGAACATCCTAAGAGAACGATAGGAAGGCCACAGAAGGGAATACTAGGTTGAAACCCTGTGCGGGGTCCCTTAAGACCTAGGCCTCAGCTCATAGGTGGGTTAGTGTTAGGGTAGGACTCAGGAAGAGGATGACAGATGGAAACAGGAAAGCACAGTTGACCAAAACAAGAAAACAGTGAGACTGACTACATTGCTAAGTATGGAAGGCACTGTCACCATCACCAGATTCCCAAACATCCTTCCTTCTGAGCATGTGGCTTCCTGAAAGAAAGCACAGGCCAGCAAATTGAGAGCAGAAAGGATGATTATTTTTACTTTTGCTTTTAAACAAAAGCACCAAAGATATGAGTCTTTGTTTCTCCTGCTACGTGATTGCGAAGGGAAAACATACAAGATGAAAAAGACCCTAGCAGTCTGGACTCCTGGTGAACACAGCGGTGATACTTGGTTTTTAGTTTGCACTTATTTATTTCATTTCTCAATTTGCCTTCTTCTGAAAGGCTGAAAATAAGTGGTCTGGGAGTAAAAGCCATGACTTCAGTCTTTGGATATGTGTGCATATGTGTCGTCCAAAAATACACGTTAAGAGTATAGGTCTGCAAATGGATCCAGGACATGGAGGAGATTGCAGTCATAATCTCTACCATTGACTCTCAAATCACATAATCCCCATCTTGGTGTGTGTGTGTGTGTGTGTGTGTGTGTGTGTGTGTGTGTGTGTGTGTGTGTAAAGGTTACAGGATAGGTACAAATGGATTAAGAGCCTGCAGAGTTCAAAGAGGCCTTACTAGAGGCAGAGAGCTAATATAGACACAGAGAATTAAAGCAGGTAGCTGTATATTAGTGATGCTAGTTGGAGAGTTGCTGGAGTATAAGCCATGTCACAGGGTTTCAGGGTAAGACCAATGACAGGAGTGAAGTGTCATTAAGGCAAAGTGCAGGACCAGGTCAAGATGGGTGGATAGACGGATAGATGGACACATAATGGGTGGTTGGGTGGGTGGATGAATGGAAGGATGGATGAACACATGGATAGATGGGTGGGTAGGTGAATGGATGGATGGATGGATGGATGGATGGATGGATGGATGGATGTTGATTTGAATGTATCACATCTAATATTGAGCTGCAGTCCTTGGGACAGTCAGAAGTTATCTGCTTGTGGTCACCTGACATGTACACCAGGTAGTCAGATGCTAGGTCAGTAGGACTACTGTCATCCCAGGATTTGGAGTCATTCTAATGGGGTCCCAAGTGAGGGTATTTCAATCTACCTTGATTTTGTGTGTTTGAACGTTTTCCAGACCTGTTTTTCCTGATGTGATTTCAATATACTCGTGTGTTCCTGTGTTACCAACTTACTTTAATAAGTTCATAGATGATTCTTGTCTATTTTCATGTATAAGTCATTGATCAGTCTGTACCTCATGGGTGGTTCTGGTGACATCTGAGAGCATCCTGCCTCTGCATCAGTACTCAAACAGGAGTCAAATGCTGCCTATAAAATGGAGTCACTTGGGACCAGGCACAGCCTGAAGCTACTTTCACACAACAAGGAGTAACTGAAAGCAGAACACAGCCTGATCTCAATAAGAGAGGCTGAGAGGATCCCAGTGAACATAGCTGTCATGTTAGGTAGGTCTGATACAAGATATTTCTATAGTAACCCAGGCTTTTTCCATCTCAAGAGTTTGCAGACACCTGCCTGGAATATTCTGTCTGTCCATATGTTTGTCTCTGTCTCTTTCTCTGTCTCTCTCTCTCTCTCTCTCTCTCTCTCTCTCTCTCTCTCTCTCTCTCTCTCTCTCTCTCTCTCTCTCTCTCTGCTTTCCAGACCTTGGTTTAAGCGTCATTCCCTCAGAGAGACCTTCCATGCCTACACTAATCTAAATTAGATTATCTGGTACAAATTCTCAGACACCCTGAAAAAAATTTTTTTTGGAACAGGGTCTCTCTAAATAGCCTAGATGACCTGGAACTCACTGAGATCCTCCTGCCTCTGCCTCTTGAGTGCTGGGATTAAAAGCATGGGCCACTATGGCCGGCACCATCCCAAACTTTTTGTTTGTTTGTTTGTTTGTTTGTTTGTTTGTTTGTTTGTTTGTTTTGAGACAGAGTTTCTCTGTGTAGCTCTGGCTGTCTTAGAACTCACTGTGTAGACCAGGCTGGTCTCAAACTAAGAGATCCACCTGCCTCTGCCTCCCAAGTGGGATCAAAGGCATGTGTTACCACTGACCAGCCCATCCCGAACTTTTAAAGCTAGTGTTCACCACAATTCATAGCTCCACATTTATTACTGCACATGTTTTTATGGATTGGGACTGTATCTTCCAGACTTAGAAAGCAATGTTCTCTGCACTCAGTAACATACAGCACATAGCAGAGGCTGAGGAAAGGGCTTTATGTGGTTTGTGGGAATAAAACTGGTTTTCCTGTTCAGGATTTCTTTCCTCGGAGGTGAGCCCCACTTCCTAAAGCCCATGCTACTTCAGTCTCTGGAACTCACAGAGCCTGTCTAGAAAACTGTTAAGGCTCAGCAGGTGAATGATGTGAAGTCGGGTGACATCTCAAAGTCCTGCCCTTCAGGCCAGACCTGGATCAGAACCATGTCTGACCTCTCTTCAAGTGATGCCCACATACCTAAACTCCTCTACTAAGCTCTGTCTTTCTATTCCTTCATCTCCCTCCTCCCCACAGGACACTTCTTCACCTCTTTCCCCCTCCAAAGCTTAAAGATATAACAACAGAGCAGCAGGAACAAAAGCACAACTTCAGACTCACACACACCTGTGTACACGTTCAGACTCAGGCAAATAACACCCACATGAACTAGGATAAGTTCCCTAAGCCCACAGAGTCTGTGTTCACACACATAATGTGGATGTATGATGGACAGAAACATTAATTTGGGGGGAGGGTGTTTTCGAGACAGTATCCTGTATCATACCTTACGTACATCTGTACTTGGAACTTGTTGATTTCTCTTATTGTTTGTTGTGTCACATGTGAGTACATTTCTGCCCAGAGACATGTTTTCAAAGTATGGAAAATATCCACCAAGAAAGGCCTGAGTCAGAGCCCTTTGTGATTAAGAATGTGTTCTAAGCTTGTCTTTCATACCCTGACACAAGAAAGTCAAAGCAACCCCAGAGGGGGACTTGCTACAAGCTTCCAGAGGCTTCAGAGGTTGCAACAAAGACATGAAAATCAATCTTGAACTCTATCTTTTAATTTCTCTTTTCATGGTTGCTGTTCTCAGACGAAGAATGCAATTAAAATTAATGTCAGATTAGTTCACTTTCCTCAAAATGAACATTGGTCAGATTCTATCTGAGGGGTCTGTAACATCTCTTCTGTAATTATTTTTAAATATATTAGTGGGGATCTGGGTATTGTAGAACAAGGGGACTGTTTCTGGGAGACAGGAGTTCTGGGTTCTGGCTCTGGTTCTGTGATTTACTGTGTGACCCAGGGAAAGTCATGTCCTCTGGTTGGACACCATCATCTCTGTAAAATGGACCTGCTGCAACCTCACAGAATTGTCTAAGGCTTATAAGAATCATGCATATTAAAGCAAAAATTACAATCAACTTTATGATTACTACCCATGCTCCTGGAAAATATGACTGATGTAAACCGCACAGGAATCAGACCACTGGGACTCGACACAAACACCACATCGTGTGTATTGCTAACTACAGAAGGATAACTGGATTACACTGTAATAAAAGGGATTTTGCTTTTTACTTTTAAATGACAAAGGAAGGATGACAACAGCTGGGCCCACTGTTGAGTATTAAACACATTAGAAAATTTTAGCTCTAATGACACATGGTAATTGGAAAACAAATCACAGGGCATGCACTTTCCACTCCTGCAAAGAAGTTCTAATTATGTCAATCTAGCTTGTTGTTTGTCCTAAGTACTCTTGTGGTTCCCCTAGTGTTTCTCTTCAGCACCCTCATTGGTGTCTCAGGATATGACCACCAAGAAAACACTCATTCATTCAGTCCTTGTCAACATCTGTTGGCTGTGAGCTCTGACACTTTCATGGAGCACCTGGATTTTAGTTGGTGGCATAAAAAGTTCAATAGCTATAGTCTAAATCTACCCCTAACAACCTAAGTCCTGAAGTGATTGTAGCTATTCAGAAAAAGTGCACAGTGTTCACGGGAGGCTAACACTATTAAAGTAAGTGCATGACTACAATCAGGCATCATGTTTAACAGCTGTCATGGTGCAGTGGATTCACAACCCTATTAAAGTTTATCCTTCTGCCACTCCTGCTTAGAACAAACCAGATCCTTTCCTTTGTCTCAGATTATGAAACTGACAACATTTATATCCAGATCAATGCTAGAGAATGTAAAATTCTCCTGAAAGAAGACAAAAGCCTTATGATCATTTTGCTTGAGGAAAACCAAATGAAAAGGATCTTCTGATAGGTTGGATGCATCTACAGAGCCCCATTGTGCTATCTCAGGTTCTACTTTAGAGGCCAACATTTTTAAAGACTTCTTAAAATAAAAATAACATTGGGACAAGAAAAGGTCCTGTGAAAATGAGCAGAGTCCTTCTTGGTGTTTACCTTTTCACTCTAAAAAATTCATTTAAATTAATCTTTATAGATACATGAAAATTCCACAGTATACACATCAAAAATATTTAAACCTGGCTGAATATGTCTATCTCTTCAAGTATTTATTGCTTCGTAGTTCAAAAGAAAACATTTAACATCCTTTCTTCCGGTTGTGAAATGTTCAGACAGTGCATTCCTGCTGTCTACAGCCACCTGCTGCACAGACACAACAGGGCTTCTTATCCCTACCTGACTGCAGCTTGGAACCCACTGGTCAGTCACTGTCATCCTACCCTGTCCCCACTCTCCCCACCCTCTAGTAACCACTGCTCTACTCTAAACTTCTTTGAAATCAACATTTTTCAGATTACATATGTGAGTGAGGTCATGTTTGTCTTTCTGTGCCTGGCTTATTTCACTTAACATGATGACTTACAGTCCATCCACATCCTCACACATGGTAGAATCCCTTTTGCTGTCTGGCTGTGTAGCATCCACGGTATAGCTGTAGCACAGTTTCTCCATCTACTCTCCCATTGTCTCTACTTCTTTCTTTTTTAAAATATGATTTTAATTAAAATAGAACTGCACCACCTTCCCTTCCCTCCCTCCAGCCCCTCCCAGCTATGCTCTCTTGAACCCCTGCCCCACTCTCAAGTTAACAGCCTCTTTGTCTTTGACTATTATTGTTACATACAAGCACATTTATATCTGTATACACAAAATATATAAATATAACCAGCTAAGCCACTTTTTGATGGTGTGTAATGGTTTCCAGGCTGACCACTCTACATTGAACAACCAATCAGGGGTCTCATGCCTGAGAGAGGCTAAAGTTTCTATATATTAAACAAAGAGGTACAAATGTCTCGACACACTATCATTTTCTTCAGATTTACACCCAGGAGTACAGTTGCTGGACTATTTTTATCTTTTTTATGAATGTCTACACCACTTTCCATCCCCACCACACCCCTTGCCAACACTAGCTTCAGTCTTTCTGAAAATAGCCATTCTTACTAGGTTGTGGTAACATCTCACTGTGGTTTCCATTTCTCTGATAACCAGATTCCCCAGCTTTGTTTTCAGATGCCTAGTGGCCACATGAGTGTTTACTTTTGAGAAATGTCTGCCTAGAACTACTGCCCGCTCTCAATCAGACTACTGTCACTGCTGTTGCTGTTGGTGTTACTCACATTGAGTTCTTAGTGTTCTTATAGATGCTAGACACAAGCCCTCAGCAGACACATGTGTTGTGACTACTTTCTCTAATTCTTTAGGGTTTCTCCTCATCCTGTTGGTTCCCATGACTGGGGATACTTTATAATTTGATGAAAGTTAATTTTTTTTTCTATTTTTGTCTTTGCTTCCTGTAGTCTTAGGGTCCTGTCCAAAAATTCCTTGCAAGTGTTCTGATGTGATTCTTCTGTGTTCCTTTAGGAAGCAGCATTTCAAAGTTTGGGGGCATATTTAAGGCATGTCATGCCTCTCAGACAAATTATGTGCTTGGTTCTTAAAAAAGCTCATAGTTTAACAGTATAAGGATAGTGGGCACAGAGAGAGCAGGCACTTGAAGAATCTTAAAAGAGCAAATGATCCTTTCATGAGCCCAGTGGGGTGATCTATTGTTCTGAGAAGAGGCTACTCATTTAATGAGAACAAATTGATTTTTCACATAAAAATTTAGAAGGCTCTGAAATAAACAGAAGGATTTTTTTTTCCACTTCATCTTCCTGGACAAGGATTTCCTGTAATAATAAAGTCAGGTTGAAGCAAAGGTTGAAAATAAAACCATGTTAACACAAACAGAATGTGTCTGAATGCCAATGGGTCAAGAGTAGAAATAGATTAAATGTAAAAGAAAATTTGAGACTAAATTTTGTCAGTTCTCACTGGCAATTCTGAAGAATCTGAAATAGGGATAAAGGGAAAATGGTGAGGATTCATGTCTGTTCAAATGCCAAAGTACTTTTCAGAGAGTGAGAAATATAGACAATCATGGAGGTAGAAATAAAACTAGACATAGACATGGAGATAGAGGTGGATATGGAGATAGAGGTGGACATAGAGATAGAATGGAGACAAGTAGACATGGAGATACAGGTGGACATGGAGACAAGTAGACATGGAGATAGAGGTGGACATGGAGATAGAATGGAGACAAGTAGACATGGAGATAGAGGTGGACATGGAGACAGAGATAGATATGGAGATAGAGATAACTGAACTTGGAGATAGAGGTAGACATGGAGACAAGTAGACATGGAGATAGAGGTGGACATGGAAACAGAGATAGATATGGAGATAGAGATAAACTAAACTTGGAGATAGAGGTGGACATGGAGACAGAGATAGATATGGAGATAGGGATAAACTGAACATGGAGATAAAGGTGGACATGGAGACAAGTAGACATGGAGATAGAGGTGGACATGGAAACAGAGATAGATATGGAGATAGAGATAAACTAAACTTGGAGATAGAGGTGGACATGGAGACAGAGATAGATATGGAGATAGAGATAAACTGAACATGGAGATAGAGGTAGACATGGAGACAGAGATAGACATGGAGATAGAGATAAACTGAACTTGGAGATAGAGGTGGACATGGAGACAAGTAGACATGGAGATAGAGGTGGACATGGAGACAGAGATAGATATGGAAATAGAGATAAACTGAACTTGGAGATAGAGGTGGACATGGAGACAGATATGGAGACAGAGATAGATGTGGAGATAGAGGGAAAAGGGAAGATAAGAGGAGAGGGAAAGGATGGAAGACAAAGAGGGAAGGATGAAGGAAAAGGGCAGAGGAGGAAAGAAACGTGTAATTCTTGTAGCACCTAAGGTTGGATATCTACCATATTCCAGATGAAACCAAGACTCTACGAATTAATATTTAAAAGCAATCCTCACCAAATGTCTCTTAAATAATGGAGTCAGATTTTAGTTGCAGTAACTAACTGCTCCATTGCCATCTTTACTTACTCACTTGACAGTTTCTCAATGGCTACAACATACAGGACTTTGTTTCAGACAATGGATGTGCAGTAATTAGCAAGGCAGGGTCTGCAGCTTCTTAGTGCTCATAACCTAGTGAGAAAAGGAAAAAATGGAAATGTCAGATGTTTACTTAATAAAACTTCTCAGGGTATAAGTGGGTATCTAGACTGAGGGACAGATGACATTTCAAAGTAGTGTTTTAGTGAGTACAGAGGCAGGAAAGCCTCTAGAACAGAAGGATAGGTCTTTTATCACCTCAATAATTGACCACAGGTGCATCACAGGAGGGGGAATCTTGTGTGGGTATCTGGTCACATTTATATGTTTCTCATCCACCACCTTTGCTTTTCAGGTTGTGTACAGAGGATGGGGCTTTTCTGATTTGAATGCCATCTGACTCCATTGCTGAAATCTCCTCTGGCTGTAAACAGGGAGAAAGTAGACATCTATGTCGGATCAAACGTTGCCTAAGAATGCTTCCCAAAGTGTCACAGCCTGGTATCCCAGGTCATTTCCTCTGCAGCACATATCTCTATTATGAAAATTAGTGTTTTTCACCCTTAAATGTCCTAGGTGTCCATCTGTGACTCCGTGATGCCACAGTTTCTAAGCCACCTCTCTTAGGGTAGGGATATTCCACTCTGTTTTCTCTAGGGGAGTGAATAGTGACTGACACAGCATGTGGTCTTTAAAAGACATTCATCACACTGCCTTATATTGTCACTTTTCTATTATTTACACATCACAACTAAGAAAATAGAGATAGAAAGAGAAAGCATGGGTATCCCTCTGGAACATCTCTGTGCCAGCAAGTACATCCACTTCTCTCAGTTCCAGCCCTCCAGTATCCCTGCTACCCCAATGCTATCATTTCACCTCACCTCCTCCCCTAGCTTGTGCCTCCTCCCTCCTTCTCAAGACTGAAGGGGAAGAAATGAAAAACCATTCTTGAGTGCCTTCTTTGTGGAAAGAAGTGTTCAGCATTCTTCTGTCATTTTTATGAAGGCAACAGTACATAATGGCATTCATGTCCCCATCAAAAATCATAGATGCCATTGTTGTAACATTGATAGCAAACAGGACTGGATGGCTGACACCTGCAGATTTCAAAGTAAACAAGGCCTAACTTTTTCCACTTTTATTGTTATCCTTCACCAGTCTCATTTGTAAGTACACAATCAGGAGAGAGTATTTGGCATCCAGAAAGAGCATGCTGGTATATGTCTCTATACAAGAGAGTTTCAGGAAAACTTTGAAATGTATTGTCCAGTTCCCTCAAAAAGAGGTCTTCAAAGAAGGAATTCACATCTCACTCTTTACCTATGGCTGGGGACCAAACACCCTAAAGCAGGGGCTTTCTACAGCTTACAGTGTTGTTGCAACAAAGATACAGAGCAACCAAGAATGCTTCCCAAGCTTTACTTTCTTTTTTTATTAAGGAAAAAATTTTATTCATTTTACATAACAATCAAAGATCCCCCTCTTCCCTCCTCCCGCCCCTCCAGCCTCCCCCTCCCAACCCATCCCCCGTTCCCTCCTACAAGAAGGTAAGGCCTCCCATGGGGAGGTCTACATTTAGTAGAAGCAGGTCCAAGTCCCTACCCCTGCCTCAAGGCTGTGCAAAGTGTCCCATCACAGATATTGGGCTCCAAAAAGCCTGCTCATGCACCAGGGAAGGATTCTGATCCTACTGCAAGGGGGCGCCTTAAGCAGATCACAGGCTTTACTTTCAAAGAAACAATTATATTTGAAACAACGTTATTTCATTGACATACTAAACAAAATTTAAGAATAATCACAATATCTTTTAAAAGATTTATAGTAAAAATCTTGTAGTTTGTTAAAAATAACTAAGGAATTACATAGCTACAGCTTGCGCATCTGTTTAGCTTGTGCATATCAGTACAGCAAGCTCCTTTTCATTTCTGACCTAGCAATCTGAAATTGTAGTCACCTATAGCACTTTGCCCTCTAGTAAACAATGGAAATTTTCAACTCAAATAATCATTCTCTGGGGTGCACCTTCTCCTCTGTTGCCCTCTGGAGTTGTACATAGGATAGCTGGGTGAATCAGTGCTGAACTTGACTGGGTTGTTTCATCTTTGGCAGGATCTGTGGCTCAGAAGTGAATTGTGGACATTCCTCGGGAGCTAGCCTTTCCTTTTTCACAGTAAACCTTCATTCTGACATAGTCCACTGGGATGACACTAAGACATTACATCTGTATGTGTAACACACATTGACACTCAGAGCGACTACATCGTTCTTTTATTGAATAATATTTCTCTGGTTGAGAGGAGGCTAATTGAAATAAGTTCATTTTTCCATCTAGCATTTGAGGACATGTGTCAGGGATGTGGAAAGGACATGTCAGTGCTCTGCATGTTGGTAACACCTCACTCAAGAATTGTTAATGACCTCTTTTTTACTTTATTTTTAGAGATAAGAGAAGTGAGACATAAAAGTTTTTCCAAGATTAATTCTGAACTTATGACTTCACACTTTCTGATTTATGCATATATGACTGTGTTACTCACTTTTCTATTGCTCTGAAAAGACACCATGACCAAGGCAACCTTTATAAAATAAATCAATCATTTATTGGGGGCTTGCTTACATTTTCAGAGGTGAGTCCATTATCATCATGGTGGGAAGCATGGAAGCAAGCAGGCAGATGCTAGAGAAGTAGCTGAGAACTACATCCTGATCCACAGGCAGCAGGGAGAGAGAGAGAAAGACTGCATCTAGCATAGGCCTTTGACACCTCAAAACCCACCCCCAGTGACACACTTCCTCCAACAAGGCCACACCTCCTAATCCTTCTAATCCTTTCAAACAGTTCCACTCCTTGTGACAAAGCATTCAACTATATAAAGCTATGGAAGCCATTCTTAGTCAAATCACCACACACCCCTCCAAAGAAAAATAATCATCAAGATGTTTCATCTTCTATTTCTGACACATATCCAAGGTCAAAGCAAAAACAAAAGGCCCAAGTTTTCACCCATAGAAGTCCCAGTGAGGAATCTTCTGATAACACTAAATAGAAACTTATTCCTGGAAGGTTGCTGTGAACTATCACCATTAAAAACCAGGACTTCAACACTTTCCCATTCAATTTCAACTTGTCACAATTCATCCTCTAATACTCTTTCTTTTCATAACCCATTAGCTTTGAACCTTAATTTTATCCTCACCTTACTTTTCAGAATTGACCTTAGCACCATCTTCCCAGATTTAACCTTGCTTACCCTTATACATGGATTTTATTTTCATTTTACTCTGGTAGATTTTTCCTGCTGTCTTGGTTACACAACCCTCCCACTTCATAAGGTCCAAATGTTCTTTCTTGTAAGACCATTCTTTTGACTGTGATCCTAGCTCCTTGGGTGACTGACACAAGAGGATCACAAGCCCAAGTACCTCCTGGGCTATATACCAAGTTCAAGGCTAGCCTGGGTGAGTTAGGTAGACCCTTTCTCAAACTAAAAGTTCAAAAGGGCTGATGATACCACTCAATAGTAGAGCAGTTGTCTAGCATGCTCAAGGCCCTTGGTTAAAACTTCAGAAAACACAAACTTAGAAATATACACACTCAAATAATCATCTCTTTGGGTTCTGGTACAATTTGGTTCTGTCTGTGATACTAGCAAATTTCATTAAAGAAGAGGAAAATAGAGATTTTGGGGGCGGATGAGGTGAAGCATTCACATTTTACACATGGTACACATACATGCAGAACAAAACACTCTACACATAATATAAATAAACAATTATACATATTTTTAAAGGGGGGATAGAGAAAAGAAATACCAAGAAAAAATGTAGAAAGCCAGTGAGATGGCTCAGTGGATGGACACTTAATGTGTCCATTAGGGAATCCCAGGTGGAGGCAGGAGAGAGCAGACTCTGCAAAGTTGTCTTTTGACCCATACATGTGCAATGTGGCATGTGCATGCCCTCACACACATCACACATACACACACAATGGAAACAATTTACATTTATGTGTTCTGAGCAGCCAAAGCAGCAGACAGGGGTGGGGTGGGGTGGGGTGGGGTGGGGTGGGGGCTAGTTAAACAATCACAGACAGCAGTGGGACTGCACAGTTTCCTGGAAATCACCACAGCAAAGGCAACAGCACCTCTAATCCACATTTGCACGGGTACTGTTCTGAGAGGGATGGAAATATGAGTTCAGTGGGGGAAGGTTCTTAGCACCTCTTCTCACTACCATAGGATGTGGGAAATTGCCAGGGTGACTTTAGTTGTTGTGCTAACCTCAATTTTCTACCCACGACTCTTTTATTCCTCAACAAAGGGCACTTTTTACCTAAAATTCACAGCAGGTGAGTCTTGAGACTTTGTTCTCAGATATCATTTTCCACCACTCCTTGTTAGGACATATTTTAGCAAAATGTTGACCTTAATTCAAATTCCAGGCCTGATCCTTACTGTGTCGTAGAGGGACATTTCTTTATCTATAAAAACAACAATAATATTATAAGATCTGTTGTGAGATAAAACTATGAGAAATACATGCATACTACCAAAGTACTTGGCATTTCATGTGGACAACATAGATACATCATGCTTTCCTCTCAGAAACCAATTCACTGTCATGCTATGGATGCACTCTGCAGCAGACTCGGTGACACTTGGACACCACACTTCCCCACCTGGCGTAATGGTCACTTCACCCTCAAGACAGCTGATCACTCTGAGATGTGAAAAGATCCAGAACTGAAATGCATCATAGTTTCCAGCAAACATTCTAGAAGGCTCCACTTAAATAGAAACATTTGTGCCTTTCTCATTTATTAAATCACAGAAGTACAGCTTTTATCTGCTCTGTGGCCAGGGTGGAAAGTTTGGCAATCACATCAGAATGACTCAAGGGTGTATTTCCTGAATGTCTAACTCATCCTCCACGGGTTTAACTGATTTGAGATTAAAGCTTATTACAAAGATCTATTTTTCCCCAGTGGTAAGCCAAAGAAGGCTCTTTGTCTACACTAACCAGACCACAGTGTGGCTCCTTTAGAATCAGACTGACTGGGAGTGAGATTGCTGAAGGGAAGTTACATAAGCAAACCTTCCTATTTCCCCATTCTGTCTTTCATTCAGGAAAACTGCCAATAAATAAGACAAAAGAATCAGCCTCAAGAGCACAGTCCACATGTCCTTAACTTTTCATGTCTGACAATCTCATTCACTAGGATCTGGGATGGCATTTGTGTGGGAAGCCTGATTTTAGTCTCTTGAGTCCTAAGTCATGGAATATGAATAGAATGAGGGTAGAGCACATTCCTGGGACTAGATATCCATGTGTATGTGGGCTAAATAAACATTTCACTTCAAAGAAGGAGTAGCTCACTGTCCTTCATCATCTTTAAATTTTCTTGCTCAAGATTCCATGATCTGCATTACAGACATAGTAATAGCTGAGGCCTTGATATTTTTTTAAATCATACTTTGTGCATAAAATATAACGGCATAAAAATGACCATGGAACAGAGTTCCTATACCCTCACCATCTACCCTATACAACAGTTCCATGGAAATGTGATCAGCCAGCTTCCTGTTCCTGCTGCAGTGTGTGCCTTCCCCACCCTGATGGACTCTGTCCTTCGGGACCATCAGCCACAATAAACCCTTTCTTTGTTGAGTTGGTCATAGTGTTTTATCACAGCCACAGAAAGTAACTAATACATCCAGCATTTAGCAGATGCTCAATAAACAGGTATAAATCAGATGATTAAAGTCACGGGGCTTCCACCAGTGTGTCCACACTTTGAGAATTTCTAACTAGTAAAAATTGCAACTGTTCTTTGATACTCTCCTGAAGAAAACGAATGCAGCAGCAGCTGGTTTGAACCAGCACAAGCATGTAACCTTGTTCTCAACATTAAAAGAACACTGCTTAAAATCTTTGCTTAAAATCAATTCTTCTGTTTTTTATAAATACATGATATTTTCTTTTCTTAAAAATATTGAGAATTTGCAAAATCAAGATTAATCCCAATTAACACAATTTTTCCATAAGAGCTACAAGACACAAACAAACAAACAAATCCCACAATTCACTCTGTAGACAAAGGAATCAATGCAGGAAGATTCAGAGGTAGCCCAGATGATGTCTTTATTAAAGAAGGGTTAAAATAACTGTGAGTTACATGTCATCAAGCAGAGGAAATGGTCAGCATGCCTGAGCAGGTGGGGAGTTTCAGAAGAGAAATGTAAAAGATAAAAAAGAGTTCAATAGAAATGCTAAAGAAATAAATCACAGTAACAGAAATGAGAAGACTAGACAGGGCCAAAAGTAGAGCACTAAAGAAATACTGGAAGATAAAAACATTGTTCCTGGAATCTTGGAGAAGCTGAGATAGAAAAGTAAAATAAGTCAGGAAAACAAAATTAATACACTTACAGCTCAGTATTCAAATAAAGAGAAGTGCATACGCAGAGTAGAAGGAACTGTGATTTCCAGGGACAGAGGGTAAGGGAGAGAGAGGCTCATCAACAGTGCAGTGCTACAGAGAAGAGAAATTCTGGTGTCCTACTGTATGACAGGATAAGCAAATAACTAGCACTGATAATAATATACCTCAAGAAGCTGGAAAGATTTTGAATGATGTCACCACACACAATATCTTATGCTTAATGTAATAGATGTACTAATTATCCAAAATCAAATATTAAACAATGTAGAGAAAATATGACATTGTATCTTATAAACAGTATTACATGCTAATCAAGAAGAAAAGGGATATAGCAGTCATCCTGGCAGAAACTTCACATGACAGAAGAAAATACAGTGGCATTTTTACAGTGCTCAAAGAAAAACTGTCAGTCCTCCACATAATTAAAACACCATTCAAAAATAAGGAAACAGTGAAAGCCTTTTAGCATAATAATAAAAAAAACCTAGGAAACTTAATTAGCAGCCACTCAGAACTGCAAGAAATGTTAAAGTAAATTCTTCAAGGTAAGGAAATGTGACACCAGAAAGAAAAAGTGAATTCTTGGAAATGTTTAACATAAAAGAAAGTATTAAATTTTATTTTCTATTTTAAAGTATCATTGATATGAAAGTAAGTGTAACCAGTGCATTGTGGTTCACAACACACGTGCACTTAGGACATGTGCCAACAGCGGCACACAGTGCACACCAGGGGAGGGGGTGCACTGTCTTACTTTGCTTTATTGCATGTAAACTGGGAAAATCCCACTTGAAGATAGATTTTAATTAAACAGTGATTCTGAGGCTTGAACTCTGTAAGATCCAGTCTTAAGTAAAGAAAGAATAAAAAAGATTGAATAAATACGTAAGTTAAAATATAAACTGAGTAGTATTCCGTTGTGTATATGTGCCACATTTTGTTTATCCATTCTTCAGTTGAAGGGCATCTAGGTTGTTTCCATGTTCTGGCTATTACAAACAATGCCGATATGAACATAGCTGAGCAAGTGCTCTTGTGGTATGATTGAGCATTCCTTGGGTATATGCCCAAGAGTGGTATAGCTGGATCTTGGGGGAGATTGATTCCCAATTTTCTAAGAAAGCTCCATATTGATTTGCAAAGTGGTTGTACAAGCTTGCATTCTCACCAGCAGTGAGGAGAGTTCCCCTAGCTCCACATCCTCTCCAGCATAAGGTGTCTTCAGTGTTTTTGATCTTAGCCATTCTGACAGGCGTAAGGTGGTATCTCAGAGTTGTTTTGATTTGCATTTCCTTGATAATTAGGGATGTTGAGCAATTCCTTAAATGTCTTTCAGCCATTTGAGTTTCCTCTGTTGAGAATTCTCTGTTTAGTTCTATAGCCCATTTCTTAATTGGACTGTTGGGCATTTTGATGTCTAATTTCTTGAGTTCCTTATATATTCTGGATATCAGTCCTCTGTCGGATGTGGGGTTCATGAGGTTTGCAGGCAAATGGATGGATCTAGAAAAAATCATCCTGAGTAAGGTAACCCAGACTCAGAAAGACAAACATGGTATGTACTCACTCATAGGAGGACACTAGATGTGAAACAAGGATGACTGGACTGCTACTCACATCACCAGGGAAGCTACCTGGAAAACAAGAACCCAAGAAAGACACAGGGATCACCCAATGACGGAGAAATGGATGAGATCTACATGAACAGCCTGGACATGAGTGGGGGTAATGAAGGGCGAGGGTCGAGGGAAAGAGAGCTTGGGGGAGCGGGATATCCCAGCTGATCAAGAACAGAGAGGGAGAACAAGGAATAGAAAACCATGGTAAATGAAGACCACATGGGAATAGGAAGAAGCAAAGTGCTAGAGAGGCCCACAGAAATCCACAAAGATACCCCCACAATAGACTGCTGGCAATGGTTGAGAGACAGCCTGAACTGACCTACTCTGGTGATGGGATGGCCAAACACCCTAATTGTCGTTCTAGAAACCCCATCCAGTGACTGAGGGATCTGGATGCAGAGATCCACAGCTAGGCCCCGGGTGGAGCTCCGGGAGTCCAATTAGCGAGAAAGAGGAGGGTTTATATGAGCGAGAATTGTTGAGACCAAGGTTGGATAAAGCACAGGGACAAATAGCCAAACGAATGGAAACACATGAACTATGAACCAATGGCTGAGGGGTCCCCAACTGGATCAGGCCCTCTGAATGGGTGAGACAGTAGATTGGCTTGATCTGTTTGGGAGGCATCCAGGCAGTGGGACTGGGTCCTGTGTTCATTGCATGAGTTGGCTGTTTGAAACCTGGGGCTTATGCAGGGATGTTTGGCTCGGCCTGGGAGGAGGGGACTGGACCTGCCTGGACTGAGTCTACCAGGTTGATCTCAGTCCTCAGGGATGCTTTGCCCTGGAGGAGGTGGGAATGGGGGGTGAGTTGGGAGGAAGGGGAGGGGGCGGGAGGGGGGAGAACAAGGGAATCTGTGGCTGATATGTAGAACTGAATTGTATTGTACAATAAAATAAAATAAAATAAAAATATAATCTGAAACTGAAGGGAGAAAAACAAAATGCAAAAAAAATTAACAAGACAGTGACTATTACTCAAATCTTAAGAACAAAGAATGGCTGAGCATGGTGGCACATGCCTTTAATCCCAGACCTTGGAAGGCAGAGGTAGAGCCAGGGGGATCTCTCTGAGTTCAAGGTCAGCCTGGTCTATAAAGAGAGCTCCAGAACAGCCAGAACTACTGCCCAAACATGAGCTGAACAAGGAGGACAATAGATACGCCAAAGTAGACAGGGGAAAGACCACAAGGTCTCACCCCACATAAAGAACTCAGGCAACTAAGAAGGTTGGGAGTGGGTAGAAGTACAAAGAGCACACCAACGGGTTATCCAAACCAAATGGTCAGCCCTGAAAACTTACATACAAGTAACATTATACAGGCTGAGCAGGTTATATTTAGGAATATAAATGCACATATATGTGGAGGCCCATAGAGGTTTCCTAGTAAGACTGAACTTGCCTTACCCAACAGGGCTGCATTAGAGGATGGCATGACCATGTGTGGGGTTACCAGGTGACTGGAAGGGTCTACGCTTGGCTGCACTAGGGGGAGGTCTTTTGCTCCTCCCCTTGGCATTCCTATAAAAAATCCTTTTGAAGAGACAAAAGGGAGTAGTGGATATTAATCTAGGCCCTCCTGAGGCTGTCCTGTGTTTCTATCTGTTTCTCTCCCCTCTATCTTTCTATCTAAATATTTCTCACTTCTCCCTCCTCAAGAGTATCCTGGGAAAAAGTGGGAGCAGGCCTCCCACAGAGAAATAGGCAGGCCTCCCACATACACATATATGCATGTAATAACAATTTATAAAAAAAAAAGAGGCCATGAATTTGAAGGAGAGCAAAATGGGGTATATGAGAGGGTTTGGATGGAGGAAAAGGAAGGGGGAAGCGATGTAACTATAATCTCAAAAAGAAAATAAAAACATTTACTTCCAAATACAAAGGCTCAGACTGAAAATAAAATATACTAAGAAATACAGCATGTACACATGAGTTAAAAAACTAGAATTATTATATTAGTACCTGGTCTATGCAGTCCAGAACAAAGAATATTACTAGAAAAGACAAGGAGGACATCACACAGTTATGGAAGGTATGATCCTAAACATACAAGTCTCTGAGAGAATGTTCCAAACACAAAGCAAAGCCAGAAAAAGGAAAGGCAGACAAATCTGCACTTAGGGTTGGCAACTTCAGCACTTGTCTCTAAATAATTTATACAACAGGAAGATGGAAAAATCAGAAAGGAGATGGAACACTAAATAACAGAAAATCAACTTGACCTGATTGCCATTTATAGAATTTGCCATCCCAAAGCCACAGAGGACACAGTTCACATCCATACAGGATGTTCAGCATCATAGATCATATTTAGAAAATAAATCAAACCACATCGACACAGCCTATTTAAATCACACAAATATGCACTTTGATCATAATAGAATTAAACTAGAAATTAATAAAACAAAGATGTCTGGAATACTCCCAAATTCTTGAAAATTAAAGCACACTATTTATAAATAAGTCACATGCCAATGAAAAATTCACAAATGAGACTAGGGGATACTTTAAATGACTAATAACAAAAAATCAATAACAAATGTTTGTGGTATGTGGGTAACATAGGGCTTAGAGATCCCTGATAGCACCAAATTCACATATTAAAATTTGGAAGGGTCAACATTCAGTCATGTACACTGCTACTCAAGAAATGAGACAAAGAATAAGTATAAATTGAAATCAAAATAGAGGAAGTAAAATTACAATGAGCTGAAAATAAAACTGAAATAAAAATGATACAGTAAGTATGCACATTCAAAAAATTAATGAAATTAATTCAGGACTCCCATGGTTATAATCCAGAATGCCTCCCATAGACTCATGTTTTAAGTACTTGGTTCCCAGTTCTATGTAGAGCTATTTTGAGGACTGTGGATCCTCTAGGAGAAGGAGCCATGATGGCTGAAGTAGGTCACTAGACATTGGGCCTTGAAGGTTATTCCTGCTCCTGGGTTGGGCCTGTGTGCTCCAGCCATATGAACTTCGCCATGCCTTACCCACTCCAATGGGCTGCAACTCTCAGAAACTAGGAGTCAGAATGAACTTCTGCTCCATTAAGCTGCTCCTGTTGGGTATTTTGGTAACAGTGATACAGAAGTAATTAATATGATGTCAAATCTGATTCACACACACAAAAATTATAAAGCACAAATCATGCTGGCACTCATGGCTTATTTTTTTTCAGTTTAATCTATGTTGAATCATGTTTTGTTCCGTGAACCTGAATATCCTTAACCAAAACAGAACTGGCCATAAGACACAACCTGATACAGAGGGTGAATTCCTGAGGGAATATTAAATTTCATGTATATTGAAAACAGTTATGTAACAGGTTAATATTTTTTCACTTAAAAAAATATTCAGTTTCACAAAAAATATACATACAAATATACTTAAGGAATTTTTATTGCACTTTAACTCAGTGTTGTAAGGTAATGTGACTAGAAGACTGAATCTACCAAAGTCATTGACAGTTCACCTCCATTGGCACTGAGTATCCTTTCTCAAATCTGTATCTCTGATGAGAACTGAAATATAAGAAGGCATTTTCTTTCATAAATTCCATATGTTAAATTATTTTATACAAAGCAGGCATTTCTTTAATTTAGAGAAATGCAAGTTCAGATACTCAATTGTGCTATGAGGAGATAGTCATTGAAGTGAAGAAAAGGGTCTAGTGTTGGGAACACTCCAGGAAAGGTGAAGTGATTCTACTACAAATCAGAAGTAAGACTTCACTGCCATCACAAGGTGTCTCAATCAGATACTTAAGCACGAAACCATGTTTCTTCAGTCTGGAGGTCCCAACAAAATTAAGACACTGGAGTGTTTCATATACATAAAAACAACTTGAGTGTGAAAAGTTGTTTAAAGAACAGAGGAAACATTGAAGAGCTTTCCTGGAACAAAGCATGAAAACTCATGGACAAAAATTTGCATGAAGACATCAAACAGGAAGGTAGCTTATACCCTCTAAATGTGACCTAAGGACTTTTCACAATATTCCACAAATAAGTACAACAGCTAACACTTATTAAATCTTTCTTTGTGCCAGACACTCTAATTCTATCAATGCTCCTATAGGTATAGTAGTATTTCATCATGAGTTATCAGTCTGAGAGACTTATTCATAGTTACACTTAAGATATGAGTGTAATAACAATCCAAAGATTTCTGATCCTACATTGCATGCTTTTACCCATTGTAATGTGCTTCCAAACACCTGCCAATCTCTTCAGCTATGCAAAGTAGGAAAAGTGAGAAATCATAGCTATAAGTGTTATAATCTTGATTGATATAATTTCTTGGTTTAACCAAGCCTTCAGAAAGTTCTAACTAGGAGAAATTCCTGTCAAGGGGCTGGAGAGATGGCTTAGCAGTCAAGAGGACAAGCTGCACTTGCAGAGGATGTGTGTTCAGTTTCCAGCACCTACTTGGTGGGTTACTACTTAACTCTAGATACAGGGAACCCAATGCCCTCTTTTGGCTTCTGAAGGCACTGCAGGTATGTAGGACACATACAAGCAGGCAAAACACCCTTACACATGGAATAAAAATAAATATTTTTTAAAAAGACAGAAATTCCTCTACCATAAACACATAGAACTACTAAATGGATAAACAAGGAAAAATCTAATTTACTGTCAAGCATAAAGATTAAAAATGAAAATCCACCCAAGTCAGAAACAGGATATCCTGTTTATGTGATAGAATTCAAACACCTTAAAAGGTGAAGATTCCAAACACACATGGATATCCAGTTATTCTGGAGTGAGGCTTCAATATCTAAATAGAAACTTGGAAGGGCTGTGCCTCTATGCCTGTGTGTGGTCTCCATTTTGTAAGAATCTAAAACGAAGAAATTACCACATCATTAACTTTATATTGCTAATCTCTCTAAAGTACTCAAAGCTTATGAAATTTCTATACCCTGGGACAAAAGAGAACCAACAGGAAAAATAATTAAAACAGGCCTCATAGCATAAAGAAAACCATAAATGTATGAATAAAAACCGATGCTCCATGAGGGAGACTAAGCAGATTTCCCAAAGGAGAACAAATAGTGCTGACTCATCTTAGATGCAGAGTGCCCTGCAGAGGTTAAGGAAACAGGTGTTCTCACACCAAGAGCAGATCAGACACAGCTGAGTGGTAACAACTGAACTGTCAGTTACTGGAACTACAATACACAGAGGGAAAGTGAGATAGAGGTAGGAAAATTAAGAAATGTAACAAATAGCAAATTGAGATGTTCCAACCTTTGTCTAGATTTTCTGAAGGAAAGTCTTAAATGAAAGAAGATTATATAATATATATATATATGTGTGTGTGTGTGTGTGTGTGTGTATGTGTATATGTATGTATATATACAATATGATATATAATGCACACATATATGTATATGAGTATACATATATTTATGCATAGATATGTATGTATATATAGATATATGTGTATATATAAATATATACAGAGAGAGAGAGAAATTTCTGTAAATTTTCTCAAATTTGTAGTATACATAAATTTTCAAGTTGAAAAGATACACAGAATAAGATGAAATCCAAACTAATACATACTGAAGGACAAAAAAAAACAGGCATCACCTACACATGATCAACAATTAAACTCATGGATGACTTTCCAGTGGCCACAGAGGAAGGAAGAAAGACAGCAATAACATACTGTGTTGAATGCCAAGCCAAGAGTGAGCATTCCAAATAATGGATTTTTTTCATGTTGGAATAACCCAAGCTGAAAATAGCTAATATTTAGTTGTCCAACAAAAGCATAACACCCCACGTTACACAGAGTCTTCTGCTTCCATTTTCATATTCACATCTTGTGTCGAAAGTGCTGTCTGCAGGGTCATCAGAATTTTGAGTTCTTTTACAGACTTCCAGCATATGCATCATACTTTATGTAGAAATCACTTTCTTCCTGAAGGCAGATAAGATACAAAAGCTCATGAAGATTCAAAGTCTACAGTTTCATAGAATGGGTTCTCTACCAGTCACCTCCTGGTACTGTAGATCAAAATCAGAGCCTCATATGTGAGGCAAATACTTTACCACTGAGCGACAGCCGTGGCCCTTCTATGACCTTTTGATAGGCCATTCCATGTGTCAGTGACTTTAAACTAAAAAGACAAATTGTATGTGCCACAACCTGCAAAATATCTGTAGCATACATTAAATTCAAAATTAAAGTAATTGTTAAGAATTTCTTATTCAAGCAAAGGAAAACTTAACCATCTGTTCAACTTGGCAGAACCAACAAATGGTGGTGTCTGCAGTATTTACCTCACCCACTTCTCTTGGGCTTTGCGTCTGGGAAGATATTTGACTATTCAACCATAGTGAGATGTTCATTAACACAGACAAACTTCTTCTTTTGGTGTAAATTTGAGGCTGGGGCATGTACTTTTTTTTTTTTTAGAAGTTAGAAAGTCACAGATTTTCTTTGCACAATTCTTTGCACCAACACTTTAGTCTAAACACTGCTGCTTCCCCATCAATAAGCATCTAACATGTAGTTGAATGACTACAGCTAGCCTTTCTAAAGATGGATCGATGCATGGACAGATGAATAACCACATATATGCATAGGTAAGTGGAAAACTGCATGAGGAGTGGTTTCACGGGAAGGTCAGTAGAATGGTGCGGACATTACTGGAAAGATACGTGGAGACAGGTTACAGAAATAAGGACCTTAGTAAATGCATATGACGTGTAAGTATATGTAATGTATTTACTGTCAATCCAGACTATAATGTATCATGAGAGACACTGGCTCTACTATGGATATACTAGGAAAATCACGACTAGAGAAAGTGATCTGAACTACTCACATCCCACTGACTTGTGTCAATTCTTGTCACTCACTCTGCCCAGAAAATCCAGCCAGAAAAGAAAATTCATTTTCCAAGCAACACCTATACTATGTCATGGCTAGTTTTCAGGAAAATATAAAATAACAATGACATAGATGTCTTATTCCATTTCTGATGCATATGTTTTCAATGTTCAGACTGTCAAAGTAACAAAACCTGACTTTGCTATCCCCATCCCCTATCACTTTGACAAAAGGATCTGCTAGCTTGAGTATGATCTATAGATAATTGATTCAGGCAATGGCATACCATTGATAACTTTCTGCCAAGAACAATTTGCTATGTTAGATTTTCCCCACAATAATTTATTCTCACTAATATATTCTAAGAAATATTTTGGTTCATTGATCTTGGTCTCTCCAGTTAAGACAATTTTTCTGTCATTTCCAGGATCCTTTTGAGAAGCTCAGTGAACATTCCATAAACAATTACAAGAATAACTGGAGCTAGCAAGATGGTCATGCCTGGCAGCCGAGTAATCAAACACTGACACACTACAGCCTGCTGAGGAAGAATGCATCACTCTCCATTCTTTCAAGTCATCAAATGTCTCTGGGAACTGCCTTTGATCTGTTAATGTTCTGACTGATGTTAAAGAGCAGCTGCTCACCTCCAGAAGCAACTGCTCCTGCAGGAAGAGTACAGAGCCTGATCTCCAACTTTAATGGGAAACTCAAGACTCAGCCTTCATGAATTAACTAACCCCTTACCCTGTGGATAGTAATTCAGACTGAAACAGTGTTGAGGGAGATTCAGAATCACTGAGGTAACTTCTTTCTATCCTTTGTGGAACTGTATAACCAACAAGGATCAGCTAAATACCAGGAAAGGAGTAAAGAGCCACTGATGAAGAAAAAGTTGGGCATGAAAAAAATAATAGAATTTCTCAGAACTTCACTTCTCAACACCCTTAATTCCACATTTGCTCATAAAAGCTGTTGAGTTAAACCAATATGGATATTTTAAAGGTACTTTACTTCAAAATTTGGATGTAAGGATATGTTGCTTTGGAAAGGAGGCTCTGCTTTTGTTTCTACAGAAAGCCAGAGGCTATGGATTTGTTCCAGATTAAGATACATCAGGTTTGACCAGCCAAGACCCCCTGAAAGGTCTCCGATGACACCATGGCCCAGATGATCCAACATCCAGAACCATTTCAAGGCAACTGGCTCAGATGATACACCCTCATGGACTACTCCATGATCCTAAAATTTTCTTTATGTCCCCATAAGATACAGTGCCCCCCTCCAGCAGGAAGTAATAAGAGAAGCTACTCCCAAATTCCCAAATATACCAAGCTGGCTTTGGAGATGTGTAAAAGTTAAAACCTTCCTTTTTAAAAAAAAAGAAAGAAAGAAAGAAAAGGGGAAGTGCTGTGGATATTGTTCTGTGTAAATAAAACACTGATTGGCCAGTGGCCAGGCAGGAAGTAGGTGGGACAAGGAGAGGAGAATTCTGGGAAGTGGAAGGCAGAGTGAGGGAGACACTGCCAGCCGCCACCATGACAAACAGCATGTGAAGATGCCGGTAAGCCACGAGCCATGTGGCAAGGTATAGATTAATGGAAATGGATTAATTTAAGATATAAGAACAGTTAGTGCCGGGCGGTGGTGGCGCACGCCTTTAATCTCAGCACTCGGGAGGCAGAGGCAGGCGGATCTTTGTGAGATCAAGGCCAGCCTGGTCTCCAAAGTGAGTTCCAGGAAAGGCGCAAAGCTACACAGAGAAACCCTGTCTCAAAAAACAAACAAACAAACAAACAAACAAAGAACAGTTAGCAAGAAGCCTGCCATGGCCATACAGTTTGTAAATAATATAAGCATCTGTGTGTTTATTTTATAAGTGGGCTGTCGGACTGCCGGGGCTCAGCGGGACCCAGAGAAAAGCTCTCCAGCTACAAAGACAACCTGAAAGTGGAGCTGAATCCATAGTGTGAAGCAACTAAAACTCCATTTTCATTAACTAACATGGAAGTTGACTCTTGTGCAGGAGAAATAGCCTTTCTCTGTCTCAACCCCAAATCCATCCTCTAGCCCAGTCACGTATGATCCTCTGCTGTCTGATATGAAGAACGCTCCTGATCAGTCAGGTGCTCAGTAAGTGAGTACTGAATCTAGTCAGGGCTTAAAATAACCTTCTATTCGATAAGTTTGTTTGAATAACCAAAGTTCCTTTAAGAACCCTGATGCTTCTACTTCTGGAGAATTAGAGCACCTATATTCTTCCCTATTCCACCCAAGTAAAATTGGTCATTGTACAAAAAAGGAACATGGTCCTCCAAAAAGCAGAAAACTACACGCATCTCAACCTAAAGAATATCTTTATGGGGAGTGCCTGGCTTTTCTTAAAAGATTGTTAAATTTCTTTAGTATGCACAGGCATGTGTGTGTGTGTGTGTGTGTGTGTGTGTGTGTGTGTGTGTGTGTAGAGGGAGAGGGAGGGAGGGAGAGAGAGAGAGAGAGAGAGAGAGAGAGAGAGAGCGCTGCAGTGAGAGTGTGGCAGAGGGTAACTTGTGGGGTTGAGTCTCTCTGCCCGTGTGATTCCAGGAATCAAGCTCAGGACATCTGGCTTGGTGGCAAGCACCTCTGTAGCTAGAGTTTTCCTGCCTGGCCCACAGTCAGGACAAATCTCTCTCACCTGCCAGTCCCACAGCCCCTCAGGCCCGACCAAGTAAACACAGAGACTTATATTGCTTACAAACTGTATGGCCGTGGCAGGCTTCTTGCTAACTGTTCTTACAGCTTAAATTAATCCATTTCCATAAATCTATACCTTGCCACGTGGCTCGTGGCTTACCGGCATCTTCACATGCTGTTTGTCATCGTGGCGGCTGGCAGTGTCTCTGACTCAGCCTTCCACTTCCCAGCTTTATTTTCCTCCTTGTCCCGCCTGTACCTCCTGCCTGGCCACTGGCCAATCAGTGATTTATTTATTGACCAATCAGAGCAACACATTTGCCATACAGAACATCCTACACCACACCTCTGCCCACTGAACCATCTCACTGGCCCGCTCCTAAGTTTTCTTATTGCTTTTACTATTAATTAGCTTTATTTTCACTGTGACCGAACTACCAAAATAAACATTTTAAAAGGAGGAAGTATTTACGTTGGTTCATAGGTTCAAGGTGTCAGTACATCACAACAAGGTGAGTCTGGTAGCATGGAGAGGGTCATCATATACAGGAGAAAATAAAAGGGTGAATTCTCTTCTTTTTCCTCTTTTACTCTGAATTGCCATCCCAGGGATGGTGCTGCAAATGTTCAGGGTGAGCTTACCAGACTCAAGCTAATCATATCTGCAAACACATCATAGGCACACCTAAGGCTTCCCCTACAGTCTCCTGGGAAATCCTAAGTTCTTCTAAGTTGGCAATGAATTTTAATCTTCACACATAATATACCCTGCACCTGAAGTTGCAAAGGCTTGAAACCTATAAATGCCAGTGTGTGGAAACAGAAAATAAGGAAAACAAGAAACATAGCTGTAGCATGAATCTCAACAGTTCTTATTAATAAAAACAAACCTGAGCCAGGTATTAGCGTGAATGCTGGAAGATCAGAGAAGCAGAACAAGCCACAGCTAACTTCACCTTGCTAACTCCTCAGCTGATCCTGTTTCCTCAGACTGGAAGCCTCTGTGTCCTCATATCTGAATGGCTCTCAGCTGAACTGCTTCTCAAAAGCCTGAAAGCTTAACCAGCTGAAAGCTTCTAGTTCCTGGTTTTCACGCCTTGTATACCTTTCTGCTTTCTGCCCTCACTTCCTGGGATTAAAGGCTCACTTTCTTGGATTAAAGGCGTGTGTCACCATGCCTGGCTGTTTCCAATGTGGCCTTGAACTCACAGAGATCCAGATGGATTTCTGCCCCTGGAATGCTAGGATTAAAGGCGTGAGTGCCACCATTTTCTAGCCACTGTATCTAGTGGCTGTTCTGTTCTCTGACCCCAGGTAAGTTTATTAGGGTGCACAATATTTTGGGGAACACAATACCACCACACATAGCTCACTCTTTCTAGGTAGAGAATGGGCTGCTAAGAACGAGGGAAATTTTTTAGAAGCATAAATGTCCCACTGCAGCCGGAGACAGCACAGGAAACCTGGGAACCGTTTCCCACCCCAGTGCACAGGCTGTGCGCTATGTAAGCACAAGCACTACTTCGTGGGCTCATGATGGGAGCCTGATGGGGACCCTCTGTCTGAAGGTAGTGATGTGGCAACACCCATTCCATGGGTGCAAGAGAGCCACATAGCACAAAAGGTTTAAACAAGATCCAGGGATTAGAAGATTTAAACAGGAAAAGCTATTTCTAGTTTCCAAATCACATATCTCAAAAAACAGATCTCAAATGAATGGGGGGAGGCAATCTTTAGATTCCAACACCAAGATGACAGAGAAGGAAAATTTGTCTGACAATGATTTAGAACAGAGATAAACCATGTCAGTGTCCAATTATAAGCCTATTGAAAACAAACATGGGTATAGAAAGTCCCAGTAGAGAGATAAAAGAGCAAAATGGAATCTTGAGTCTGAAAAGAATGTGGAGTCATGAGTCACCTACCCACAGAGGGATGTACTGAGAATCTGTCACTGGGAATTTTGTCATCATGTGAACATTATGGGGGCACTTAGACAAACTAAAGTGCTTATGATGTCACTAGGTGACGTGATTTCATGACTACTGTCCTATGCCTTGTCTGTCACTGGCTGGACATAAATCTGCAGCACACGACCATAACTGAAATGTACTGGGTGGGCAGACGCTGCAGCGGGAGCTGGAGGACAAATGTTGTATGAGGGCATTAGAAGACAGAATAGTATATGAAACACATGGATATGATTTAAAAATACTTGTGAAGCAATCGCCAAGATTTGGGTCAACCCAAACATTCATCAAAGGATGAACAGATAAAGTGTGGTGTTTAACCACACTGGAATATTACTAAGCCATAAGACAGAGGAAAATCTTGACTTTGTAACAATAGAGGGAGATCATGATGACAAATAAGCCAGAAACAGAAACACAAGTATCACATGATCTCGCCCACATGCAAACTCTAAAAAAGTTGATCTCATAGAAACTGAAAGTAGAATCACTATCACCAGAGGGGAGACAGGATGGGAAGAGCTTGATTGATGGGTGCCAAGGTGTAGTTAGATAGGAAAAGAAAGCTCTGGAATTCTGCTGCACAGTAAGTAATTAACATTTATGAACTATATCTCAAAAATCTAGACTTTTCAGTATGTAACCATAGAAAATAATTTACATTTGAAAGAGAGAGCCATGTTTAACTTGATTTAACCATAACCCAATTATGACATATCAAAAATATGTCAATGGTACCCCCATTGAAATGCATAATTTTGTTCTTATGTGTTCATTAAAAATACTTTTGTTTTCATTTTTGTTTGTTTGTTTGTTTGTTTGTTTTTGGTTTTTCAAGACAGTGTTTCTCTGTGTAACAGTCCTGGAAATCACTTTGTAGGCCAAGCTGGCCTCAAATTCACAGAGGTCCATCTACCTCTGCCTCCCAAAGTGCTGGGATTAAAAGTGTGCACCACCACTACCGGGCCATTAAAAATGTTTTTAACTTGGAAAAGAAACTAGTGTGTTGTAAATAGTGAGTTTATATTTTACTTGTGCATGTGAGGGGACTTGTTAGTTTTCTGGGGATGCTCCGGCCATTCCAACTCTGTGATAGGACATATGGTTTCTGCCTGAATTGTCTACACACTTATTCATATTGAAAAATAACATCAGTTAATGGCTTCACTTCACACATAATCTCAGAACATCCAAGTCACTGCTTCCAGAAATTGACGTGGACTTTACACATCACATCCCAGCACTGCCTACCTCTGGCTCAGCTTTCAAGCTCTTCCTAAGACTCTTTCCCTTCATCACAGCCTGTGCTGTATCTGTTGTCTCAATTCCTTTGACCAATCAGCACACACATCAGCCTGGCTAGCATTCTGCTCACACATTATGGCCTGGCCTGCCTCTGCTCTTTTACACAAGCCAATTCCTTCTTCTAGAAGCATTTCAAAATCCACTGGTATCTGGAAATGCAGCTGAGCACACTGCTGTCAGATGATTTATTTACTTTCTAAGATCCCAACATCAAGTACACAGGCATTGGTTTTGTCTGGACTTACACTAAAACAAGAGTAAATAAACAAACACTGAGAGTGATGTGAAATGAGGACTAGATAAAGATATTAGACCTAGAAACAGAAGAAGAGGGTGATCCTCAAAATATGGTCTCTGGAGCCAGCCTGTCTGGGTTTGAATTCCAGCTAACCACTTGCCATTTGGATAAGTGGATGAGCACTTCTGAGTCTCTGAAGGTCGTGTGCACACTGGGGGTGATATCAACTGCTGGTTCATAGGGTTGTTGCCCTATGAAGGAGCTGGTACCAGGAACGCAAGAACAAAGTGTAGGATGTTAGTTTCCATTACTGGGAAGATCCAAATGGCAGCACATGTGAGAAGAGAGTCCTAATGGAAAGTCCCAACCAAGAGACAACCTGGACTGGGCTAAACTTGGATTAAGTCTGTGGGCAGGGGAATTAATCAAGTTTGAAGTTGGTGTAAGGGTTGCCATGAGGGCGTGCCAGTAAGACGCTAAATCTGTCACAAGTCACACAGTAGAAATGGGAATGGGAACAAGGGGATTGATGCAAAGCACACCAGGGACATACACAGAGTGTCTCCTGCACAGGCCCCTGGGGCAGTAAGCAAGCAGGCCACGGCCTTTACTGGTGGCTGGGCAGACCGAAATCACAGGAGTGCCACTGCAAGGAAAGGGTCTGGCAAATGGCCCTCACTGGCTTTTCCAGTGTGAGGTGAGCCTCTAAGATGTACCTCCTGGCTTCCAAGCTCTGAGGGTGGTAACTAGGCAGAAGTCCAGCCAACACGGAGAAGTTGGCTCTCCATGCAGCACAAGTAACTGTAGCAGCTCTTAATTCAGCCAAAAAATGTAACAGCAAAGGTCAGAATTGTTTTCAGAGAAGCAAGAAAAGTACTAAAATCTAAGTCCCTGTCCAGCCATTCATCAAGAGCTAATGATAACACTGCTTCTGTATCTGAAGCTCAGACAGCTTCTGTATAAACTACAGATAGTTTTCCTGATGCACAAAACTTTCATTGGTTACATCATGTTTCAAAACTAGTAAAGAACACCAAGAAAATAAGGTCTTATATACAAAAGGCAGTCTTACACACAAACAAACAGATAAGGATCCGTCTAAATGAAATTGAGGATCATCTTTAGAGTTTTGCCTTCTGTCTTACTTTTTTCCTTGCTGCGACAAAGATGACTTAAGGGAGAAAGAGTTCATTTTGATTCACAGTTCCAGGGATGTAGTCTGTCCAACCTGTAGGCAGGAGCTTAAGGCAGCTACTCATAGGGCATCCAAAGTCAGGAAGCAGCAGGAGACTGATGTTCTGTTCAGTTAGTTTTCTTCTTTTTCCATCCACTATCAAGCCTCAGTCAGCCTGACCAACACTGCCCAGAGGCCAGTCTACTTTAAATCATACCTCAGGTGCAGCTGGAGGCCTGTCTCCTAGATGATTCCAGATCCTGTCAAGTTAACAGTCACATTAGCCATCACCTTCTTGCTAAACCAGTTCCTGTTTCACCAAATTTCTTTCTTTTCTTTTTTTTTTTGTTTTTTTTTTTGTTTTTTTTTTTGTTTTTCTGTAGCATTGGAGCCTGTCCTGGAACTCACTTTAGAGACCAGGCTGGCCTCAAACTCACAGAGATCCGCCTGTCTCTGCCTCCTGAGTGTTGGGATTAAAGGCATGCGCCACCACTGCCCATCTCCTATTTTACAAAGTTATATCAGTTTTTGGAAACCTGTGATATGCTATATTGGACAACTGAAAGTGTACTTGTTAGGAAAAATAACTAAATTTTCTGCTGCTAGAAACAGAAAATATTTCTTGCATATAACTTTTATTGTTATAGCTGTGTGGCCAAAATGCTTTCTAAATATTTATGTTTATACATTAGACTAGCAATTGCTCTCATGGCCACAGAAGCTTCTTTCCACTAGGTGCAACATTTAATACAGACTTGTAGCTGGTCAGAGAGCCAAGAATAAGAGGCTTTAAGTGCTCAACCCTAAGTAGGGCATCAACATCACCTGTGCCAAGGCTCAAGGAACACACAGAAGAGGAGGCAGAAACATAGTAAGACCTAGAGGATGGGAAAGAGACCTCTGAAATGCTGTCTTCTGGGTATGACATGGCTGATGTAATCATGAATACACAGCAGCTATGGCCACCTACACAAGACTTGCAACAAAAAAAATAATGCATGAGGGGGGCTAGTTAAGACATTAGGGACTGAGTTAAGCAGGAGTGGGAGGGGGATACAAGAGGGTAGCTGGCCGCACATGCTCACAATCTATAGCATATACATGTATAAAATTCACAAAAATTAAATCTAAAAGAAGTTTTTTTTTAACTGCATTTTTTTATGTGGCCTTCTAAGTAGCACAGATGCAGGCTAGTGCAATTGCTGATTCGATATTTGGTGTTTGATGAATTTTAGCAAATTCAAGGATATTTTTCTTGACAAATAAAAACAAATGTTTGTTTTAAGGAGTTAAATATGGGGCTGACATGCTTTGTTGACTCCCATGGGAGGCCTTACCCTTTCTGAGGAGTGGATGGGGGGGAAGTAGAAGGGAGGTGGAGGGAGGGAACGAGAGGAGAGGAGGGAGGGGAAACTGTGGTTGGTATGTAAAATAAATTTTAAAAATAATTAAAAAATGGGGCTGGAGAGATGGATCAGTAGTTAGGAGGAGCCAGGTTAGATTTCAAACACTCTCATGGCAACCCACAACTGGCCGTAACTCCAGTTTCAGGGGACCTGATACCTGCGTGTACATATGTGTGCCATGTGCATGCCTGGCACCCCATGGAGGAAGCAAAAGGGCATCAGATACTCAGAGACAAGAGTTACAGAAGGCTGTGAAGCACCGTTTGGGTGCTGGGGAACCAAACCCAGCTCCTCTGGAAGAGTAGCCAGTGCTCTTAACCACTGAGCCATCTCTCCACTCCCCCTAAATAATTTTCAGTCGTTTGTCAGCTGGTGAGTGCCCACAGCCAGATGGGCTTAGAAACTTGTTTCCTCACAGGTTCCCTGAGCCCCACACTTCATAGTGTTTTCTTTCTTCCGGCCCAGACTTCTAGTCCTTCCAGGCTAAAATTTCTTAATTTCATCACTATCTTGGTGTCCTGACACTCAGGAACAATGAAATAAGTACTTCTTAAATTAATAAGTAGGTAATGAATTAATCACTGTGGGAGTAAGAAAATGTGTAAGATTCAAATGATCCTACAAGTTGTTAGAGAGAAAAGATATGGAAAGCTAAGCAACCACCCAAGAGTTGCAGCACCACCAGAGGAGAAAGCTTCCAGGGCAGAGCCACCCCCACCTAGTGCCACCAGTCTGACAATGACGGAGTGAGGAAAGGCAGGTCAATGTGTTGGCTCAGCATCAGATACATCCAGATATAACACGTGATGCTACCTACCATCCCCCTGCTGTGTGCAATAAGTCAAGTTGAAGTCAGAGGGCAATAGATCCGTCGTAAAATATCTGACAACACTCCATGTGTCACTCAGTGCAACGGAGTGTTGTTTCTAAGTCACAAGTTCTACTGGCCTTGGGCAGAAATCTAGAAAGCATAGAGACAGGTAGCGGTGAGTAAACATAATATATGTAGAAAAATGGTGGTTGGTGATGAAGCTATTGCTGACTGGTGGAATTCCGAATGTTTATTGGAGTGAGTCCTGATTGGCTGTTAGAAAGGAAAGGTTTTTCCTCATCAGTGGATTCTCAAAACATTTCACTCAGCAATTGTTCAAGTAACTGGACTTAAACCCAGTTCAGCTGACCAGCTGCTGTCAGGGCTGCAGAACAATTAGTCTTCTCCAGTGTTTGTGGAAATATTTAACCTTTCTAAATTTCAGGTCCTTTATAAACATCACAGGATCTTTATAGAATTTAAAGTGATAATCCTCACAAATAACTTACATCATATTTGCCACATTTCACTAAGTAGTTAAGACACACGTGGGGCAATCTCCCTGCAGGGTGAACAGGGCTCCTACAACATGCAACCAGAACCTCTTCTCATCAAATGACTGAGTTTAAATATATTTGTATTATCTAGGATTCTGTTTTCTTCGGCTCTTCCTTAGCTCTCTCTGGACTCTGACAGCAGGCGATAAATAAAATGGATATGGCCACAGTGCAGTGAGGGAAGAGGGCAGATGTGGTGGACTAGATCTGCCTCCAGCTCTTCCCTCTCAACTTGTTATAGGGATGTCCACCCTCTCCCCTTGTGACTTGGTAAGCTGGTCATATCCCCTCCATGGTGTTGATCTTAGCATTATGAACTGTTTTGACCAACGGGCCTGCAGTGCAAGGAATGACAGGTGCTGACTCCATTTCAGAGGATTTGATCCAGGCTTGGGCCTTGTGTCTGGGCAGATCATCATGGTGGTGGTGGCAGGAGTGTGTGACAAAGGGAGTCACTGGCCTTATGGCAGACAGAAAGCAAAGAAAGAGCCACTGAGGAGTCAGGACAGGAATGACCTCCAGTGACACACATCCACTCATAAAACTTTGCCTCCAAAATTTTCTAAAATTTTCCAAAATAGCACCACCAGCTGGAACCAAGCATTCAAAACATGGCCTCTTTGGAAGACACTGAGTCTCTTTGGAAGATATTTCCAAACTACAACAGGTACTGCAAGCTATTGTGAGTTTGTGTCTGCCTCATGAGGCAGAGAGAGAGGAGAGGGAGAGGGAGAGGGGGAGAGAAAAGGAGGGAGAGGGGGAGAGAAAAGGAGGGAGAGGGAGGGGGAGAGAGAGAGACAGACAGACAGACAGACAGAGACTTTATGCTTTGATGTAGTGGAAAGAGATGAAAATATTCAAAAGTAAGATTAATTTCTTTATCTACAGCTAGCTGACATTCCACCTTGGGAGACTATGACACTGAATTGTACTGATATAGAATTAAATGAGGTGTCACTGTCCTTAAACTCACTGCAATAAAGATAAAGGAAGAAAAAACTCCAGGAATCAAGAAGACCAACTTACGCCTCTCTACTGTGCAAACAACAATATTAAAATTATAAGGACAAGAATTTATTAAGTCCAATGATATCCTCAAACTCATATTGTTAAATTTAATGACATAGTTGCCAGAAAGTATGTAGTGTTAACTAGGCGAAAGAACCAGGCATCTAAAATAATATTTAACCTGAAAAATGTCATGAAGAAAGTGCCCTGAAATATGGCAGACTCACTTTCAATTTTATCCACTTTCAATTACCCGGGCCCAGGCATCTCTGCATGGTATCACCATGGCCTGGCTCTCAAATTCAAAACAGCCTTGTTACTCACTTCTAAAGTGCACCTAGAGTGAGTCTTCTTGAGTGGACTACTTACTTTCTTCTCTTTCCCTTGTATTCAAAAGGTACCTACCTGGCCCTGCGCCTTCTCCTTCCAGTCTAGGCCTGGGAGAAGGAACCTCTGTTTGCCCACACAGAAAACAGCAATCAAGTACTGAGGCTGCTTTGAATGACCCCATCTCCTGTCTGTAGCCTGACACATTAAGACCGAGTGTGCTCTAAACATATACATATTTTTACTTATTTTTTTCTTTCAATCACACTCTACCATTTTTGTTACAGCCTCTATAAAAATATCTATGACATTGCCACATAATCATACTGACTATGGATTGAAACACTGTGATGGGAAAGTGGCTTTTGTACACAGCTCTATTTGTGACAGAGTATTGGGATTCAAAATCAGGGGGAGAAAATGAAGTGAAAATGCAAAGATACTAGAAGCTATTACTTCTAAAATTATTTATCAAGCATCAAGAATGGCATTTACTGGGCAGAGGAGGCTTCATGGCTGTTCTGTCAACAGCCATTTCCAAGGTGTACATGCACTGTCTTGGTGTTCTCCTTAGAGTATGGCTTCATGTGAGAAGTTTCTATTTTAATATTTTACATGTTCTAGGTATACAAATATTATTTTGTCTATTTTATATCTTATAATTTGTTTTAAAACCATCCCATGTCTTGGGTTTTAGTGTGGGCAGGGTCACAGCTACCCTGGGCTTAAGGTATTCACAGTTTGTCAGCCTATTATAAACTGCATTCTGTCTTTTTGATGGGAACAAGAGGCTTTTCAGAATCTCAAAGCAGCATCCACATCGACAGATGCTTTGATACCAATTAAGGGGTGCAAGCTACAGACATTTCCTTCTGGATTTACTACCTGTCATGTTGATTCATTTAAAAGAAGGGTGTTCTTTTTAACTCCAAATACCTGAGCCCAAGTCTTAATAAGGAATGCATTCTTCTAGTGCACATCCTAGATGCATTTCAGGATTCCATCAAAAAAAAAAAAAAACTTGGCAGGAAAGAAGGATATGGAGCCAAGAATGTTCTAGTAGAGTAAGCCATTTAGATTGCTTCCTCAATCGAATTCTGCTTCAGATTTCTACTATTATCAAGCAAATGAGCATAACAGCGGGGCAGTGACCAATGACAACTTATCACCATTTCTGTAAGCCACTATTTTATTTACACACTACATAGAATCTAGTGATGAGGACAGACCTGACCTATACTTACTTGCCTCTACCATTTACTATCAATGCTGACTTAAACAAGGATCTTACTTTCTTTAACAGTTTTTCACTCTATATAATGAGGATACCCACAATAAACATAAAGGCAGTGGGCATATCTGACATTTCATTGGCTGCTTCATAAAGAATAAGTATAATTCATTCATTCCTTCATATATTCATGTTTTAAACAAATACCAGTGCTAAGAATATAGACTAATAAGGAGGATAATGTGTGTTTTTATAAGCTTGAAGTCTAGCAGTAATATAAACAATCAACAAGATAGACACATATAAAATAATGTGTGAGATTAATAGTGGGGGTGGATTAGGTGAGAATAACTACATGGGCATAGGGATATGTTTTTAACTGGATGCTGAGGAAAAGATTCATTCTGAAGATGCTGGTTACATAAGTCAGCCTCCTTGAGGCTGATGTATGCAATCCCAGTACTTAGGAACCTGAGGCAGGAGGTGGCTTTGAGTTTGAGGCTAGCCTGGTCTACCTACTGAGTTCAAAGTCAGCCAGGAAGCTACCTAGAGAGACAACAAAGCTAGAATCTATTAGGTCAAGAATTGTATTTATTAAGGCAAGGACAGCACATGGCTGGGGTGGTGGTGGTGGTGGTGGTGGTGGTGGCACACACCTTTAATCCCACACTCAGGAGACAGAGGTAGGTGAATCTCTGAGTTTGAGGCCAGCCTGGTCTACATAGTGAGTTCCAGGATAGCCAGAGCTACACAGAGAAATCCTGTCTTTAAAAAAAAAAAAGGATGGCACATACTTGTAAGCCCACCTATAAAACAAATCACTGTTTCAAAAAGAATCCAAAAACTCACTGTAAGAGTTGTGTTTGTTAGATGTTTGCCCTAGTCTTAGTAATAGCAGTCAACTGCAAGTTATTAATAGTTAATGAACAATGATGAATGGTTTACACTATGGAAAAGATGGATCATATTTTAAGGTCTTTGTTCTCCCAGAGTACCAACATTTTAGACAAAGAAATTAGAGAAACCACAAAATATGAAAGGGTTGGATTGTAAGAGTGACAAACAGCTGCCTGAGCTCTAGGAACACAGTGTGGTGCCTGCTCCCAGGGCTTCCCCACCATTGGTTTCTCCTTCTGAAATCTTCTTTGCTCTTTGACCCTGTGTGATGAGCAGCAGGCTGCAAAGACCCCAGATGCTAGGTAACAAATGAGGGAAACAGAGCAGCAGAAGCAGAGTGGTCTAATCCAAGCTGCTTGGTAACTTTTAGTGGAGAAAGAAGAGAGACCACATCATCAGGCCATCTTGCTTAGGGGTTAAATGAAAAGTATTGGCCTTTCAGCCACATATTTGCTTCCACTCAGGATTAAGAGCTCTGATAACGAATAAGGCATTGATTGGATCCACTCTTTATCTCTTGGTACCATGATGATGTAACCATTTAGAGAAGATCACAATCTCATTTTAAATGAAGCATTTTGGTCTTGTCTCCCTGAGACTGGCACCATGGCTGCTGGTACAATAAAGCTAGATTTTCTTTGTAAACAGAAACAAGAAATGTGATGTAGGAAAAAAATGGCACCTGTGGTACTCTGTATAAATCTAGAGGCATTGTTAGATTAGGAACAAATACAATGGTGTGGTATAGATTCACACACACAACCTAGTTACCATGTTCAACACTTTCCCATCTTATCCCCAGTGTTCCTCTCTGGCTTAGCACTTAGTTAATATTTTGAATACTTCTGTTTAGAACATTAGCATTTTTAAATTGATCATTGTTAATGAGAAAATGGGTTAAGCAAAATTGGTTGAATTAAGATTAAAATGCTAGTAGGTGCTGGGGGATGTCTTTATGTACACTGTGAATATATGTTGTTCCCATTGGTTAATAAATAAGCTGCTTTGGCCTATGGCAAAGCAGCTTAGAGGCAGGCAGAAAATCCAAGGAGAGAGACAGGAAAGAGAAAGGCAGACTCTGGGAAGAGATGCCAGCCTGCCACCCAGGGAGCTATATGCCAGCAGACTGGTAAAGCCACTGAACATGTGACAAAACATAGATTAATAGAAATGGGTTCATTTAAGATATAAGAACTAGTTAGCAAGAAGCATGCCACAGGTCATGCAATTGGTAATTAAAATTAAGCCTCTGAGTGATTATTTTATAGGCAGCTGCAGAATCATTGGGCCAGGTGGGACCAGAGAAACTTTTGGCTACATTTGGTGCCCAACCTGGAGCATTGATCCACGTAGACCTAAGAAAGCTTAAAGATTCTGAACACACAGAAATGGAGCCACACTGGGCTTCCTAGTCTCACAGTCTCATGCCAGCAGCAGCTCAGAGACTCATCTCCTAACAGCTGCATGTGAGATTGAGACTGAGCTGGCCACCAGCCACCATAAGCTAAGCAGTATGGCAGATTCCCACCTCAGTACACAGAGGTGTCTCCAAGCTACACAGCATGCTGCATGGTGGATTTAGCCTTTACTCAAATAGACAAAAAAAAGGTTTATCAGACAGCTGCATGCTACCTAATAACAGCATGGACCCCAGAATTGGTAGGGTAAGTGTGACTCCCCTGGGTACCTCTGCCATGTTGAAAAGCTGAAGTGGGTGGAGTCAGCAGCCACGGCTGCCACTTCAATCTTAGCTATGCTGCAGTTTAAAGAAATGATCAGAAAAGGATTATAGATACACAAAGATAGATTCAGATGGAATAAACCTCTAAATGGTTTACAATGTGTGTAAAATATACATAGTCTTGAGAGAAGAGAAAGGATATAGTCATAAAAATAAAATAAAGTCTTAAAAAATATAATATATATAAAAAATAAGCCACATAAAGATGGAAATGACACACGGAGTCTGGATTATATTATCTTTGGGATTTTTAACTTCAGAAAGACATTTGATTGTAAAGGCTGCTAAGTTAAACATATATATATATATATATATATATATATATATGTATATATATATATATGTATGTATATATTTTAAAGGTATCATGACTTCAAAATTTATGTCTAAGGATACATTGCTTTGGGAAAGAGGTTCTGCTTTTGTTTCCACAGAAGCTGAGAACCTGTGGATTGCTTCCAGGCTAATATGGTTTGATCAGCCAAGACTCCCTGAAAGGTCTCTGATGACACCATGGCCCAGATGATGCAACATCCAAAATCAGCTTCAAAGCTGATACAATCCATCCTCACAGACTACTATAGCCAAGATTTAACTATAATTCTTAATTTTCTCAGGATTGCCATAAGATTACCAGCACGCCCAATCAGCAGGAAGTAGTAGAAGAAGCTATGCCCAAATTCCCAAAATGTTGTTTATAAATGTTTATTTTTATTAAAGGTGGTTGATTATAAATACAATCTCTTTCTAGAGAAGAAAGGGGGATATTACAGATATGACAGGATAAAAGGGTAGATTATTGAATCTACTTTTAAAGAGCAACAACTTATTTAAAATGTTTTACATTGGCCGGGCGGTGGTGGCGCACGCCTTTAATCCCAGCACTCGGGAGGCAGAGCCAGGCGGATCTCTGTGAGTTCGAGGCCAGCCTGGGCTTCCAAGTGAGTCCCAGGAAAGGCGCAAAGCTACACAGAGAAACCCTGTCTCGAAAAACCAAAAAAAAAAAAAAAAAAAAAAAAAAAATGTTTTACATTGCTATGGGTTTTAGTTTATTGATTTATTTATTTATTTATTAAAGTTAATTTTGTTATACTGTTATATTTCTACTCTCATTTAAGGTATTATGTTTATGTAACATTTAAAATTGCAATGTATCATTAAGAAATACAGATTAATAATTAGTCATCTATGGTAATCAAACTTATAGTCATGTTAGTTAAGTTTTCTAGAAATACATAGATATATTTCAATTAGGTAGGTAATTTTCAAACACTTCAAGGACCTACAGAATATAACATTCAAAATGTTTTAAAAACTTAGACTTTCTGGACAATGAGACATGTCTGCTCCTGGCAGCACCAATTTACTTCAAAGAGGAGGATGGACACCGAAGAAACTCCATATGGAGATTGCTTTCCTTATGGAAAAGTTAGTCATTTGGGCAAGAAACTGTTCTTGCCTGGACTGCTTGACAAAATGTTATGTCGACTGGACATGCAGGACCCATGGAAAAATGATCACTAAATTTTGCCAAAACAAGGCAAGATGGTCCTTCAGGTTCCGGATTCACAGAGGAGACTGTCAGATATTCTACAGGACACACAGAGAAACAACTGAGAAACTCTAAGTCTATAGGCTGAAGATGGATGCCCCAATGTTACAGAGGAACTTTGGGTGACTGTCTAGACATCCAGCTATCTCTGTTGCTCTAGCTTTTTGGAAGTTGCTTACAATGCTCTTCCTATTTACTTAGGTAATATTATATCCTTCTGAGGTCTTTGATGTAGTTCAAGACTAGATAGGTATAATTTTCCTTGGTTACGATAAAAGATAAATTAGATATGAAACTTTAGACTCACAAATATAGGATAGATGATAAAATTTTGCCAAGTACAAATAGACTAGATATTGTAACTGTAATTCTTGCTTAATAACTGTTTGTTATATATAACAAACATGACCATATATAGTATGCAAATACACAGTAGTGTTAGGCTTCATTGTGTTGTTTTTCACCTCATCTCAGTTTAATCAACCTTTCTTAATCTAAACTGTATTGTGTTTCATCAGTTCTGCACCTTTTTCATCTGTTTTAAAATGCTTCTCTCAGTTTTCTTTATCTTCCCCTCAGGTTGTGACCCCCACATGGGTCACAAATCAGATATCTTACATACCAGATATTTATATTACAGTTCATAACAATAACAAAATTATAGCTATGAAGTAGCAATGAAATAATTTTATGGTTGGGGATCACACAACATGAGGAACTGTATTAAAGAGTCACAGAACTAGGAAGGTTGAGAACTACTGCCTTAGATTATCAATTAGACATTGGCTGGGTCACTTCTATGATAGACATCCTTGAAGAGGTCCCCTGTTCCTGACTCCTGGGGCCAATGCACTTACATTACTATGCCCACTATTTCATATCATTTCTATGCAATAAAATATAGAAAGGGTGGCAAAATGTAAGTGGGTGAATGCCTGAGTTCGCAACTGTGTTACACAGTGTCTCTCTTTCTTCCCACTCAGTTTTGTAGACACCTACAACTCTGTTGGGTCTCCCTCCACATGTGGCAAAGAGCTATATATGAAGCCTGTAGGTATCTCAGTTAGCTTCCAGTGAACAACAGAGAAGAAACAAACCCTGACAGCTGTTGGTGGAATGGGCCATCCCCAGATGCAGCCTCAGATGGGAATGTGGCCCAGCCAACACCCTGAATGCAGCCTGTGACACCTGAGAGGCCTGTTAAGGAGCATTTGGACTTGTAACCCATAGACACTGAGATGAAAGAAGTCTGTTCAAAGCTACTGAGAAATGAATTGATGCCACCAGACATCAGTAGCTAGTACCATCTCCCTCCTTCCCTATGTCCTTTGACTGATTTGTTCTTGGTGCTTTGTTTCACAGGCCTGCATGTTTGTAGCTCAGGTCTCTACATACTTAGCAAATTCCCATTCAGCTAGCATTCTGGGTTAAGTTGTATGTGTTTTTTTTTTTATTTTAGTTCTGTGGGTGGGAGGGTATAAGCATTTGATACTTCATTTGGTTTCTTTCCCTGTTACAGTCAGTAATTTTCTATACTCTATTGCTTCCATTTCATGCTTTCATGATTGATTTTTCCCTTTGGAAAAAATATACTAAGTCTTCAACAGTTTCAACTTTCCTTTGCTCACTGAGCTGTGGACACATAGATACCTTTCCTGTCCCATGCACCCCACATTGGGTCTTTTCATCTGTCTCCTCTGCCAAAGCAGCACTTCCCCTCTGGTGCGTCTCCCTCAATCAGCCCCACAAAGTCTCTGCTCCACTAAAGCCTCCCTGATGCCCTGCCCTGACTAAACCTCATCTTCCTGCATCTGCTTTTTCAGTTCCTTGCCTGATTCCCTCCCAAGCACCATGGTGTTTAACAACATCAGACATAACATAAATTTACTCATTTGTTTTATTCTGTCTTAGATTAAAAGGAAAGCTCCACAAGAGAGAGAGCGTTGGGAATGACATCCGTCTGATTCACTGATGCCTCTCAGTCCTTAGAAACCTTACAACATGGGGATGTTTAATAAACCTTAGTGAGTTAGTCTGTGTTTTCAATCTCAGGATATGACAAGTGAAGGTGATGTTTTTAAAGATGTGTTCATCTTGCTTTAAGTACTCCTCTTCCTGTCCACCAACCACAGACCGTATCTGCAGTCAACTTTCCCAAATGGGATCCCTGCTATGCTCCCTTAAAAGTCATTGGAGGATGCTTTGAGTCATAACCCTTGCTTCCAAACCCCTTGAACTCAGGTGAGTCCCTTGTGCAGCAGGAAATGAATGATCTATGATATAGAAATGTATGATATAGAAATGATAGGATAAGAGGGTAGATTGTTGAATCTGCTTTAATCCAAAAAAACAAGTTAATCTCAAAATATTTTACATTGGTATGGATTTTAGTTTATTGGTACAATTTTAAAGTTAATTTTGTTATACTGTATGTATATTTCTACTCTTGTTTAAGGTATTATGTTTATGCAACTCATTTAAAAATGTAATGCATAGTTAAAAATACAAATTAATAGTCATCTGTAACAGTCAAACTTACAGTCATGTTAGTTAGGATTTACAGATATGCAGAGATATATATTTCAAATGGATAGGTAATCTTCAAATCCTTCAAAGTCCTACAGAATACAGCATTTAAAATGTTTTAAGAACTTAGACTTTTCTGGAAGTTGAGACATGTCTGCTCCTGGCAGCACCAATCTACTTTAGAGAAGATAATGGGCATTGAAGGAAGTCCATACAGAGTTTGCTTTCTTTGTGGCAAAAGTTGGCCATTTGGTCAAGAAACTTCTCTTGCCTGGACTGCTTGACAGTGTGTTATATAAACTGGACATACAGGACCCATAGGAAAGTGACAACTGAACTTTTGCCAAAGCAAGTTGAGATCGTCCTTCAGGTTCCTGCTTCACAGAAGAAACTGCCGGACATTCTGCAGGACACAGAGGAAAGCGACTGACGAACTTTGCCAACAGGTGAGACAATGCTTCAAATTTCCTGCTTCACTAAAAAGTCTGCCGGCGACTCTAGGTCTGTAGGCTGAAGATGGATGCCCCAACATTGCAGAGTAACTGACTGTCAAGGCAGCCAGATGTCTCTGTCTCTGTCATTTCTAGAATTACAGAAGTTGCTTGCAATGCACTTCCTGGTTACTGAGGTAATATTATATCCTTCTTGGGTCTTTGATGGAGTTGAATACTAGATAGTCATAGGTATAGTTTTCCTTGGTTACAATAAAAGGTAAATTAGATATGAAATTTTAGACTCACAAATATAGGATAGATGATAGAGTATTTTCTTTAATTTTGCCAAATACAAATAGACTAGATATTGTAACTGTAATTCTTGCTTGATAACTGTTTTGTTATATGTAATATTACTATGTTAAAGTTAAAAACCTTCCTTTTTGATTAGATAGAGAAGGGGAAGTGCTGTGGGGTGGACTTTTTGTACACTGTGAATATGTGTTGCTACTATTGGTTAATAAAGAAGCTGTTTGGGCCTATGGTAAGGCAGGATGAGAGCCAGGCAGGGAATCCAAGAGAGATACAGGAAGAAGAGTGCAGAATCAGGGAGACATGATACAGTCACCCAAGGAGGAACAAGATGCCTGAAGACCAGTAACGCCATGGCCATGTGGCAAAATATAGATTAATAGAAATGGGTTAATTTAAGATGAAAGAGCTAGCTAGCAAGAAGCCTGAGCCATAGACCAAACAGTTTGTAAATTTTATATTGAGCCTCTGAGTGATTATTTTATAGGCTGCTACAGGCTGGGCAGGACACAGGAAAACTTCCAGCTACAGATCTGCATTTGCCTCCATCCACTGCTCAAGTCAAATTTCCCTGAAACCCACAGAACTCCATAACCATGCACAGAATAGAAGAGACCAACTACAGATCACAGCCAGAGCAATTGCTTTAAAGATGTAAGAAATAAGATCTTACAGTTCCTCTCTAAGATCTAGTTTCTGTGAGATCTCCCCCAGCTTCTTGAGTAGAAGCAATGGCCCCATGTGGGGTACTGTTTCTGCTCCATTCTAGTCTCTTATTACCCTCACCACCCGATGGCTTCTCTAGCCAGGCTGTTCTCACCACCAACACTCACCTTTCACCTGCTCTTCCACCTGAAAGCCTCTTCTTTCAGGTAATCTTAGGACTCACCTTGTGACCTTCTTCTCTTTGAACAAACTCAATTTTCCAAGTAGAACCACATGACCCCTCTAACTTGCTGTACCATCAGCATCCCAGCCCTCCCCACATGCTGAGCACTGCTTCCTTTCTTGCAGCAGGCTTTAGAATTTATATTTGCATCCATCATCATCGGTCCTTTTCTCCCATGTTATAACATGATCCACAGAGGTAGAAGGTTGTGTGTTCTGTAAAACGCTACACCTGTGAGGCCTACATCAGCCCCTGTCTATATAGTATGTGTTAGTAAATCAAGTTAAAGATGCAGGTTAAAGACACAGCATTTCCACAACTTCTAAGCAGCCATGTGAATCCTGTTTAGCCCAACTTGCAGTCTTCCTGCCTCAGCCTCCTTAGAGCTGGAATTGCAGGCCTGCTACAGAGTTCAGATGGTGCCTAATACGTCAGTGTGGGAGTCCACAGAGGCTTCCTAGTGAGAAATAACTCAGGGTCCAAGAATCTGAGCTTGCTTTACTCAGCAGGGCTGCATAAGGGGATGATCTGCCCACGGACTTGGTTACCAGGTGTTTGGAAGGGTCTACACTTGGCTGTATGGTGTGCTTTGATCTCGGAAGAGGGAGGTCTTTTGCCTCTCTCCTTGGCATATTATAAAAAGCCCTTTTCAATAAAGGTCGAGGCTGGTGGGTATTGACGCAGGCCCTTCTGAAGCTATCCTGTGTTTCTCTCTTTCTTCTCGTCATCTAGGTCTCTCTTTCTGTCATTTCTTAATTCCCCTCTCCTCTACCTAAGATCCCTTCTAAAGGTGGGAGCTGGGCTCCCACACATTAGTGCTTAGAAAATACAGTGTTGAACAAAAATAAATATTTTAACTCTTAGGCTATAAAAATCAAATATTCTATAAATTTCATAACAAAGGTTCTGCACTGCTGCCATTCCATGTAAAGGTTCACATACAATGCCAGTCATGTTGAATTCATTATTGCTTGCTTTCCAAACCTGAGAGAGTTCTACCTGTGGACCAAGACTACTCAAGAGCAGCCAATCATCACTCAGTATGCAAATTCACACATTCCTTAACAAATCTAATTTGATGATATGACTACAGCCAGTATTAGAATATTCCATTGCTATCCTGATAGAGAAATTTGATTTTAAAAGCTCCAAAACCATCAAATTGTGATTCATTTGGAAAAGTGTATATGTGTACATGTCTGTGTAATTCAAAGTTTCTCCAGCCCCACTAGGCCCCCGCAGTCCCGTGGCCCAGTTATAAAATAATCACTCAGAAGCTTATATTAATTATAACTGCTTGGCCATTAGCTCAGACTTATTACTGACACTAGCTCTTACACTTAAATTAAGCCATAATTCTTATCTATGTTTAGCCATGTGGCTTGGTATCTTTTCTCAGTTCTGCCTTGTCATCTTGCTTCCTCTGTGTCTGGCTGGTGACTCCCGACTCAGCCTTCCTCTTCCCAGAATTCTCCTCGTCTGCTCACCCTGCCTATACTTCCTGTTTGGCTACTGACCAATCAGCATTTTATTTATCAACCAATCAGAGCTACACATATTCACAGCATACAGAACATCCCACAGCATGTCTGTATGCATGCGTACTTGCGTGTATATATGCACATGTGTATATATACATATACATAATGTGTACACATACATATACATGTATTCATATGTGCATATATATTCATATGTATGCCTACATACATACTTATACATCCATGTGTGTAGCCGTAACTTTTCTCCAGTCCTGCCCAGCCCTGCGGTCAGGACGAATCTCTTCCTACGGTGTCCTGCAGCCACTCAGACCCAAGTAAACACACAGAGGCTTATATTAATTATGAACTATATGGCCTAATGGCTCAGGCTTCTTGCTAGCTAGCTCTTATAACTCAATTCATTTCTATTAATCTATATGCTGCCATGTGGCTGTGGCTTTACCAGTCTGCTGGCATCTTGCTTCTTGGGTGCCTAGCTGGTATCTCTCTCACTCTGCCTTTCTTCTTTCCATGTATCTGCCTGGATTTCCCACCTGCCTCTAAACTGCCTTGCCATAGGCCAATGCAGCTTTATTTATCAACCAATCAGAGCAATATATATTCACAGTATATAGAAAGATGTCCCCCAGCACATATGTATACATATATTTTAGGAAAACAGTTTCACTAAATTGCACTGAGTGAACTTAAATTTGCTCTTTCTGGGATTACAGGCCAGCATCACTTTTTAGACCATTCTCTCTTCTGATTTTTCTAAATGTTACACATATGTATTATTTCTAAATGTATACACATATATAATTAATTTACCTAAAGACACATTTAAATGGAAATATTTTAAGTGGGAAGAATTGATTCAAGTCTGCCCCTTGTACCCCCTGCTACTGTATACTTCCTGCAACTCTGCAAGATTGAGACAGCTCCATCCTGAGTCTCCTTTCAGGGGTACGAAAATTGAACCATGTGTCAAAAGTCTCCTCGTTTCAATGTTCTACCCCAGAGGAAGAAGACAGGACATTTGCAGCTGCCCACATGGCTCTTCTGAGGGAGGTCTTGGGAAATATTTGCTTTCTCCCAACCTCACAGAGCCACAAAGGCTACAATAAACCCCCCACTGTCTTTCACTCTGGAAGTGTACAGCCTCCAGCAATGCTAAGAGTCTCCCGGATCTCAGGCAGGATTTGGAATCATCAGGAAGGTGCTGGAACCAGACTGTACCTAGGAGAAATAGCTGCTGCTTCAAATATAGACAGAGCAAACTAAAGTCCAAGAAAGATGAAGAACCATAGGAACCAGGGACGATGTGACCCCAGAGACAGAGTTAATCTTGGGATTTCACTGTAAAAGAGGAGAAAAGACCAAGTTTGTTGCTTATTTAAAGTTTGTTTTTTAATCTTACTTTATTATTACTTTGGCTGTTATGTTATCTGAACACAGCACTTAGTTAAAAGGAATCAAAGGCAGCAACTATGAATCCCTGAATACCTTAAATTGAGGAGTCTGTGAAGCCCAAGGTTCATTGAGAGACCTTCTTGGTAAGGGACACTGTCAGAATGGGGATAACCCTCCACTGAGGAGGTGGCTTCCACGGGCTCAGCAGAAGAATGGTAGATGCAGAGACATGCAGGAGGTAAAATGGACAGACCCCCAGTGGAGACACTGAGAAAGACACTGAGAAATGGGACAACAGAACAGCCAAAATATCCACAGAGAATACTGGCTATTACTCTCAATCTCCCCACACTGTCTCTCTTTCCTTTTCTCTTTCTCCCCTTCCTCTTTACTCTCCACGCTGTCTCTCCCTATTTCTCTGCCTTTCTGCCTCTCCTCCTCACTCAGCCTTACCCTTCCTACCTCTTCAACCACAATGATGTAAAGCTTAAAATTCAGGCCACATATAATGTTCTGTCTTGACAGTTGGTGAAACTAAGAAAGAGTCCTAGGGTTGACACTGCTACCACAGACCAGGTCCCAAAGTCAAATCATTTTCTTTGTAAAGATGGTCGAGGGCAGCTTCTGCTGACCACTGGGTAGCAATGGCTTCAATTCCCTAAGAGCTTGCAGAACTGTTCAAGTAAGCCCATGAAAATCTTTCATGGGACCCTACTCTATTGTCTCATAAAGCCTGCCCCCTATAGCCCAGGGCTGTTTGTTTTGTTCACAGAATGCAACGTATATGTGTCCTTGTGTGGTAGGCCACCACCTCTTCCCCCAACACCTGGGCTGAGACAACTTGTAACTAGCAAAGTGCTGACAACCTCATCCATCAAGTGATATGTATTAAATGTCTGACCCTCCTGAACCCATAGGGAGGGAATATGTCTCCCCCTCCATTGAACAGGATGGATTGGACAGGCACAGAAAAGAAATTGCTCTCTGGATATCCTGAGAAAGCGTCTCTTGTGTCTCATCCCCCAGAAGCAAACTTTAAACACACTCATGAACTAATCACAGGGAAAGAGGACAGTGTCAATCACAGTTAACAGAGACCAACTACCACCATATTAGGCAAGGTTCACAGTGTCCCTATGAGAGACATGTGGCTGCTGGGGAGGGCCATCAAAAGCATGTTTCTGAAGCTCTCTCACCCCATCATTGCATTGCACTTGACAGCAGTACTATCAAGTCTTCTCACATTCTGCCTGTCTCTCTGCTAGAAGCAGCCAGTGAAGGGCTGCTGGGTGCCAAGGGGACAGATAATAGAGTAGGCGCTCACAATATGCAGCTCTCATTGTGTTTCATCCACCACCTTCTATGGTTAGCAATGGCATTATCCATGTTTTCCTGACAGACTTAACATTGCATAGAATTAAAAAACACAACAGAATAAATAGTATGTTAGAGATTCAATGTTATATGTCTGACCACAAAGCTTTTTTTGTCATGACACAATCCAGCCCAGCTGAGACATAAATCTCATAGTCACAGGAGCCACTGCAGCTGAGGAAATGAGCTTCTGACCCAGGAAATCCCAAGATCTGACTAAATGAGGCCCCAGGGCCCTTTTAGAAACAAGGATACAAGGCCCCTGGAGCAAAGTGAGCTTCACTACATAGAGAAGGAATTGCATCTACCCGCCTCCTGGTCCCCAGGGAACTTATTAGAGAGCCTTAAGGTTCAAGCTCGCCTCTGCTTCCTCTCCAGCTTGATTCCTATGTTTTACCATTCTTCTGGACAGAAGAGAAACAAACAAATGCATTCAACTCAAGTCAGTATGGCTAGTTCAGGGATCTGAGCAACACTCCATGGGGGAGGTTTCACCCAATGCCTTTGAGGGAGTCTGTGGCTTCTGCAGCAGCTTTAAGAGAGAAGATGTCTGTCTGTACTCCAGTTCAGTGGTTGCAGGTCTTGTGTTCCATATTCCAAAGCACTTCTTTTCGAAGATCCTACTTGAGTCTATTTCACAGGACCCAGGAGACTGCTCAGTGGGTAAAGGTGCATGTCACAGAAGCTGACAACCTGAGTGTGATCCCTGGATCATACAGCAGAAAGTAGTCCTCTGACATCCATGGGAACAAAAAGCACCCATGTGCGCGCGCGCGCGCGCGCGCGCGCGCGCGCACACACACACACACACACACACACACACGGGGGGGGGGGATTTTTTTATGAGAAAATAAGGACGACATAGGTACATTTGTATAGTCAGTCTAAATGATGTGTTATTGTGAAACACATCATTTAGATAAAAAGATAAAACAAAGTTCTGTAAGCTGAGCAATGGTCTCATATCCTAAGCCCTGGGACTTGTGCTGTTACTATAACAAAAGATACTTTGAAGATGTTGTTAATTTAAGGATCTTGGAGGATAAGAGAATCTAGGCTTATCCAAGTGAACTGTAAAATGTAACCACTGGTGATGGAAGACAGGCTAGACTGCAGAACACGCAAAGCTGGTGGTGAAGGATGGAGAGATCAGAGTGATGTGCTTTGAAATGGAAACAGGAGTCCCCAGCCCAGGAACACAGCCCCAAGAATCTCTGCCCATGCATTGCTGAGGAGAGGATAAGCAATTTCCCAAGAATGGAGAATAAACCAAAAACAACTCAAATCATTTGTTCAGGGCCATGTGTACTGGCATTAGTTTGACCCTATATATACTGTAAATAGAACAGAAGGGTAGCTTGATAAAAGTTTGTTTTATGGCTCCTCAGTCAACATTCATTACATTCTGTGCTCTGTGTGTTTCTTCCTCACTTTCTCAAGATCATTCTTGGTTCAGCTATCCTGAGAGCCCACCCCCACCAACACCCCATCATGTTTACATACAAAAGAGGAGAGGAAGGAAAGGACAGAAACAACACAGGGTCTACAGCCTCTGAAGTCACAGCCTCCTCAACCTTCAACCTATGACCAATCTGAACTCCACAGAGATAGAAAATGTGATATTTTGGCTGGGCATAATGCTTCTCCAATCATTATTGGGTGTGACTGCAAAGGAAAGAGTTGAAGAGGCATCTGATGGAAACTCAAGAAAGAAATGGAAAACATACTTCGATAGTGTTAGCTTTCAAATACATCTGAAAATCCTTTTAAGACTTATAATCACCAATATCAACCAGCTACAACCCTGAGACCTATAACAGTGAACTGTCTACAAGATATACTGGTATAATAGTGGCATACATGCTAGGGGGGTAACCAACCACCTTTTCATTGAATATAAGGCCCAATCCATTATATGGAACTCATATGTGACACTGCTAAAATATCTAAAAACCTGAGACTAGATAGGTAATGGGCCTAGGGGAAAACCAAATACTATTATTGTGATAAATGAATATAGTTATAAAATGACTCCTAATAACATTTCGCTATACCCATAGATCAGTGCTTTGCTCAGCCCTCATCAAGTAAGTTCCTTCTTGTAGTAGACGGTAACTAACAAAGAGACTCATTAGTGGACAATATATGAAGAGAATCTGAGACTTTGGGGTACTCAATCCTAAACTGGGTGTCTTCATCAAAGCCCTCCCCTCAAGGCTCAGGGATATATGCAGAAGAGGAGGAAGAAATATTGTAAGAGCCAGAGGTTATGGATGACTCCAAGGAAATGGTGTCTTCCAGACACAACAGAACTGATGCACAACCGAACATCAACTCACAGAGGCCATGGTAGCATTCACAAGACCTGCACAAGTTCAAGCCTGACAGAGTCCCAGCACTGAGAGGGAGAAGTGGATACAGGGTCCCAGCTCTAACCAAGAAGCTGTCTATAATTGATAGCCCCTGACAAAGAGAAAATCAATTTTCTCCAATATAGTCTCACTGGATATATTACCACACCTCAGGGCAGGCCTCATGCCCACAAGCAGTTAGCCAACAGAGAACAAAATTCATGCTTTTGTTTTGGGATTTTATGAACTTTTGGTTTCATTTTGTTTAGGATTGGGCTTTTTGTTGTTGCTGCCTTATTGGTCCTTTGATTGTTTTGATTTTCATTTTTGTGTTTTTGTGAGGTTTTGGGTTTGGTTTTGAAAAAGAGAAAGAATATAAAGTTGGGTGGGTAGGGTGCTGGGGGAAGGGAAAACATGATCAAAATATACTTTATGAAAAAATTAACTAAAAAATAATAAGTTGGAGTTCCTGTCTTCAAAAGTAGAGTTTAATTCCTCTCACCTTGAGGGTGGTATGTGGTTCTACATTAGTAGACCATGGTACCAATAATGTCAGACTTCGAGACCAGGCTGTAGGTAATGGGCCCACTTTCTCTCTGTTCTCTGTCTCACTGGGTCAGTCTCTCTGTCTCTATGACATGGTCTTTGTTTCTGTGTCTCTCTTTCTCTGTGACTGGGCCTTTCTGTGCTCTGTATCTCTGTCTCTGTCTCCTATCAGTTCAGGGAATGGATCACCAGCTGTGTCATAACAACACTGACAAAAACTACAGAGAATCATTGACTTGGAACTGAGGCCTCCTAACAATAGCCATGTGAGTCACCATCTTGGAGCAAAACTTCCCACCCAGCCTAGACTTCAGGTAGCTGCAGACTCTGCCTACTCCTACAGCAATCTTATGAAAAGTCCTGAGCTACCTCCACCCACTGCAATGATGCCACACATCTGCTGCAGTGACAGTGTGAGACTACCAATATTTGTTGTCTCAAGCTATAAAGATTTGGAATAATTGTAATACAAAAAATGTCATTTCTAAAATATCTACAAGGAAGGAGAGATCTTACATTGAGCCTATATTTCTAGGTGCCAAATATTTATTGTACCCACTAGGACTAGAAGTTGTTTGAGATAGTGGGAACATATTCTGTCAGGTAATGTGCAGACAGTCTAATATGTAGGACCTCATGAGGAAAAGGAAAGTCACATCAAGCCACAGTGCTAAGCACAGTGAATCTACTAGTTGTCTCAGGAGAAAGCTCACAGTAAAATTACCACTAGGAGTATCTTGTTAACTATTCTGATGGTGTCTACCCTGCTGTGGTTGCCACCACTGACCTTTGAATCTTGCCACTTTTACAATCAGGACAGCTGCAGTTCTCTGCTAACAGCTGCTGTGGCTCTGGTTGACTCTTGTCAGTGAGTGCAAAGGCCTGGAAGACATAGCATTGCAGCTTACTTATCTGAGAATGATGAGTAAGACCAGAGTTCCTGGACAGAAAAGCTGTGACCTGACAGGGAAGGAGACCAAAGCTTTCCTGACTGAGAGAAGGCACATTTAAAGACAGTTTCCAAATACTTCTACAAGTTTAATATAGGCTATTAAAGTGCAGGATGTTGCAGGGAAAACAAATAAATCTTTCAGTTATGCTCAGTATTGGTGCCTTCCCTTGAGGCTTGGGGCCTCAAGACTTCATAAGCCACTCTGGAACATCCCATCTGAACACTTAACAACATGCAGTATTTTGACTTCAGCCTGCTTAGGCTCCTTAATCCAGAAAATTTCTGTTCATCAGTGTGTCCTCTTGCTATTTTCAGGTGCTAGGTTAGAATCAGCATCCAGGCTACTTTGATCTCAGATTTCCTTTCTATCTTTGAGCATTTCCCACAAACTCAGCTCACAGACAACTTTGAATTTTAGAGGACTAACAAAGAATCAACACAACATCAAAGTTGTGTCCACCTATAACTAACAATCTTCCACACTTCTCTTCATCTTGCTGATCATCTGTTTTCACTTTACATTTTCTTTTCCTGGAATGTTCAATTACCTAATTTGAGTACATATCTGTGTGCCTTTGAAACCCTCTTATCCCATGCTCCATGCAACTGCATCTCATGGAAAAGCTGTGAGCTTTATCTGATAATATCCACAACATCCTGGCCCATAGTAGGCGTATTTAATTTCTGAAACATGCTCAAGTCACAAGAAGTAAACCCTTGCTTTTCATATAAACAGCAAGCTCCATAAATGAAGTGATGACACACGTGGATGTTCATTCCCCCAAGATCAGTCAGTCATTGATCCAAATTGTACCTCCATGTCTCAATCTATAGGTAACCATGGCAACAGCAGCACCACAGTGACTCCATACATACTACCAGCTGGCAGTACTGACTGTGGTTCTCACTGCCTCCCTTAAATTATTAATGAACAAAATTTAGTTCATTCACATTCACTTGATCTGTACATAATATATACAACTGAGTGTCCTCATCCTCAGATAGCTGATCTCAGATGTTCATAAGCAATTAAGTGTCCCAAACTCTTCCATATTGTGACCTTTTAGTCATGGGAGCTGTAGATGCTGCCTCTAATGTTCTTCATGGTAAAGTAATTGTGCTCCTCAAAAATATACCCCCAAATTGAACAATTTATGGCTCTTGTGATTTGCTCTGAAAGCATTGTGGGTGTTCATTTCCAAGTTTGGTTAGTGGTCAAGCATTTGAAAGCAAACTCTCCAGGATACATGTGTTGCTGTAGCCACTAATACTGAATACATATGAGATAGTTCACCACTGTTCCAGGTTAGTGATGAATAATTTATAAAACTGACAGATAAAATTTTGGCAATATTTGGGACATATTTACACTAAAAATATTATTTCCTATTGATCTAAAACTTAAGTAGGCATATATTATTTTATTGCTACATCTGGCATCTCAGTCAGTACATATTGGGAGTCTTTCTATATAATGGACCCTTAGAATACAATTGTGATTTTAAGTAAGCCCATGTCTCAGAGACAATGTGTTTTACCTAGAGAACTTCATTACTGGTAAATGATATATCAGGTAGAGATGAATAACATGAACAAACTGAAGTAAGCTGTATAAACAGGACAGCTGCATTTCATAAAGTTGGAGATGCTATACACCCCCCCCCATCCACACTACAGAGCGGCCACCCCAGAAAATATCTGGGGAAGGAGTATTCCAGTCACATTCAACAGAATGAGTAATGGCCCTAGAGAATTATAATCTGGGAGTCCCTTGGGAGCTGGGTGAAAAAAAATAATTAAGTGAACAATGTTAGCAAATGAGGTTGGAGGTCAGGAGCTGGATTGCACAGATGTTTGAAGTAATAGTAAAACCTTGAACACAGTTACACATGAAGCCAGTGGGTGGGCACAGCCTAGTATAGAAGCAAGAAGCCTAGTGGGAAGGTAGGCACACAGTGGACAATTGTAGTAGAAGTGACAATTGGGCTGTAAGAAGTGAGAAGTGGTCAGCTACAGTTAATTGATTGAATCTGGGGTGCCAAAGAATAAGAGGAGTAAGAGATTATTTCAAGACTTTTGAGCAACTCAATGAATTAAGTATTACTTGTTATGGTGGGGAATAGAATTGGAGGAGGCTGAGAGATCCGAAATTCACATTTGGATATTTTGAGTGAGGTATCTGTAATACAGACAATCAGATTAGACCTTAGAAGTGTAAGTGGCATAGGGATGCTGTTAAAATCTTGAGATGAGATCATATAGAGAATGAATACAGATAGGGAAAAAAGATATTTGGAACTGAGTCCTGAGTCCTCCAAAATTTAAGCATCTGAAAGAGAGAAATTATATCAACCTTCAGGCTCCTTTTAAACCATATCCCAACCTGCACACCCTGCACCAGAGTCTACCTTGGTCAATTAATGGAACTAGAAAAGATCATGTTAAGTGGGGCAACCTGACCCAGAAAGATAAATGTCACATATTCTCTTTCATCTGAGGCCCCTAGCTCCAAGTCTTCAGATGTGAATACATGACCTACAGTAACTGCAGAAACCAGGAAAGTAAAACAGGACCATTGCCAGGGTGGGTGGGTGGGGAAGCAATAGAGAGGAGAATAGTAGGGTACATGTGATTTGAAGGAGAAAATGAGAAAAACAAGGACCTTTAATGGGAAAGGAAGGGAGAGTAATGCAGAAGGAGGGTGGGGGAGGGTAAAATAACTTAAGGGCATCTGAAAAGTCATTAAGGAATCATTATCTAGCTACCTAAAATTGCAAATAATGCAGATAAGTCTATATATACATCATATACATGTACACTATATGATGTATACAGACTTCCCATCTGGGATGACAATTCTCTCTCCCAAAGTCAAAGATCACCTAACAAAAACCTCAACAACAGTCATAAGAAGCCCATTTGAGTTGTTGGTCAGGTTTCTCCAAGAGTCACCCAAAACATTACAGACTATTGCTATTACTGTTGATTTCTCCCCATAGGTAGAAGGTAATTCCCTATTCCTGAAGATACCAGGTACTTTAGACACAGGACCCAGGGGGCCTGAGCTGGCTCTGACCTGAAAGCCTTCTCCCTGAGGACTAGCTTTCATGATACCAGAAGTCATCATGCAAGCTTCCAAGAGAAGGAAGCAAACAATAGTCATATCCAGCTATGATGCTTATGAATTAAAACAACAACCAGAATGGCATGATAACCATAAGAGTGCAATAGTGGCATTCATTACTTGACAGTAACCGACAGATCTCTAATTGAACTTAAGACCTACTCAACAAGAGTTAAATTATTCCAGGTACTAGAAACCTAGACAATTACAGGACTAGTGAAGTTTTGGATCATTATTAAAACCTTATTAAAACATCATAATACCTAACCACATTATAAATATTTATCCTTATACCCACAGATAAGAGTAGTTCTCACCACACATCAATGAAATTTCTCTTTGCAACAGATGAGGACCATTATAGAAAACCACAACTGACCAAAAAACAGAGAACAAATGATCATGTGGTGTCTAGCCCTGCCTGATACATCTACAACACAACTCTTGCACCTAAGGGTCAGGGATTGTAGCAAAAAGAACAGAAGGATTGTAGGAACCAAAGAACAGGAAGTTACATCTTCTAGAAATGTCAGAGAAGCTATTCCCAGGAAGCCTCATCAACATGGCTGCCTAAACAAGACCTAAATAAGGACAACACCAATAGACATGCTAATATGGAATGGGGAAATTACATGAGGCCTCAACCCTAGACACAGAACTACTTGCAACTAAGGAGTGCCAAGAATGGGAGAATAGTCTTCCCCAAGGAAGAGCATAACAATTGGTTATCTAATGCCAAGTGGTCAGCCCTAAAAGCATATACATATAAATAATATTATACAGACTGAATAGGTTGTATTTATATATTTAGGTGTATAAATTTATATATATTAGGTGTATACATATTTAGGGTTGGAGGTAGGAAAGGAAGGTGAAAAACTATGTAATTATATTTTACTTTCAAAAATAAAAAAATTAAGACGCAAAATCATACAGCAAAGTAACCAATTCTAGTGTCAACCACAGTGCTCATTTTGGGACATCTCCAAAGTCAAGCATGAACATTAAGAAAGAAAAAGAAACTCCACCAAGTGCTCTCGAAATGAGAACTGAATATTGACATTAACTTGGGCAACATGAAGGTCTTTGGTAATCTTAATAAGAGTCATTAAACAAAATGACTCCAAGAGAGATTGGGAAACAAGGAGTGCATAGACTCTATAAATAATTTCTTCAAGATGTCCATAAAAGGAGGAGCCATGGGATCTTAGCTGGAAGGAATAAGTGGGCATTGTGGGATGGTATCTTATTCAAGTTTACAAATGCTCTGTGTTTATGCAAGGGGAAAACTCATGTTACAGGAATGGCAGTGAGTAATTCAGGAGCACGCATGTAATAGACAAGGGGGCCAGGACTCAGAACCCAAAATGAAGGACAGAGAAAAGGTATAGAGGGAGAAGGTGGCAAGTTCATGGATTTTGTGTCTGGGGGATCAGGAGATTGTTTGGATTAGAAGCAAGGTCTCCTACTGTGGACCTAAGCAGAAAGACAAAAATGATTGAGGTCAAGAAAACTGTCCTCCCTATGTAGGCAATGAACTGACTAGGAAAAGGTCCCAGGATCCGAATTTCAATGTTTTCCCACATCATTAACTTCACTAAATCACTCAATCTGTACCTAGTGAATAGATTCAAATACCTGAGGATGAACTACACCTGATCCAGTTTCTGATTAAGCATAAGTGTAAGCCTATGACAAAAGCTGTAACTATTGGTCTTGTTCAAAAATACACCACTATGCTGAGCACTGTCCACAAGAGATGCTCCCAAACATGGTGTGTTAACAAATGAGGACCTCTGAATCTATAGTTTTTGTCACAAATAATCCTACCTACAAACATTCCCCTTCTCACCTCATCCTAGCACAGTTTGAAGTACCCTCCCAGTTGATTTTTTTTAATAACATATGTGACTGTTTTTAAGAAAGTTTCTTACGGTTGACATCCATTTATTTTTAATTAGCAAAACATTGTTTTGCAGTGTCTAATGGAGAGTTTGAAAGCTTAAGAGCTTTGCGAACTAAGAAGAACATTTTGCCAAAATCAAATCAACCCAAAAGAATGAAAAGTTTGGGTTGACTTCAAAACTTTATGCTTCCAAGAAAAAGAATGTGCAAAATCTGAAGTTCTAGCTTTTTTGCATTCTGATATTAAACATGTGAAGATTCTAGGTCAGGATTGGATTAATAGCGTGAAAATTTGGAGCTGAATACAACTGCAAAGTGCACTGAGATATTTTTAAGCCAAATCTCACTGAATGGTCTGCCTAGCCACCATATTTTTCATTTCAATTTGTTTACTTATTTATAGCAATAGAAATTCTGGTTTTACTCAGTCTCAAGCTGTTTCTAAAGAGGTCAAAGAAATTGATGGCTTTGTGTGTCTCTCGAGAAAATAAGAGAAAATCTGCTATTCTTCAACCAATGCAGGATATTAATCTTATTTTTCTCATAAAATTGATAAACAGAAAAGTTATGGTTTTGGAAAAAAAATACAGAAGTGCAAATAAAAACAAGGAAGCACCCTGCCTATTAAGAAGGTGAAAAAATATTGCTTGTGTGGGGTCTTCCTATGGGATTTTCACATATTTTATGATCGTCTTAAAATAAATTTTATCAAATGAGATTATTGGATAAAAATCTACAAGCAATATTACAGCTTTGGAAATACATAATTAGCTACTTCAAAATGCAAGAAATTACTATACTGAAAAATACAGATTTTTATAACCTTAACATTAACTTCTTGATAATTACATTTTTTAAAATTTAATACACAACAGAATTTACCCTCCTTGATGCAATCTCTGACTGTGGAGAAATCTACAGTTTTGTGGCTACACTCCCATCAATATAGAGAATAGGTCCATCACCCTCGAAGTGCCACTTCATGGTCAACCATGTCCCATTTCTGGAAACCACCAATCTGCCCTTTGTACACACAACTTGCTTCATTCAGAAAGTCATATGATCATGCTTACACACCACAGGGTCTTGTGTGTTCACCTTTTCACTTAATATGAAGCATTTGAGATTCTCCCATATTGTGGCATGAGTAAGTCAGGGTTTTTCCTTTTATTGCTGAGAAGTTTATGTATGGATGTAACTGCTGATTTTCCACTGATCGGTTGAGCTGTTTGCAGTTTTTAGTGATCCTAAACAAAACTGCTTTGAGCATTTCCAGCCAGATTTTGTGTTAGATTAATTGGTCCCTTTTAGTCAATTAGTGCATCCATCCATCCATCCATCCATCCATCCATCCATCCATCCATCCATCCTTCCATCTTATCCATCCATATTATTGGTCTTTTGAGACAGGGTCTCACTATGTAGCCTGAGTTAACCTCAAAACCATAGAATTCTTCCTACTTAAGCCTCCCAAATGCTGAGATTATGGGAATATGTCACCATATCCTGCCAATTAATACTTTTAATAACTGTTATTCATGCCATACCCACTCTTTGGTTGTTAGCATCCTGATATAAATTTAAGTCTCACAGTGTGTAGTTTGAGGAGCACAAGCTCCTCAAATTTATTTTATTCAGCAAATAAAATCCCCAATGCACATGTTTACAGCACTTAGTTAGTTGAAAATTTCATGGATATCAAGTATATGTAGCTGGAGTTTTCTCCAGTCCTGCTCGGGGCCCCACAGTTCCACAGCCCACTTATAAAATAATCACTCAGAAGCTCATATTAATCAAAATTGCTCAGCCATTAGCTCAGGCTAACTATTGACTAGCTCTTACATCTTAAGTTAACCCATTTCTATTAATCTATAAGTTGCCACATGGCTTGTGGCTTACCGGTACCTTACATTTTGCTTCTCATCGTGACGGCGGCTGGCAGCGTCTCCTGACTCAGCCTTCCACTTCCCAGAATTCTCCTCTCTCCTTATCCCGCCTACACTATACTTCCTGCCTGGCTACTGGCCAATCAGCGTTTTATTTATCAGCCAATCAGAGCAGCACATTCACAGCATCCCCAGAAAGTATACACTCAAACATAATATGAATTATGAACTCTCCAACAGCTTAGTCAGTGTGAGGGTCTTCTCTACTGTATTTTAATTGTGATTCTAACTCTAATTCTCAAAACCTAATTTGAATGGCTCTTCTGGTTCTAGGAAACCACGTCACATTAAAAAGACATAAATACTCAGATTTAAAGTTCTAATATCAATTCAAAATATGTCATCATCATTAATTTTCTGTGTCTTTCTGTTTCTAGTAATAGAATCATGATTTTTCCTGGTTGCATGGTGTTTTCAAGCGTACTGAAGGGATGTATCCTTGAGCCCAGCGAAAGAAACATCCATCTATGGTATGAAAATGAGCAGTACAAATGGAGTTAAGAGTCAGGACCTGAGGGAAAGACCTGTGTGGTGAAATAAGGGCACAACACACTGTACTTGAAGAAAAGATGGAAATTGCCTCTGAAGTTACAGTTCATGAGAAAGCAATTTAGATAGGTCCCTAGCTAGTTCTTTTTCCTGCCTTCATGCAGCCATAATGAGTCACAATGCTTAGAAGTCTCTCTGGATACAGGCAGAGCACAGCATTCACTGTCTTCTCCACCTGACAAGACACATATGATTGATTACACAACACCACTATTAAATTTAGAGACCATTTATGGAGGACAAAACACTAATGAGTCATCCCCAAGTAAAGCCATGTGATTCCATCTGCACAGCAGACTAATGAAAGTCAGATGTTGCCAACCCCACTCCGCTCTGAGTCTTTCTGTAATACTGGGGGGATTAAACTTCTAAAAACTTCTCCAAGCCCTGCCATACTACATATGAGAAAAATGCCCAAGTCCAGTGGGAAATACCCCTACACAAAGCAAATGAGCAAAAGCATACCTCATTATTTCCACTTCTCTGTTCCCTTCCCAGTGTTCTTCCTTTCCAGAGACACACACACACCACTTACTTCAGTCCAATTTGTATCTTTTCTCCCTTCCCAAAAACATACACCACAAATGTGCACAAGGTCACCAATGAAATACTTTTGTTTTTAACCTGAGAATATTTGGTTGCTGAGACACTGAAAAGGAACCAAACAGAAATTGTGGAAATGGAAGAATTAATCCTTCAAGTAAAAACACATCAGAAAGCATCATCAACAGGCAAGAGCAGGAGAAAGAGCAAATTCCAGAGATGGAGGAGAAAGGTGAAACAATAGTACATTAAGACTTTTATAAAGAAAAACAAATTAAAGATCGTGAACAAAAATTACAAGAACTCTGGGAAATATTCAAGAAATCAAACTTAAAAATCAATGGAGTTGAAGAAGGAATGAGATCAAGATGCAAGTTATAGATAAGCTATTCAATGAAATCATAGAAGAAACTTTCCAACCTTAAAAAAGGCAATGGGTATCCAAACACAAGGGACACTCAGAACCCAACAGACAGAAGAATATTACAGTTCAAACTTCGGAGCTGCTGTATAACTACCTGGATCAGTCTGTTGAGTTTCAGTTCATCATTCATCTCTTTAAACACCCTGCTGTGCCAATTGGTGATACACACCTGCAATGTCAGCACTTTGGAGCCTGAGGCAGGAGGCTTGATAATTTGAGGCCAGCATGGCCTATATAGGGAGACTTCATCTCAAAAAGGCAACACATGAATAATATTTTTTAAAATTTATTGAAATTCTTGATCCTTCTTCTATTTAAAATTGCACAAAATCTTATGGTATTCCCCTGAGATTCTGTCTGTGCCACAGTTTAAAGACTCTGGTTGATGGCAGTAAGATGTAACTGCCTAAATAAACAGGGTATGTTCTGTGGATATCACTCTGTATAAGTATAGGCGGGACAAGCAGAGAAGAGAATTCTGGGACCAGGAAAACTCTAGCTACAGGTATGGTTTTTAAGAATTGCTTATTATTTCTCTAAATACAATGAGCAGAAAATATTTCTCTACAACATGTGTAGTTCATCTTCCTCAGACCTGATATACAGTTATCACAGGTATATGACTCTGCTCTTCAATCTGAAATTCTTTGCAGCTTTCCTGTTTCTGTAGTAGTTCTTGAATTCCCTTGTGTATTTGCAGAATCTCTCTTCCAGAGTTATTTTACAAATTTTCATCTTTGTCTGAAATGTATATTTTAGGCAAAAATAGAAGGTGTCCTAAAATATGCTCAAGAAATGTTCCCAAATTACTTTGGCCCTTCTTTCAGCCTTTTTCTTCACAATGTTCTTGAGGAACTGAATGTTCTGACCTTAAATCTAAGTTGTGTCTTTCATCTGAGAGGAATCCAGTCAGTTTGGTAATTATTAGATTTCAAACCATATATTACAAGATCCTGGTTATATATCACTACACAAATTAAATTTATATGCCCTATTCTTAACTTTCCTAAATGAGCTAAGGCATATCTTAGAATTATTTCCTCTAAAATATTGAAAAATACTCTAAGATGTGAATGGAAAAAATATCTATGAAACTGTAATTAAAGATTAAAACTAAAGGAGATGCTAGAGGTCACCAAATACCCTGTTTTACAATGGGGAGACTGTGACCTAAGAAATCACAAAAACTTATCAGAGGTGAAGACCCAGGAGAGGCTGTGAAACACAGAACTGTTGTGGCTCACAGCACACTGGTGCGGGGCTTCACCTGCTTCTATAGTATGAGGACAGAAGAAATATCTATAGTAACTCTTACCCAGTGCCTCCAAGACACCTAGTCAGGCTACTTTCCTATACAGTGCCTCCTGTTATGGAATATTAGTTTAAGATGTGTTACATTCATTTATGCTGTAGAATATGTGTTTAATGATGCAATGATGTGTTACATTCTTTTATGTTGCATCAGTTTAACTCTGTAAAGCTGTATTACCTTGACTTCCTAAAACATCTGATTGGTCTAATAAACAGCTGAATGGCCAATAGCTAAGTAGGAGACAGAAACAGGTGGGTCTGTCATGCAAAGAGAATGAATAGGAGGAGAAATCTAGGAAAGAGAGTGAGGAGCGAGAAAAGGAGAAGGAGAGGAGGACTCCAGGGGCCAGCCACCCAGCCACACAACCAGCCACCAAGTAAGAAAGAAAAAAGATATATAGAATAAAGAAAGGTAAAATGTAGTTAAAGAGAAATGGGATAATTTAAGTTAGAAAAGCTGGCTGGAAATAAGCCAAGCTAAGGCTAGGTATTCATAAGTAAGAATAAATCTCTGTGTATTTATTTGGGAGCTGGGTGGTGGGCCCTCAAATTGTAAAAAAATTACCAACTACAGCCTCCAGCCACTTAGTCAGGCTACTTTCCTATCCAGTGCCTTCCAAGCCACTTAGGCTACTTTCTGAAGAGGATGGGGAAATCAGATTCAACTTCGCCATTGAGTCTTCCCACACTCCTTTTTAACATTAACACATATGAGTTGCACATATCAACTAAAATATTTATTGTCATCCTTTTTAAAGTTCTTAACTATTACTGAAAACTATAAAATAAAATATAAATAAACATATGCACTCATTGGAGAAAGCTGGAAAGTTGTTGTTTTGTTTTGGTTTTTTTTTTTTTTTTCCTCCAAGTAGCCTATAAAAATCCAGGTTTCCTGAGTGAGTTAAAACTAAAAATAAAGATGAGAGTTTTACAAATGATTAAAATCCTTGTTGGTTTAAGCTGTATCCATTAGTTTTTACTTTATCTTCTTTTCAATCATGACCTGTTGAAAAGTTGTGTGATGTCTTTTTTATTCTCTAAGTCTCCCTCTGGCGCTCTGTTGTGAAGCCTGTACAGGCTCAGTCACGGGGAGTGCTTGGAGAAGGTGTTCAATGCAAAGTTGGCTTACTGGAACACCGAGTGTTTTACTAGATAGTTGTCATCTCACACAATTAGCTGCCCTGTGTAGGAAGCATCAGGCCCCTGATGTGGTCCAGGCCTGCCTGCATTAGATCTGCTGTTGCACACCATGTATAAAGATATAATGGCCTCCCCTAATGGTAGCAGCATATGAACATGGAGCTTCTGTGACTCCCATGTAAGTCCTAATCCAAAGGCTGCACTCCTATTTTTTCTGGCTATCAGACATTAAAACAAAAATCCATAGTAACTTTAATGTATGTAATCTAATCCCCTAGAGTAACTTCCATAAACCACCTCAGGTATACTTCCTAACTATCTCATTATCACCTTTTCTTAGAATACACAAAAATCCATGTAATAGTTGACTCCATCTATCCACAATCTTAAGTAGGTCCATTAAACCTTTAGTTATTGGAGGAGACTGAAACTTTATGCCTGACATCTCACTGTGACGCAAAAAAAAAAAAAAGAAGAAAGAAAGAAAGAAAAAGAAAAGAAAACGAAAAGAAAAATCCCTAACAAGTCATTAAGCATCTGATTAACCAGAGAATGCAGTCAGACCTTTGGTAAGAGATGTGTACCATTAGGTGCACAACAAGGAGTCAATGGTAGGAAGGCAGGGACCAGGACTTGGCTAGTTTACATGAGCCTAACACTTGAGTCTTCTTTATAGCTCTTGTCCTGGGATGATTTTCATCATTTGCTGTATAACATTTAAAAAAAAAATCTCACTTCATTACCTAACAGCATGAGTTGAGACCCAAGTACCAACGTGCAAAGTAAAGTCCTGACCCTCCAGTGCTATATGAAGTCAGCTACTGGGCAGAGGGACTGCTACAGAGGGTCAGTATTCTGAACTTCACCTGTGCAAAAAGCCTTAAGCTTAAACTCTTGAAATTATTGCCAAATGAAGTTATGCATACATATGTTTTATTTGTGTATCTATTTTAGACATTGACTTTTTCAAATAAACTGCAAATTTTTTATAACTTTGGCTCTTTTTTCCATTTTAAATTACCTTAGAGGAACCAGAATCTACCAGTGGGATAATCTAGATAGAATCCTATAATCAAGGTAATCCCTGAAGACAAAAAGGTAAGGTTTGCCAAGACACTTGATTTGTTCTATTTCTTCTAACTGTTCCATCTAAGTCACTGCTAAACTGTAGGAAGAAATAGTTTTGTGTTTGTAGAAAGTGAAAGTGGAGAGGGGCTGGAGAGATGCTTAGTAGTTAAGAGTGCATACTGCTTTTGTAGAAGGCCTGAGTTCAGTTCCTGGCCCCAACATCTGGGTGGCTAATAACCACCAGCTCCTGGGAGTCCAACCTGGGCAAGGAATATAGAATCAGAAAATGAATGAAATCTTAGAAATTCTCTCTCTCTCTCTCTCTCTCTCTCTCTCTCTCTCTCTCTCTCTCTCTCTCTCTCTGTGTGTGTGTGTGTGTGTGTGTGTGTGTACGTGTGCGTGCGCGTGTGCGCATGTGTGCGCATGCACATGCATGTGCCCATGCACACTGAGTTGTTTAATATGAGTAACATGTACTGGGGAGGTGAGACTGAGTAAAGCCTTTCTAGGCACTGTCTGGAGGGAATCCTGGCTGCTGCAATTCCCTTAGGTGGCTGGCCATCATCAGAAGTCTCAGAGAGATGATCAAGAGGTCAGTTTTGACAGAAAATGGTAAAAATTTTTGTACTGTCCATATTACTTCCTATTCCTGACAACTGTTCCTTCTTAAAGGCCAATTCTAAAAGGTCAGGGAGTGGAAATACATGTACCAGAAAAGGCTAGCAGCAGGGCTTTTTCCATAAATGCTGCAAATTAGTGCTTCAAGTCCCAGTGAGAAAAGACCTTTTAACTTTTTCTGTTGTTGACATCAGGATAATAACTGTGGGAAGAGTGGAAGGGCAGATCCTGTTTTTAAAAAGAATATTGGAGCTTCAGGGAGAAGAGGAAGGATCTTCTTATATTTTCCCACAATTGCTAGACAATTTTACTAGGAAAATGCACCCTATAATCACAATACAGCAAAGCAAATTCTCAGAACAGCTGAGAATGAAAGTGTATTCTCCCCTAAACCATATCCCCTTTTACTATTTTCCCCTTTATGGAGCTTCAGATCCAGCTTCCAAAAGAAAGGGATTTTATGTTTTTAGTAAATATGTCAAATTCTATTTGAATCTCACTTTTACGTAGCAGAGACTAAACTATTTTAAAATACTAACAGATCACAACCTGCTGTGTGAAAACACTGGTCTAGGACAGGTAAAGGGACAGAATAAAATAGTAGACAGGCACCAAGTAATAGTGGGTCACTGTGGAATTCCTGGCCACTCCCCCAGCTACATGACCACACATGCACAGTTCAGTAGCCAAGCAAGGGGCCTTAGGTCGTCCTATGTAATCCCTGCACTATGTGATCATGCAATTTGCACACAGTGTGATCACGCAATCTATGCACATGCGTGACATAGCTCCGTAAGCCCATATGCGCAGAAGCTGGTCACAGACTACTTCTCTTCTCCTCCTCCTCCTCACCCCCCTCCGTGCACATGTCTTCCACAGGCCCAGTCACGCTCTCTTCCGTCCCTCCCTTCTAATAAAACTCTGATAGTGGGTTCTGTCGTGCCTCCTGGCCTTTCTCACTTTGTAACAGCACCACTTAATAACACTGCACCACATTAAAACCAACATTGGTGCTGTGACGAAGCAGGCTCTCCTACTCTGCGTCCTGGACCCTGTACCAAGGTTTCTTTGATCTATGACTGCCCGCTTTTTTCATTTGCCATGCCATAGGCCACTCCGCACAACACCGGCTGCTCAGATTGGTGAGTTTTCCCTTTTCAATCCCTCACCATTTCCCATGACTGCAGCCTGAGATATATTTCTCACTGTCGGACCCCCAGGGGGTCCACTGGGTATGTACGCCCCCAACCCTTACCACTTTCTTGATGAAGGGTGGGGTAACTTATGCTGACTCACAGATCCTTCCCTAACCTCAGGGACACCTGAGACTAGGGTCTTGGATCCCATTTGTTATTTTAGTTTTTTTTATTTTTTTTCTCTCAGCTGCACTCACGGGACAAAAAGGCTTCCTCCTCTCAGTCCCACTCCTCCTCTGAGAAATGCCTTCAATATCCCCAGATACCAGTAAATATGGCCATGTAATGGCTGCTTGGACCCCGATATTTCACGGGAATTATCTAACTTCTGCCAGCGAATGGGCAAATGAAAAGAGTTACCTCATCCCCACGCTTTTATCTAAGATCTGAATCCTCCCTCTCTGATTCTCTCTCTCCTGCCCACGTGCATTCCTGAGCCTGAGGAATCTCGGACTCCAGAGAACCTCTGCTTATCTGACCTCTGCTCTGCTCTCAGGTATCGGCGGGCCGTTCTAACTGCCCAACTCTGGCTCCCATCTCCATTCTTCCTCTCACCCGTTCTCGAGCTGCCCTGAGAAGCACAGACAGGTCTGGAAGCAGGCTAGGATGCCACATGCAAACGGGTTTACGATCAGGACCTACATTGGGATTATAATAATCCGGATGCTCTCTATCCAGAGATCAGTTTACAAACTGTCTCCTGGAGGGTCTTCCTAAAGCTGTCCTCAAGCCAATAAACTATCAAAAGCTAAAAAATGTAATTCAAGATAAGGACGAAAATTCGTCTCATGTCTCCCAGAGCTTCCCGACATCAGGGCTAACTTAATTAAGCATCTGGAGAGAGGGCCCTTGACCCCACAGGCAGAAGTCTCAGCTGTGGCATTCAAGGTACCATGGGAAGATGAGAAAGCCCGTGAACAGAATTGCTAAATGCTGGCACACACTATCCGAGCAGCTGCCTGAAGGCTTCCAGGTCCCTGTTTTAAGTGTGCTAGAGAAGGCCACTGGGTGTATGCGTGCCCTGCCCCATGCGGGCCATCAATTGAACCTTGTCTGAAGTGCCACCGAGAGGGACACTGGTCAGCTGACTGCCCCCCCCTGCACCTCATGGCATGGGGGTAGCAAACCAAGACCACCCTCCAGCTATCTCCTAGGCTTGGCCATGGTTTCACAGGGAACCAGGATAGCCATTGTAATATCAGGGCGATCCATTTCCTTCCTTTTGGACACCAGGGCCACTTACTCAATCCTGAGGGAGTTTTGGGGTCCCATCTCTCTTCGTTTCCCTATTGTTGGGGTAGGGGAACAGCCTTACCCACCTCATCAGACCCTACCACTTAATTGTACTTTCAGAGGTACCTAATGGCAAGAGATTTTCTAGCTAAGGTAGGAGCTTTCATTTCATTTGCTCCGTCCATTTGCCTCTCTCCAGACCCACCAGCAGTATCTCTTCTCCTCATGTACAGTGACACAGACAGGGCCCTGCTCTCTCTCAAGTTCCAGAGGACACCAGGATCCACTGCCTTGTCACCAATTCCAGAAGAATGAGGTCTCACTCCACAAGCTCTTCCTTCCTGGTTCCCACTCCTAATTAATTACTCAGCTAATTGTTACAGGGCCACCACAGAGCCAGGGGACAAGGACCACCAGATACATCCAGGCAGTAAGAAACAGTAACAGTCCAGAGGTATTTACACCCCCAGACCCAAAAGGGTCCGGACTCAGCAACTGATCACCTGTGTCTCCTGGATGCTAAACTAATAAAGGAAACAGGTACCTTAAAATTGTCTCAGATAAGGCTTATCTCAGGTAAAAATTAAAAGCATGTTCCAAATATCTCCCTCTCTCTCTCTCTCCCTCTCTCTCCCTCACTAATACTAATCAATACAGCAGAGTACTAAAACATAACAATATCATGATCACCAGCTCAAGATTTTAAATTTCCCATGGCTGCTTCTTAATATGTTTAAAAATTCTTCCAAGCTCCAGAGAATCCACCTGGACCAGTCAGCAAACTCCAGAGCCAGCTTGAGTCCACCTGGATAGCACCTTGCCAGACAATTCCCAAAGCAGCAGATGACAATCCATGACCCCAGGACACCTGAATACCTCAGAAGCCCCCTTCCCTAGCCCCTAAGAGTTAACTGATGCCCACCAAGTCAGCTGGAAGCAGTTTTAGGGAGACATGGTACCACTATTCCTGTTCACCCACCTTTTTTTAATAATAAGCAAAGAGTCTGGAATGTTGGAATTCCTGGCCACTTCCCCAGCTACATGACCACACATGCACAGTCAGTAGCCAAGCAAGGGGCCTTAAGTCCTACATAATCTGTGCACTGCATGATCGTGTAATTTGCGCGCAGTGTGATCACACAATTTATGCACATGTGTGATGTAGCTCCGTAAGCCCACATGCGATTGTGCAGGGAAATCCATAAGAAGCAGGTCACAGACTACTCCTCTTCTCCTCCTCCTCCTCACCCCCCTCCGTGAACATGTCTTCCACAGGCCTGGTCATGCTCTCTTCTGTTCCTCTCTTCTCCTAATAAAACTCTGATAGTGGGTTCTGTCGTGCTTCGTGGCCTTTCTCGCACAGTAACAGTACTACTTAATAACATTGCGCCACCACATTAAAACCAAGTCACTCCTGGCCTCTCCAAGGTGACATACTTGATGTGACACCAGGACCCACAAGTGCTCCCCAACTTAGTCCTCTTGCTACTACAGCTAGGGAGGCATGAACAAAAACAACACCACACTACTGTTCCCACCCAGCTACAGTGTTCTTCAGATCAGCTTGTGATGGGGAGCGGAGACCTACAAAGCTAGCATGAGAAACTTTTAGGGGCAGTGTCAGGTGGTGGATGAGTCTGACCTTGGGCAGCAGTTGGAAAAGTCAAGGGTCATGGAGGGAGAAGGCTCTGGGAATGAAGACGCTCTAGGAATTTAACAGTAGAGAGGAGATTTGATTGCATAACTATTCTCATCTCTTCAGTAACTGAGTTCAACATGTGGGAGCGGAGTGAGCACAGCTATGGTGCATTCATAAAGACAGGAAGGAGTGAGGCTCGCCTTGGAGTTAGGAAGCAAATGTGTTAGGGAAGCCTGTCAAGGCAACTGGATGGTTCTGAGAGCTTACTGGAGACTCACAGGCAGGGACTCAAAGGAACACAGTGGCAAAGTTGTCACCAGGGTAGCAGCTACTCTCTAGGCTAATCGGAATCAGAATTTAAGAGGCAGACCAATGGTCCTACCAGCTACATGATATGGGAGGGAAAAATATCAAGAAGCTGGGGTCATTCACCACATCTGCAACAGACTTTGGTATCAACCTGGAAAAGGGTAGAAGTGAGGAGTAAGAGACCCTGAAAGCTAAATGTCTACGCAGAGTAAACATGGAGATGGACCCACAGTAGGGAGGGAAAGGGGATGAACAAAAGAGTAGGGAAGAACTGGGGTGTCAGCGGTGCTGCCAGTGTTGAGAGCAGCATGTTGAGAGTCATATTTAACAGATCTTCAGAACACAGTCTTCAAAAGAATGGATTTTTACATTTTTGGTAAATACATTTAATATGTTTACTTCTATTCGAGCCTCACTTTTAAATAGCAGAGACTTTTAAATACTCACTAACAGATCACAATCTGCTATCTGAAAAAAACTGGTCTAAGACAGGTGCAACAGGGGACAAAATAAAAAAAATAAGGAAATTATAGACCTCATGGCCAGAGTGCTGAAGTGACCTTGCTCAATGTTTCCATAAAACATGATAGATATAGGGGTTAGAAAATAAATGGTCAGATATAAAACTTTACAGTTACTTTTAATGAAAAGAAGATATCCATAATAAATTAATGAATAAATTAATTAATGAGCATTATCCTTAATCTGCTTTGAATCTCTTGAAAGCAGGCATCAGTAAACATATTAAAATTAATGAATTAATTAATCTGGTATCTATTCATTGTACAAATACTAGAGAGCTTTTTGTAGGAACAAAAAATAATTTCTAGTGGGCTAGAAGAAATGACTGAGTGGGTAACGTGCTTGTCACACAGGTGTGATGACCTGAGTTCAGAGCCCCAGCACCCACCTTAAGCAAGGGCAGCAGCAACCATTTGGAACTCTAATGCTTCTGTGGCTGGATGGGAAGCTGAGGCAGGAGAATCCCCAAAAGCTCACAAGCCACCTAGCCTGGAGTGCACAGCAGTAAAACAAGAGACCTTGTCTCAAACAAAGTAGAAGACAAGAACCAATACCTAAGGTTGTCCTTTGACCTCCACATATGCCCTGTGGCACTTGTATACCCACACTCACATACACACAAACATAGACATGTACACACAAATAATAATATAACTTCTACTGTATTTTGTAGCTTAGTGTCATTGACACTGAAATGTGTACATACATAAACAAATGTAGAGTCATGACTTATAACGAGAGCATTAGTGTACAATGAAAGAACATGAATACACAGTGATGAGCAGTGAGAGAACTGGTGAATTTTATCTTCCCCGACCTTTGCCTTATCTTTCATATGAGAGAAGATAACAGAATCACCATATGCACAGCATCTGTCTGAGGCTGAGGAGCAGCTTCGTGGTCATGAGACAATATCTCTGAGTGACCAACTGGCAGCACTCCAGCCTGAGCTCACATCTATGTCTTCACTTTCTTCAAGTTCCAGCCAAATCAGTATTTTATTACTTATTTAGTATCACTCTTGCTCTTCACCCACAAACCCTACTGAGGGCCACTGGCTATAAAAGAGAGGAATAAAGAGATAACGGCACACTGCCATCCCTTCAATGGCCTTATATGCTAATGGAGGAAGAGAGAAGTCCTTACAGCACATGCTGTGGGAAATTTAACGATGAGGGTTAAGACAAGATAAGAAGGATGCCAGAGAAAGAGTGCACATTATTCTAATAAACAGCCTTTCACAACCTCTGAAATACATGCCATCTTTGAAGCATTCATACACACACACACACACACACACACACACACACACACACACACTCAAGGGAACACACCTGTATTAAAAAAAAAAGCAATCTTTTATTTCCTATGAGTATTTATTTTTCATAGTTTGAGTTACATAAACAATAGGAATTTTCTCTTTTAAGAGTAAACTGCTGATTATATTATATGTGCTTTTTAAGTCACCAGACTTCCTGAATCCCCTAAACCCTCCATGTAAACCCAGATAGCCTCCTTGGCAGGAAGAACTCCTGGGTCCTCTTGTTAACTTTGCTCAGGGCTCATCAGAGAAGCAGTGGAAGGAACTGCAGCACTGAGCATTAAATCCCAAGATCCTCAGCCTCAGCTGCTTCTAACAGACAACAGGACACATTAAACATATTCCAAAGCCAGGACCACTACTAAATTAAAACATAATTGCAGGAAAAAATGCATGTCAATCAAAGAAATACTAGCCATAGTAAATAATTTTTAGAAAGAATTATAATTAAAGTGTTGCCAAGGAAAGAGTCACAGAGTTTTTTAAACATCTTATTTCAATATTCATGCCAAGTTGAAAACCACTGATGGAAACAGAGAGAAAATTTTAATCTCACTTTCTTGGAATTTTTCCCAGTAGTAATCCTACTCGCCTGATTTGATTAATCACCAAATCAAAAGATCACTCACCAGCCTTCACCACTTCACCAACAAACCATTTGACTACCTTATATTTGAGCTCTGTATATACCTCCATGTCTGCCTCCCACCACTGTGGTATAGCCATCAACAAGTAAGTACTAGTTGAGCATCAACTTTGTTACATACAAGGCTAATAACATATAATAAGAAGAGCTACAACTGTTGTTCTTAAGTACTCTCAGTTTTTGAAAAAAGACAAACTTACCAGCAAGATTGACTGGATGGAGTGTGGGAAGTGTATATAGGGATGTATAGATATTAGGAGAGGAAGTCAAGGAGACAGATACAAGTAAAGGGGATGAATATCTCGGGGTTCCCAAGGAAATTATGCCTTGGAAAAGCATGGTAAAGTAGACATTGATTATCAACTATCAGCTTTCTGAGTATTACCAGAAGTAGCCACAGATAAAGGAAAGCTGTTTCTCAGACTTCCTGCCATGAGCTAACATACCTTGGCAAAACCTTAGCAATGTCCTGGAAAAGCAGGAATGATGAAGGCAGACTCAGAAAAGTCACTTTAAAGTGGGTCTATTGAAGTAGAGACTGGATGGCAGCAACTGAGGTGATGACACAGTACTAGACGACATTTGACCAGTCTAGTACTCTAGTTGGTGAATATAAGACAACTCAAAATATAAATAGATCTTTCAACATCCAAGTGAGATTGTGCACAATAAAATGAGACTAAGGGCCTGATAAATATCTGCAAAACCCAAAAAATACAAACACTAAAACCTAAATATAAAAATATTTGATTTATTACTTGCACATTTATCTTGAATAATATACCTTATAAAACAATCAATTCCATTTAAAATACTACTTTCTCCAACTGTAGATTTTTACTGTGATAATTATATTTGAATTCTTTACACATTTCCTAACTTTAGGTACTTATTGACCACCACAGCCACTTTTATGAGACAATAATTTTCCAGAAATACCACCTGAATTAACCAAGGCTTTCTGGTGAAGCAAAATGAATGGGAGATTTTTATAAATACATGACGATTAATAGGTAGGTAGTTAGGAAAGTAGATGGATGGATAGGTAGGTAGGTAGATAGATAGATAGATAGATAGATATGATAGATTATAGATAGAGATGGATAGAAAGATGATAAATGACAGACATTGATAGACAAGTAATTGATAATGACAGACATATAGAAATAGATGATAATGGTGTAAATGATAGATTGGATAATAAATAGATAATAGAAAGAGAAAGATGAGAGAGATGAATAGATAGAAACATGATAGTTGATAGATGATACGTAAGATGGATGATAAGTAGACAGGTATGTAGATAGGTGATAGATAAGAAATAAACAGATAGATGATTGATAGATTATAAGTAACAGATGGATAGATGATAAAGAAATGTCTATGTCATACCAATGATCCCTGCCTTGTAATGGTTTAAGTACACCCATGCAGCCACTTTGTGCTGAATGTTCAACACACTTCGCACCTGTCACCTCCTCTACCCAGTTTACTGCTGTGTTATCACTCACAGAAGCAGTAAAAACTCCATAATTCTGTGAGCAGTAACAAACTGATTCTTAAACTCCTATGGAAAAGCAAACAACCCAGAATACCTAACTGTATTTAATGAGAACAAAGCTGGAAGAGTGGAATCAGCCAACTTCAAGACTTACTAAAAGCTATAGCAAACAGGGCAGTGTGCTATGGGCAAATAAGCAAACAGAACAACAGAGCACCATAAGAAAGGCTAGAATACATTCATAAATGTGGCCATCTGAACTTCAGCAAAAGAAGAGCACCAACAATGAGGAAAAATAGCATTTTCAACAAATGATGCTGGAATAACTAGATATCCACATGCAAGTAAAAATACATTTTATCACATACCTCCTACCATTCACAAAAATGACTTCTGTGATCTTTTTGTGCCTTTCCTAAGATTTACCTCAAAGTTAACACTACAGTTTCCTGTTGAGAGAAAATCAGAGACTCAAACACACACTACTCAATGTAGAGTCTGTGTCAAGGTGGCTTTAGCAACTAAAACAAATAAGAAATAAAGAAGTCAAGGAGATGGCAAATTGTGGGGTGTTTGATGATGTCTGGAGACAAAGATTAAGTCATCTGGTGACCATCACAGTTCCTAGCTTAGGAAGACTCTCCATTACCTTTAATTTCTCTGCTTGCTTGGACATCGTCTTCATAGTTATTAGTGCTCAATAAAAACCAGCACTTACTGCCAGAGGCCCCTCAAACAGACCAGGCTACACAACTGTCTCTTGTATGCAGAGGGATGCCTTGCTCAGCCTAGATGCAGGAGGGGTAGGGGACTTGGTTTTGTCTGAATTAAATGGACCAGGCTTTGCTGACTCCCCATGGGAGCCCTTATCCTTTTGGAGGAAGGGATGGGGGTGTCGGGGTGGGGGGGAAGGCTGGAGGGGAGTGGGAGGAGGGATGAGTGGAGGATCTGTGGTTGGTATGTAAAATGAATAAAAAAAATTCTTAAACTGAAAAAAAACTTATTGTACACTTGGCATTTGAATGGCATATGCCAACCATGCCAGTAACCTGTCCTTGGTGCCACCCAGCAGGACACTGCCTGATCTGCCTCAGAAAGGACCTGGACCTATAGCCCATTCAGCAAATGTTTTCTCATATTTAACTCTGCTAGGCTGGGGTTTCATGGGGAATCGCACCTTGACATCTTAGCTAATTTGTATGTGTGCTCAGATTCATTGCCCTCTAAAACCCAACAGTAAGACAAATCACAGTGATTATCTCTTAACTGTTTGTTTAGTTTTGCTTCAACCAGTGATCACATGCCAGCTAGTTTTACATATCATGCTGCTCAGATTGGTATTTTCTAATTTAACAGGGTTGCTTTGCTTTGTTAAATTTTTCTAATCAATGAACTGTGCTGGGCATTACAGGAGACAGAAAGCAAAATAAAATCTCTGTTCTCGGGAGCTTAAGATTAAAAAATACGATACCCCCAACACACACCCCAAAACTCAAGTAAACATGGTGCGAACAATAACATTTGTGTATGCCATGACACTGGGGAAATTCTTAAGCAGAAGACATCTTTAGCTTTACTGGGGAGACATTTCAGAGAGAGAGAGAGGAACTGATGTTTTTTTTTTCTTCACAGGATATTTTATGAGCAACTGACAACAATTGAAGCAAGCAGCCAGATCAGAGCCCCAACAACTATAAATGAACAGTCAGTAAAATGCCCACAGAAGTTCTGCTGAGAACCCAGTTATACAACAGGTGGGATCAAAGGAAACTAAACAGAAAATGTGTCACTATAGACATAGCCTTGGGACCAAACTCACAAGACCAAGAACCGGTGTAATGGCATTGCCCTTCTATATATGAATAGCATCGTCTCGCTAAAAATTACTTAAATTGCATGTGTTATTCTGTACTCTTTTTTCTACTTTTCATTCCCATAAGGCTTCAGAGAAAGCTATTGCTACAGGCCACTTTGCACAAAATGCTTATCCAGAAGCATGGCTTTACCAAAGACATGTGAAACAGATAATACTGTTAGGCAGCAAAGAATCACTTGTTAAAAGGATGTAAAACCCAACCTAGACATGATGTTATGCCAGCCATAGGGCACATAAAAGCCATCTCCACCAAGCTTTCCAAACAAGTGACACATCCCGGTCTTTTAAATCAGAACCCCTTATTGTTCCCTCCCTTCAGTGGTCACCATCATTGACACCTGAGCCAAGAGCTCTACTGTTTCTATATTAGTCACTACTGTCTGGCATCCCAATGCCGTGCTTGGGACAGTGCAGAAACAAGTGTTCACTGAAAGTGACTGTAATATAATGATAAACTTAGTCCCCTAATGCAGGTCTGGTGCTCTGTGAGGTACTGTTGCCAACATACCCACTGAACACTCATCTGTATTCAGTGTTACACTGTGGTACTTTGAATGTAATTGGCCCTCATAAGCTCATAAGGAATAGCATTATTAGGAGGTGTGGCTTTGTTGGAGTTGGTATGGCCTTGTTGGAAGAAGTGTGTCACTGTGGAGGCAGGCTTTGAGGTCTCATACATGCTCAAGCCACATCCAGTGTCCCAGACCACTTCCTGTTACCTGTGGGACAAGATGTAGGACTCTCAGCTCCTTCTCTAGCATCATGTCCCACCATGAGGATAATGGACTAAATCTCTGAAAATGCAAGCCACCCCAATTAAATGTTTTTCCTTTATAAGAGTTGCCATGGTCATGGTGTCTCTTCACAGCAATAGAAACCCTAAACTAAAACACATACACTTTTTTTCAGAACAACTCCAAGTTCTTATTGTGATTCTCATCAAACAACTGGAAAATACTGAGTCTTCAAAAGTTTACTTCCGTGAAAATATACAAAGAATGATGCAAAAATTAGATGCCTGCCTACAGTCCTAACAGCTCATCCACTTGTGTATGTACAGGACAATCTACTATTCCACAGCCAGCTTCTTCCACACAAAGACCTATAACAAAGAGAAATGGTGGATGACAAACAAAAACCACTAAATAACATTCTGTGATAAAAGCCTCATGAATATGCATAAGCCATTTAGAAATTCTGGCTTAGTATAGGAATTGCGTACATTATCTGCTGTCATCCCATTAGCGATGAGCTGTTTACTCCTTGATCTCCACAAGGAAACTAACATGAGTCTCCAGCAAATCCCCATGAACACCACTCAGAAATCCAACCCTGAAAAGAAAGGTCAGTTAGGAGTAGATTGTCTTCCAAATAGTTATGCCATAGTCATTTTTATTTTATTTATAGTTGATATTATTATTTTTCTAAAGCAGGTTATTCAGGGAGGAAAAGAAGCTTCTATGTGTGTACTGAATAATCCCAATATGCTTTTAACCATTGGTGAAGGTTAATGTCTAAACACAGTATTTTCTGGTTTATAGGCTCTTTCAGCTTCTGTGAACCATAAAGTCACAGAAAGATTCTGGGCTGTCCTCAGGAACAAAAAGAATAAAGTGCAGCAAGAACTGTAGTCTAAAGAGACATTCAAAGAACACACTGAGAACAACATCGAGGAACTGGGTCCATTCTTCTACAATGTTGAAGTCTGGTTTGGAGAAACTGAGAAAAAAGGCCAGAGGCAGTAAGAGAAATGAGAATCTGAGTACTGGTGCTTGATGATCTTCCTTCAGTCAATTCAGTTTAGGACAGCTAACCTTTTGCAAAAGATCATCCAAAGTCTTTATTCTGAGTGGCAATATACTCACAGCAGGTCTTTTCTGTGTAACATTTGCTAGTGGTGCAGAAATGGTTTTTTAGCAAGGGAGTGCTGCTTATTTCATTGTATATTAATAAAGGCTAATATATACCTCGTTTCCCCCTCATAAAATATGCCTGACAGTAAACCCAGTCTCACAGCAAAGCAGATCTCACAGCACCTCCCGTTTATCAATGAAATCTGAGGAAATAAAATGCTCAATTCCTTGGCTTTGCTTTACTATTGGCAATCTCCTACTTGAGGACATTCCACTTGCTTTTGTCCTTCTACCAAATCCATTTCTCAGTTTCTGGAGGGACTACAAGGTTGCACCAGATATGATTACTGACATGTTAGGTTACCAACAGTTAAGGCCCCTCATGTTCTCTTCTACATTCCTTTCCCGGCAGCTTAGTCCTGGGCTTCTGAGCTAAAGGCAGTCTCCTGACTACCTCAACTTTGAATTGCCTCATTCTGGAGGCTTCAGGCTGAGCTCACAGTCTGCTTCTAATGGTGATAAATCACTGAGTCCAGCAAATAACAACCTTTACCAGAGGCAGCTAACTGCATTCTGAATAAAGATAATTGATAGAAGATAGCCAGGATGACTGCATGTTCACTCTTAAAAATCAATGTGTTTTACTGTGATAACTGTCTCAGGCTAAGTGAGCTAACCTAAGGACAGATGAGCATAACAAAATTAATAATAAGTTGTCAATCTATCCTGAACATAAATGTCTTGAATTTAACTTTTTATATATGTCCTAAGAAAGGCAGAAGATTCCAAGATACATGGGCAAAGATGTTCAGTATCCTCCTCCAATAAACACAGTAGGAACAAGGCCCACTGCAGGACTCATTACACAGTGGCTGACATTAATTAGCTGACCTTGTGGGAAGTTACATAAGCTCTCTCTGGTTCAGTATATTTGGTTGCAAAATTAGCAGACTTTATATCTCCTACATCCCATTACTGCTGTGGGATGTCTTTCTGTATGCTGTGAATATGTATTATTCCCACTGGCTAATACATAAAGCTGCACTAGCGAATGGCAGGGCAGGGTGGAGCCAGGTGGGAAAAATCCAAGGAAGATAGTGAGATGAGAAAGGAGAGTAAGGGAGACACCAGCCACTGCTCAAGGAGCAACATGCCAGCAAACCAGTAACACCATGACCACGTGGTAATGCATAGATTAATAGAAATGGGTTAATTTAAGATGAAAGAGCTAGCTAGCAAGAATTCTTAGCCATAGGCCATACAGTTTGTAATTAATATTAAGCCTCTGAGTGATTATTTTATAAATGGCTGCAGGACTGTGGGTGAGAAAGATTTGTCCTGACCACGGGCTGGGTGGGACACAGGAAATCTTTCAACTACATATTATTACAAAATTTCCCATTTGTGGAGTAGTTCTTGAAACATACAAGATAGGAAATTTGGTTTTATTTGCTATGCTGTGCCAGCACATGAAACATCATCCTGCATACTAAATTCTTTGAAATGCTCTATATAAGCAACAATTATGTGGTTATTATGAAGAATCCTCACTCCATGCAATGACTTTCACAATCTTCACAATAATTATTAAAAATAGATACTATCAGCTGGGTGGTGGTGGTGCACACTAACCTCAGCACTCGGGAGGCACAGGCAGGTGGATCTCTGAGTTTGAGGCCAGTCTGGTCTACAGAGTGAGTTCCAGGACAGCCAGGAGCACATAGAGAAACCCTGTCTTAAAAAAAAACAAAATAGTAGTAGTAGTAATAATAATAATAATAATAATAATAATAATAATAATACAAAGATAGATACTACCATCATCTTATTGATTCAAAGGTTGAGGCTCAGAGAGATAAATTGTCTTGCCTAAGGGTACACAGAAGTCAGGATTAAGATGTAAACTATGTCCATACTCTGTTGACTATATCCAACTTGGGAGAGAAAAAGCTGCAGATGTGAGTACTAGATTCACAGAACCTTTATGCTTTGGGGATATGAATTTGATTTACATCTTTCATTGTCAATATGTGTATTGTGTTGTTATATGTATATATAATAAGTTGGCCAATATATGTGTGTGTGTGTGTGTGTGTGTGTGTGTGTGTGTGTGTGTGTGTGTGTGTATCTGTGTGGTCTATGAATACATATGTAAATATATTTTCATACATACACACATCTCCACTTTCTAGAGATAAACTGAAAATACATTATTCATTTCCTTTTTCTGTCTTTTTGGTAGCTTAATCACAAATATTTATTCCCTATTAGATAATTTACTTTTTTTTCAGACAGGATCTCACTGTGTTTCCCTGACTGACCTGGAACACACTACATAGACCAGGTCAGCTTTGAACTCACAGTGATTCTCCTGACTCTGCCTCCTGAGTCAGGATTAAAGGCATGTGCCACCATGCCTGGAGATAATTTAATTTTTATTTTAATTATTGTTTATCATCTGTCTGCCTCTGTAAAATGAACACTGCAGGACAGCAAAGAACTTTGTATCATTTACTGACATAAAATAATTTCTAAATAAGTATAGGCAGTGGTAGGTGTGAAAGTGAATACTGACATGTGTTAATTCAATGCTTTGTGTAAGATAGACAAAAAACCAGTTCACTATGAACACTGTTATACACGTCTTCATTGAAAATGAAAATGTCTCCTCCAGACAATCTTGTGGAAGGAACTGTGTGTGTGTGTGTGTGTGTGTACACATACATGGGGTGGAGGTGGGGGAGAACAACCTCAGTGGTCACGCCTCAGGAGCCGTCGAACTTGTTTTCTGAGACAGTGTTTCTCACTGGCCTGGTGCTCACTTGTTCAGCTAGACTAGCTGGCCAGTGAGCCTCTGCCTCTGCCTCCCTAGGACTGGGATTAGAAATGAACACCACCATATCCAAGTTTTTTAGATTTTTTATTTATTTATTATGTATACAGCATATATGACTGCAGTCCAGAAGAGGGCACCAGATCTCATTACAGATGGTTGGGAGCCACCATGTAGTTGCTGGGAATTGAACTCAGGACCTCTGGAAGAGCAGCCAGTACTCTTAACCTCTGAGCCATCTCTCCAGCCCCCCATACCCAGGTTTTTTATGTGAAGTATAAGAACTGAACTCAGATCTTCATGTGTCACAGCAAGTACTTTACCAACTAACATGTCTCCCTGCTTAGCTGTCATCTTTATAATGTCAGAGTGCTGTTTACTCCTTTCACATAAAATAATTGGGGCTATTTGGTAAGTTTGAGTTTAAAAAAAAGTTAAAATTAAAATAATTTTTTAAAAAAGTAGGGGGCTGGAGAGATAGCTCAGAGGTTAAGAGCACTGGCTGCTCTTCCAGAGGTCCTGAGTTCAATTCCCAGCAACCATATGGTGGCTCACACCATCTATAATGAGATCTGGTGCCCTCTTCTGGCATGCAGGCATACATGCAGGCAGAACACTGTATACATAATAAGTAAATATTTTCGAAAAAATAGTGGACCTTGAAATTAGCAATTTCATGAGCACTAGAATTATGTCACTAATAAAAAGTCTTGGAGGGAAATTACTGTATCTAACTGTAATTTACTGTATCTAATTTCCAAGGCCTCAGCTTTCCCCAACACACAGACAAGGAGAAGCCTTCCTTTTGGTGATGCATTGCCTCCAAAGACACTTTCCAGAAGCTTCGGTCAGGATTTTATTCTCCACGTGTCACTAAAGCTTTGAGCTGCATCTGGGAAATTTTCTTATGATTTTCATCATCCTGAAAAATGTTACATATATATTCTGAATTGGCTAAATGTGGTGGTATTGTGTTCCCCAAAATATTGTGCACCCTAATAAACTTATCTGGGGTCAGAGACAGAACAGCCACAATATTAAACATGAGGATAGGCAGTGGTAGCACACGCCTTTAATCCTAGCATTCCAGAGGCAGAAATCCATCTGTTCAAGGATACAGCCAAGCATGGTGACTCACGCCTTTAATCCCAGAAAGCGAGTCTTTATTCCCAGGGAGTGGTGGTAGAAAGGAAAGATATATAAGGCGTAAAGACCAGAAACTAGAAGCATTTGGCTGGTTAAGCTTTCAGGCTTTTAAGCAGCAGTTCAGCTGAGATTCATTCTGGATGAGGACTCAGAGGCATCCAGTCTGAGGAAACAGGATCAGCTGAGGATCCGGCGAGGTGAGGTAGCTGTGGCTTGTTCTGCTTCTCTGACCTTCCAGCATTGACCCCAATAACTGGCCTCAGGTTTGATTTTATTAATAAGACTCTCTAAGATTCCTGCTACAGCTAAAAGCTAAATTATTATTCCAAATTAATAACCACCTAATGAGACATTGCTAAAAATTAACTCAGTGACTCATCCCTCACCTATTCATGATTTTGCTCAAATGTCACACTTTCCAGTAGGTCCCCTGATGACACAGTTTAGAAATAGAACCCTCAGCATACACAGTAGCTCTTCCTGTACTTTCCCTCTGCAGCATGTGTCATATGTCAAGAGCACACTGCCCATTTTTGCTTCTTTTTCCTCTGTGTCACTGAACTGCAACACAGTTCTTTGCCTGTTTCCTGTTAAAATCCAAAACCCAGAATAGGGATTGTCACATATCAGATAGATAGTAGATATTTGCTTAGTAAAGTAAGAAGTGAAAAAATTGACTTTCTACCAAGAGAGCTTTAAACAGAGAACAGACAGATTCTCAGTCAGCTTAATCACAGAAGCCCAGATGAACCAGCATGCTTCTCAGCTCATTCCATACAAACCCCAACAGGAAGCAAAACAGATACCAGAATCCTAGGATGTTAATATCAGAGAACTGCTTCTATTTTCCTTATAAATCAACCTTGAGATGAGGAGAGATGGCAGGCTAGCCACAGCCTCCTAGGCACTGTATCTATTGAACATCAAGGAATCACCACCTAGGATTTGACAAAAGCTCCCAGTTTCTGAAGTACAGTCCTTCTTTCTCAAAAAAAGAAAAAGAAAAAAAAAATATATATATATATATATATATATATATATATATATATATATATATATATGTCAGGAATTTTCCCAGTTGGCAGTCGGTGTAAATTCTTTGGATAACTTTACCATGAGGTCAATGTGTTAAAATTGCTGATCTTACAGTGCTCTAACAGAAATAAGAAAATAGGGGCATGGTGATGAGCGGACTTAAAACAACCTGCTTTGGATTAGCTATCCCCAAGGGCCTGTTTCAAGAATTTAAAGATCATTGGTGAAAATAAATAAATTAGCCTAAGACTTTGGTCTTCACTAATACCAACATTTAAATTATAACGGATTAGTTAGATCTAATTAGATTAATTTGTGTTACTGTTTTTAGAAACTAGAAGGTGATTTAAGTCAAACCATTTACTCAGAGTTGAAAGACTTAAGGGCGTATGGAGTTCAAACAACAAAGATTAAATACATAAAACCAAGTATAAAAACATATTTAAACATTGCAATTTCAAGAAAGAAAATTGGAATTTATAAAATATATTTAAAATTTCCATTCATTTATTCATTCAAAAAGTATTTATTTAGTTCTTTCATGTTCTAGCCCTGGCAATCTAGTAGGTAAGTCCTGCTTCTTAGAAAATAATCCCATCAGATAATCTTAACTAATGGTCAAGTTAAAAACTAATAGGCAAATGCCAGTTAATCCAAAAGCATACATAAATAAATTGGAAAGTAATTTTATAAATCAAAGCAAAATGAGCAACGGCAACTTTGTCCCAAAATTAAGTGAAAATTATTCAAAGCAAAAATAATTCAAATTAGTACAAAGTACTAGACAGTAATAAGACCAAAAAACAGTACATCTCTCTCACAACAAACACGGTAATACCATTCCTTGTGAGTCATTAGAAACTTTCCTTAGCCTTCAGTTCTGTCATCTAATCAAACTTTATGCACCACATGTGAAGAGGCCTTTCGGGGGAGGGGGCAGCAAGGAAAGCAGTGCCAAAGTCTCCAGACCTTTCTCGCCCTTCTCATTTTTACCTATACCCTGATCTGTTCTGCACATGACATATGGCATAAGAGCAAAGAAAGGGCTTGGGAGAAGGGAGCAGAATCCATGATTTTTAGCCCTGGACTACATTTAGTTCACTGATAATTACCTCTACAAACTGGATGTGAACTGTGATACTTAATAATTTGGCTTCCTAGTATACAAAGTAGGATGATATTTGGCTAACTACTATCTAAGTTTACATGAAGAAAAATGGCCTAAGGTGTTTGGTGATCACCCACTGAATTACTATAGGAGCAATGTAAGTCCAGTACCCATGTATTCCTTACTGACACTCAATGGTGCAAGCAAGCAGGATGTTATTAATGAAATGTCACTGTATATAATTAGAATCTCAGTTATTTTACCTAATTATGGTGAATTTGAAAAAAAAAACAAATTTTCAATTGACACTGTGCAAGACCTCTAGAAATTAAAGATTATTTAGTGCAGCATTTTTCAACTTGTAAGTCGTGACCCCTCTGGGGGGTCAAACAACCCATTCACAGGGGTCGCATATTAGATATCCTGCATATCAGATATTTATGATTCATAACTAGCAAAATTACAGTTATGAAGTAATAATGAAAATAGCTTTATGGTTGGGGGTCACTACAACATGAGGAACTGTATTAAAGGGTCGCAGCATTAGGAAGCTTGAGAACCACTGGTCTATTGAGTATTATCTAAATAATTATCTTTAGAAAAATGCTTCACGGATGTAGATAAAGCTCAATGGTAGAAAACCTGCCTAGCATGCATGAGGCCCTGGGTTCATTTCTAGTACCTAAAGAAAGGGGAAAAAAAATCTGTTCATATGCTACATTTTGTTTGATATTTGAGCAGACACAGAGTTGTAGCTGGAGAATTTTTCTCCAGCTCCCACCGCCAAGTCCCTCCAGTCCCGGAGCCCACTTATAAAATAAACACACAGACTCTTACATTATTTAAACTGCTTGGCCATTAGCTCAGGCCTATCATTGTCTAGCTCTCACTCTTATATTCAGCCCATTTCTATTCATCTTTACTTTGCCACGTGGCTTACCAGTACTTTACATCTTCCTTGTCTTGGCGGTGGCTCCAGCCGGTCTCCCTTTCCTTCCTCCTTCCTCAATTCTCCTCTCTCCTTGTCCGCCTATACTTCCTGCCTGGTCACTGGCCAATCAGTACTTTTATTTATATAAAGCGATATCCACAGCACAGAGTAGTCACCCTAGACCCGTCCCTGCTCTATTCCATGTAACCCCTCCTTTGACTCAACACTAAATAAGACGTATGTGCAAAGCATGTCCACTTGCTTTTCAAGGTCGCTGTATGTGATCTATTCACAATGATTTATAATTTGGTATCCACTTGGGGATGGAGGGATGGAGGGGTCAGTGGCCTGCTCTTCCAGGTCGTGGGTTTGACTCTCCACACCCACATTAGAAGGTTCACAACCAGCTCAGGGAACCTGACACCTCTGGCTCCTGTGGGTACCTGCACTCACACACAGACACATACATACAGTTAAAAATAATAAAAATCAATTTTAAATGATTTGATATACCTCTAAAACATACGTTTTTGAGCCCCCAACTACTGGTGTGAAGCCAACTGAGGCTTCCAACACACTCTGCAACTCCTTTCTGCCCATACTTCGGTGGATACCCAATCCCATCTGAAGTAGAGAATCTTTCATGGGTCCTCCACAGCTCCAAGCACTATCCGAGGTAGAGAGCGCCCTGAGACTTCAACACCTACTCCACCACCATCTGAGGCAGGGACCCTGCTGACCTTTCAGCCTCAACACCCCACCACCATCTGAGGAAGGGAACCTGCCAAGGCTTCTGCTCAAACTCCTGGTGGCATCTGAGGTATGGCGCGACCTCCGCATCTGACATCAGAGATTGTGAGCCTGCCCAGCATCCGCAGCGGTCTGGGGTAGGAGTGCAGATCCACAGCAACTCGCTCCGGGTCCTTGTACTTATTTCCCCAACTTTGGGTTGCTAGAAGGAGCATCAAGACTTCCGGGTCAGGTGTCAGCAAGCGTCCCGAGACTTCAGCCCCAAGGCCCTGCTCTGTCTCCACTTGAGGAAGAGCCAACCTCTAATTCAACTGCAATTCCAGCTCCTGGGCAGAGGCCTGAGGGGTGAGCACAAACTGTGGCCATCTGAGGTGAGGACCAAACCAGGTTTCGGCCCCAGCTGAAAATCTCAGTCTGAGGTAGGGAGCCAGCGAATACCAGAACCTCTCCTCGGGTTCTCCTTCCCAGGGACAGCACTTGCCTAGAGTTCTAGTGCAGCTCCAGGTGACTACTTCCGCCCAGCTCACTGTGGCCATCTGAGGAAGGGAGCGCACCAACATTACAGCCCCAAATCGTTTTCCCTTCATTGCTTGAAGACTTCATCCCCAGCTCCATCTCCATCTGAGGTAGGGACAATACCTAGATTTCCACCCCCCGCGGCCCTGGTGGCATTGAGATAAGGAGCCTTCAGAGACTTCTTGCCAACTCTGGGTCACCATCTGAGGTAGGTAGCCTCCGTATGCTTCAGAAGGTGGTGGACAATGGGTCACACTTAGCCCAAGTAGAGCATGACACCAAAGGAACACAAGAGCATTCTCCCCAGGCAGAATTTTTTTTTTTACACTCTTAAATACACACACTTATAAATACAAGTAAGCCCTTTTTTTTCCCCCTGAGACAGGGTTTTTATCTGCTTCACCCTGGCTGTCCTGGAACTCGCACTGTAGACGAGGCTGCCCTGGAACTCACAAAGATCCACCTGCCTCCGCCTCCGGATGCTGGAATTAAAGGCATGTACCACCACGCCTAGCTAAAATCAATCTTAAATACAATGAATTTAAAATACCTCATCTGTCTTGATAAAATGCACCCTAACAAGAGCTGAAATAAGTTCTTCTTTAAGTTGTTTTGTCAGTTGTAACATCGCAGTTGCAAAATGAGAAGTCACTACTGCATCCGTGTGATGGAAATAAATTTGTGAGAAAAATGTGAGTAAATTGTGAACTGTGGACATCAACTTAATAATAAATGGGCTCACCTGAAGTGACATTCAGAGACCACTTATAACCTCTGGAGTAGAACTTTTGGACTCTGATTATCTACCCACCCACCCGGACAAAAGAAAACCTAAGTTCGGCTCTTCCCAAAGCCTTTTATTCTAAGATTACAGTGAATTGATAAAGTGGGGGTGAAGCGTGAGCAAATTAGGTTCTCAACAAATCAGATGATTTTCTCCATTTAAAACAAAGGTAATTGTCATAAACAAAAAACAAAAACCCATGATCTTGAATTTAATACATTCCAGAAACTTTTACAAGACAACTTCATAGTGCAAGCCATTTAGACTCACCCACCTCTGACAAAAAAACACATAAATACAGCCTGTGATCTTTCTTCTTTATGAGCCTTCAAGATGTTTCTCCAAGTAAGTGCACTCCCTTGCTCTGATCCAGCCTCCCCAGATCTTTCCCAATTACACATTTCTTGGGCTTAGCATCATGACATCATGTTAACTAGACTCACAATGGAGAGAAATAAAAGGGTTTTTTTTAATTCTCTAAATATTTTCTTTATTTATTATTTTTATATAGGTGTTTTGCCTGCATGTATATCTGTACATCATGTACATGCAGTACCCATGCAGGCCAGAAGAGGGTGTCAGATCCCCTGGGACTGGAGTTAAAGCTGGCTGTGAGCTGCCATGTGGGTGCTGGGAATTGAACCCAAGTCCTCTGGAAGAGAAGTCAGTGCTTTTAATAGCTAAGCCATCTCTCCAACTTGAAGTAAAAGGTTTTTTTAAAGCTTTATATTCATTGCTTTGTGATTTTATTTCAACTGGTGTTCTTTACTGACAACCATGCATAGAGGCCAAGTGAATACTTGACTATTTCTTGACTCTTGCTTTGGGGTTATGAAAAAAAAAGGAAAAGCTTGTGTCCTTTCTCATTTCTTAAAACTTTCCATCCCAAATAAAAGCAAGAGCTCATGTTCACTGAAAGTTATGTTAAAGAATTATTTATGACCAGGACCCAGCACTTACTCAGGAGACAGAGGCAGGTGGATCTCTTGAGTTCAAGGCCAGTTTGGGCTACATGTCAGGATCTAGGTCAGCCAGGGCTACCTAGTGAGAACCTGTTTCAAAAAATAAAAATAAAAAAAGAAAGAAAAGAAAAGAAAAATACAAAAGCAACAACAATGAATTATGCATGTCTTCATTAACCACTTCTACCACAAAATGTTAATGAACCAAAAGTAATATCAACTCCATAGTGATGGTGATGCTTATTTGGGGTATGGGAGTTCAAAGACTGGGTTGAGAATCAAGCTTCTCCATATAATGTACAGCCATATAACCTTAGGCTAGATAATTTATTTCTGAGTCTTAGGTTCCTTATATTAAAAATACTGTTGTGTTGGTGACCCCTCAGCCATTGGTTCATATTTCATGTGTTTCCATTTGTTTGGCTATTTGTCTCTGTGCTTAATCCGACCTTGGTCTCAACAATTCTCACTCATATAAACCCTCCTCATTCTCGCTAATTGGACTCCCAGAGATCCACCTGGGGCCTAGTCATGGATCTCTGCATCCAGATCCCTCAGTAGTTGGATGAGGTTTCTAGCACGACAATTAGGGTGTTTGGCCATCCCATCACCAGAGTAGGTCAGTTCGGACTGTCTCTCGACCGTTGCCAGCAGTCTGGCAACTGGATCAGGCCCTCTGAATGGGTGAGACAGTTGATTGGCCTGATCTGTGTGGGAGGCATCCAGGCAGTGGCACTGGGTCCTGTGCTCATTGCATGAGTCGGCTGTTTGAAACCTGGGGCCTATGCAGGGTCCCTGGCTTGGCCTGGGAGGAGGGGACTGGACCTACCTGGACTGAGTCCACCAGGTTGATCTCAGTCTGTGGGGAAGGCTTTGCCCTGGAGGAGATTGGAATGGGGGGCGGGCTGGGGGGAAGGTGAGGGGGGCGGGAGGGGGGAGAACAAGGGAATCCGTGGCTGATATGTAGAACTGAATTGTATTGCAAAATAAAAATTTAAAAAAAAAATACTGTTGTGGAATTAAATAAAATATTTGAAACTTCTAAAAGAAAATTGCTGATAAATTTTTCCTGCAGTGTCCATTAAAGATTGGTAAGGCTCTGTGCTTAACCCAACCACACTAGGTATTTCTTCTTATAACATAGCAAGGATGGAGACACAAAGTCTGGGGATGCAATACATGAGAAATTTACCTAAGACCCAAGGAGTTTGCATGCTTAGGACCACAAGATGGCTTCTCTACTTCCAGACAACATTTTTGGTTTCTATTTCCTGTGATATATTTTTCTTTAGCCCTTTATTTTTCATCTGTGTCTTTCCATTTAAAGCTGGTTCTTTTTAGACAACCTGCAATTGAATCTTGTTGTTTTTTTTCAGCTACTCAAAGCCATCAATCATCTCTTAGTTGGTATATCTAGACTCTTGGTGTTTACGGTGATTATTGATGTAGTTAGATTATATACTGGTCAATCGTCATTGCCAGCTTGACTGGATTTGGAATCAACTAGAAGATATACCTCTGGGTGGTATACCTCACATGGTATCCATATGGGTATTTTTAGAGAGGTTTAACTGAGGCGAGAAGACATATCTTGAAGGTGAGTGGAACTATCATAATATCTGGGATTCCAGATGGGATAAAAAGGAGAAAAGAAGGAAGGCATCTGAGCATCAGCATTCATCTCCCTCTGCTTTCTAACTACAAACAGTATGACCAGCTGCCTCCTCCAGCTCTCATGACCATGACTTCCCTACCATGGCTGACTATAGTCTCTTGAACTGGGAGCAAAAATAAACCCGTCTTTAAATTGCTCTTGTCGGGTATTTTGTTACAGCAATGATAAAGGTAGCTAATGCAGATTAATATCTACCAGTATCTCTGTTATACTTTCTGTCATTGTGCTGGGTACTGGAGTCTTTGTTGTTTCTGTGTGTTTTGTTTTTGTTTTGTACTGTTTTTGCCTTCTCTTGGTAACTGAGCATTTTATATGATTCTGTTTTTCCTCCTCTCTTACTATATTGACTATACTTTTTAAGATTTTTTTCTACAGCTGCTCTCCTTGAATCTTCAGGATACATTTATAGCTTGTCCACACCCTCTTTCAAATAGTTCAAATGACTTATAACATCTTCATTCTTCCTTCTGTCCCTTCTAACACGTCATCCATGTACATATTTGTAAGCTATTTTATGGACACACTGTTGGATTACTAATTTTAACATCTGTTTGGTCAACTAAGAATAAAAAATTTTTGGGTTGGCTCAGTGCTTAAGAACTCTGGCTGCTCTTCTAGAGGCCTTGAATTCAATTCCCACCAAGTACATGGTAGCTCACAACCATCTACAATGGGATCTTATGCCCTCTTCTGGAATTCAGGTGTACATGCAGATAGAGCACTCATACATAAACAAATGAATCTTTTAAAACATTAAAATAAAAATTTTAAATTTAAGAAAGAAAATTTCAAAATTATGTTTATGTTATCTTAATTTATTCTCTTATACTTTTGCTTAATTATATCCAAGTTCCTTATCTAAATCATTTTCTCCTGATGACTTTATTTTACATTTCTTACAAAATAGATCTAGTGTCCATAAATTCTCCCAGTTTTTCTGACAATATCTTTTTTTCCCTTTGACTTTAAAGGGGAATTTCACTGCCTCCCTCTTACCATAAACACATTAAATATTGCTATCAACTACTTTCTTGTTTCTGTAGTTTCTAAAAAGTGGGTCAACTAGCTCTTATCCTTTCTTCTCTAGAAATAACTTGAGGTTGTGAAGGGTTTAGGATCCTGTTATTTGTTTGTTTGTTTGTTTGTTTATGGTTCTAGTTGTTTTATTCTTGTCTGACTTTGTTCAAGATGTTTCCTATCTTTGGTTTTCGGAGTTTTCTTTTTCCATTTGAATTTGAGATGCTTCAAAGGAGATTTTTTTTTGGTATTTATCCTGTTTCCTGTTCTCTGAGCTTCAAGAGCTATGGTTAAGTACTTATATTTAATTTTGAAAAATTCTCAGCATTTTTTTCTTCAGATCTTTGCTGGCATCTTTCCCCTTCTGATGGAGGCATATCTTCACTTAGTGCAGGTTGCTTTCATGCACATCACAGGTATTATGGTTTTTACATATTTACAAACAAATCTACCAGTACCACTTTCCAATAGTGTATGTTCTCTTTGTGCCACATTTTGGTAATTACCATACTATTTTTGTCATTGTTCTAGCAAGTACCCTGACCTGAGACTAAATGTTTGATGTGACTACTGCTGTGGTATGGTCTGTATGTCAAATGTGTTGCTGATTGGTCAATAAATAAATCACTGATTGGCCAGTGGCCAGGCAGGAAGTATAGGCGGGACTAACAGAGAGGAGAATTGAGAGAACAGGAAGCTGGGTGAGGGAGACACTGCCAGCTGCCACCATGACAAGCCGTATGTGAATATCCTGGTAAGCCACAAGCCACGTGGCAAGGTATAGATTAATGGAAATGGATTAATTTAAGCTGTAAGGACAGTTAGCAAGAAGCCTGCCACGGCCATACAGTTTGTAACCAATATAAGTCTCTGTGTTTATTTGGTTGGGTCTGAGTGGCTGTGGGACTGGCGGGTGTCAGAGAATTGCCCTGACTGTGGGCCAGGCAGGAAAACTCTAGCTACAGACTACTGCAGTTGTTTTGGAGGCACCACACTCATCTGTCTGAGATGTCAAGCTTAGCAAAGTTTGTGTGTCCAGTCTGTGCCCCTTGCCTGATGTCAGGTGGTCGTTCCTTTCCTCTGTGCCCCTATTCCATGAGAAAAAAACAATAGTGTTATCTGGATAGTTAATACCCCTACAGTGGGCTCTAAGTGTAAAAGTAAAGAAAGCACCACACTTCTCTCTCTTTAAATCAAAATTTGAAATGATTAAGTTTGAGAAGAAAGCAGATAGAAAGCTGGGATAGGATGGAATATAGGTATCTTGCACTAATAGCCAAGTTGTAGATGCAAAAGTCTTTAGGGCTCCAGGGAACATGTGAGGGATAAAAACCAAAAACAGCTGCTGATATGGAGAACACTCCAGTGATCTGGATAGATCTGGTCAACCACAGCATTCTTTTAAGCCCAAGCCAAATACAGAGCAAGGTCCCAACTCCCTCTAATTATATGAAGGCTGGGGGAGGTAAGGAAGCTTTGGGAGAGAATTGGAGGCTGTAATATGTTGGTTGATGAGGGAAAAAATTTATCTCCATACGTGAAAGTGCAGGTGATACAGCAAATATTGGTGCCAGAAATGCAGTGAGCATCCAGATCTGGCTAAAATGAACGATGAAGATGATGGTAAGCACCAGATTCCAGTGTATATGGAACAGCTGTCCAGCAGACAAAGATGTCATCTAGGGTTTTCTTGACTTTAAGAAGAATGACTAGTTAAGTCACATTCTAACTAGAAAATGGTTAATAAAATGGCTGGTTTCAGTACTTCAAAGGATAGCTTGACTTTCTAGTAAGGGATGAATGGAGCTGGTGAGTTCAAGTTGAAGCCAACACATATTTAACATTCCCCAAATCCTACAGCCTTAAGAATAATCCTAGACTTACTCTGCTCCTGCTTTATAAAGGGACCATCAAAGTCTGGACGACTTGAGTGTGTTTATAGCATGGTTTTGTTAATATTTCAAGCCCACTGTTGATACCTACTGCTCAGAAAAGAAGACTCCTTTTAAACCATTGATAATACACCTGGTTATCCAAGAGTTGCAATGTAGATATACAGTGAGGTTAGCCTTGTTTATACATCTCTAACACAACAACAGCCCATGAGAGAGGAAAAAATTCTGACTGTCAAGACTTTCTTAAGTCTTTTTAAGGCTATGGCTGCCAGAGGTTGTGATTCCTCTAATGCATCTGAGAAATCTCCATTGAAACTCTTCTGGGAAGTGTTTTTCATTCTGAATGGCATTTAGATCATTAATGATTCATGAGAGGTGATCAAGATACGAAACACTAGGAGGATTTTGGAAAAAGTTGACTTCAAATCTGATGCATGGCCTGGGGGGGTTCTAAACTTCAGTGAAGTAAATAGCCGCAGATGTGGTGGAAATAGCAAGAAAATGAGAACTAGACATGAAGTTTGAAGGGGAGACTGAGTTTCCAGCGTCTCATTATAAAGATGAGCAGTCGCAAACTAGGTGACATCTCAGTCAGTAAAACTTTCTTACAGTTTATTATTTTATTTATAATAATATGTGTGTGTGTGTGTGTGTGTGTGTGTGTGTGTGTGTGTGTGTGTGTACATGGATACAGGTGCCTCTAGAGGCCAGAAGAGGGTGTCAGATACCCTGGAGCTGGAGTGACAGGAGATTGTGAGCCTGCTATCAGGGGTCCTGAAAAGTGAACAGTCCTCTACAAAAGCAGTATAAGGCTTTAATTACTAGACCATCCCTCCAGCCCCCACTATGTATTCTTGACAGTTGTATCCCGCCCTGTGTTATAGGTTCTCACCAAGTATTTGTCATGTGAATGAGTCAAATCCAACCTTTCCAGTGTTGACACTTCTTATAGACAAAGTTGAAATGTCCAGTGTGATGCTTGGCTTTTGCACCATCAGTCACTCATGCTTTCAATAGGCAAAATACTTTTTCTGGTTATCTTTCATTCACAAAAGGAAGCATACAGCCGGGTGGTGGGTAGCACATGCCTTTAATACCAGCACTTGGGAGGCAGAGGCAGTGGATCTCCGAGTCTGAGGCCAGCCTGGTCTGTGAAGTGAGTTCCAAGACAGGAGGTCTACTCAGAGAAACGCTGTCTCAAAAAAACAAAAACAAAAACAAAAAAAAAAAAAGAGAAAAGGAAAGGGAAGAAAAAGAGAAAAAGAGCATAGTTAGATGTTCAATAAATACCTACTTAACTAAACACAATTTCTAGTCTTGCCCACTTCTTTTTGACAAAGATCAGCAAAGCCAATTTTACCCTAATATGATTTAAATACAGCTTGGCTTTGAAGACAAAAGGACTGGAACTCCATGGTAGCAAAGCTAATTCTAATTAAAGAGGTAGAGTATGCATTTTGAGTTGAAAAAGAACAAAACATTACTATTCTAGAGTAATAACACTATTTTTCCTTAACTACAAAGCATGGAAGAGAAAGATAAAGAGCCTATTTGATTTAGCATCTAAGATGATTGCCTTAAATTAGGCTACTAACATAATCTGACTGAAAAACTCATTTCATTACTTATTTTACAGCATTTGAGAGCAACCTATTTTGAGCAATTTGGGCAAGGAAATTAGAACTTCATAGAGGATAAAAATAGTAGAAACTGCAGCTATATAAATGTAACTACTCAATAAAACACAGGCTTTTCTCTAGCATTCGTTAGTGCTTCAAATAAAAAAAGTCTATGCAAACAGTTCACGAGTAACTAATAAAACAGGTGGCACCATTCTGGATATGGACAGAGCTCGACTATGAAAGAGTAGACACAGCTGCAGGGCACTACACCAAAACTAAATAAAGCCTGAACCCTGAAATTTTTAGAGAAATATACAATCCACCAGATCTCATGTGTGTTTGAAACAAACCCCTCACACTACACAGGGACACTGGTTTTGCCACATATGCTTTCTACTCTGCTGTGGAATATTACTTTAACTATGTAAAGATGTGTTACATTTGTTTATGCTGCACTTGTTTAACTATGTAAAGATGTTACATTTGTTTATGCTGCATTTGTTTAATTATGTAAAGATGTGTTATATTTGTTTATGCTGCACTTTTTAACTATGTAAAGATGTGTTACATTTGTTTATGCTGCATTTGTTTAACTATGTAAAGATGTGTTACATTTGTTTATGCTGCATTTGTTTAACTATGTAAAGATGTGTTACATTTGTTTATGCTGCACTTGTTTAATTATGTAAAGATGTGTTGCTGTTTTTTGTTGCCTGACTAAGGCACCTGATTTGTCTAATAAAAAGCTGAACAGTCAATAGCTAGGCAGAGGAGGAATAGGCAGGGCTGGAGGGCAGAGAGAATAAGTAGGAGGAATCTAGGCTAGAAAGGAGAGAATGAGGGAGAAAAAGAGGGAAATGCCTGGGGCCAGACAGATAGACACAGAGTAGGACACATAGAATGAAAGAAAGCTAGATGAAGAGAAACAGGTTAATTTAAGTTAGAAGAGCTAGTAGGCCAAGCATGAGGCCAAGCATTCATAACTAATAATAAGTCTCTGTGTCGTGATTTGGGAGCTAGTTGGTGACCCAAACAAAGCCTGCTACACTACTTCACCTTCCTGTAAGAAATTTAAAATTATTTCTGCCTTGAATACGCACTTTTACACTTATATTTCATTTTGTCTCAGGTATTTTTGCTTTGAAGGCTAGGAAGGTGGCTCAGTGGTATGGTGCTTGCCTTTCATGCATGAGGTCCTAGGTTTGATCTCCAGCACTACACAAAAAAAGAAAATTGCTTCAAATGTATAACAGGACTATCATGCTTTGGAAAATTATGTGAATTTTAAAAGGCAACATTTTCTTGATTCTTGGAATATAAGCAAGCAGTGAGAGCTAAAGAAAGTATGACATCTGTACAATGTGATAATAAAGCACACTACACATTCTAAGGAATGTAAATACATTTCTCTCCCTTCTTTGACAGAACACTCGGTAGACAGAATTTCACATATACAAAAGGTTATATGTGCCTAAGATCTTAGTACATAACCCGATTTTGTGGTTGCAGAGATTCCTCATTCAGTAAAGTGTTTGCCTTACAAGCATGAGAATGGGAGTTTAATCCCTAGAACCCACCTACAACACTAGGCTAAAGAAACCTCAGCAGTTACAAGCACTGGATGCTCTTCCAGAGGATCCTGGTTCAATTTCAAGAACAGGGTGGCTCATAGCCATTTGTAGCTCCAGTCCCAGAAGATATGGCATCCTCTTTTGATCTCCAAGAGTACTATGTGTGCATGGTGCCCAGTCATATAAGCAAGCGAAACACCCACACATGTTAAATAATTTTTTTAAAAAAACTAGGCATGGTGGCACCCACTTAAAATTGCAGCACTGTGGAGGTAGAGACAGGGGGATCCCTGGGGCTTACTGGCCAACCAGCCTCATCTCCTTGGTGAGTTCCAGGCAGCCAGCTCCTGAGAAACTACACCTGATGTTGACCACTGTCCTCCACACACATGTACACGTGTACCTGAATACATACACACAAAATAAATTTTTAAAAATCTGATTTTTGCTTTCATTGATTTCTGCTATTTCTTTTTTCTATTTTATTCTTTTTTTTCTGTCCTCAACCTTACTTTCATCAATTTTCTTTAGCTCTTTGAGTTGGCACATAACCCAATTATCTTCAAATTGATCTATGTTCTTTTTCTCAGCAGTTTTTGATGAATAGGGCTTCCATTATCACCCAGCTCTAAGTAGTTGCTATCTCCATGGTGATCTCCCCTGGACACTTATGTAACAGGTTTTTTTTTTTTTTCTTAACTTACAACACCGCTGTGAGATGTTCTGTATGGCAAATGTGTTGCTCTGATTGGTTGGTAAATAAAACACTGATTGGCCAGTAGTCAGGCAGGAGGAATTGTGGGCAGGACAAGGAGGAGAATAAAGCTGAGAAGTGGAAGGCTGAGTCAGAGAGACACTGCCAGCCGCCACAATGACAAACAGCATGTGAAGATGCCGGTAAGCCATGAGCCACGTGGCAAGGTATAGATTTATAGAAATGAATTAATTTAAGCTGTAAGAACAGTTAGCAAGAAGCCTGCCACGGCCATACCGTTTGTAACCAATATAAGTCTCTGTGTTTACTTGGTCGGGTCTAAGCGGCTGTGGGACTGGCGGGTGAGAGAGATTTGCCCTGACCATGGGCCAGGCAGGAAAACTCTAGCTACAGAGTGGCCTTAATAATTTCACCAATATTTGGTGCCCAACATGGGGCACAAACCCACGACCCAGAGATTAAGAGTCTCATGCTCTACCGACTGAGCTAGCTGGGCTTTGATCTTCCTCAGATAGAACTCCAGCTCCTTGCCTTGTAGTACATAGCCATCTGCTCTGCCACACTGGCCTGGTCTTGAGGCAATACAGGCAAGAAGCTTGCCCTGCTGGAACTGCTCCTCCAGAAGACTCATGATTTTAGTGTTCTTTTTCCTTTCATCATATTTCTTTTGAATTTTCTTTGACCGGCCAATGTACCACAGGGTCATGGGTTCGTGCCCCACATTGGGCATCAGATATTGGTGAAATTATTAAGGCCACTCCACGTAGTTAAAAGGAAGATTTATTTAGTGGGTAACTTACAAATGAAGGGATAGGTAGGTCGCGGGGTCTGGGGAAGGTGTATCGCAGTCCAGTGGTGTTCTCAGGAGCTCTGCTAGGTCAACCTCCACTGTCTTGGGTCTAGGAACAGAGCGCACGCTGGCCCATCCAGATCTCAGGTCTCTCAGCACCTCCTTTGGCCCTGCCTTGTAGGCATGACAGTTGCTGAAGCCTCAATGGGGGTTGGAACTTCCAGATCAAAGCTGGAATGGCTACCTACTACAAAGCTTTTAGGCTTTTGAGCAGCACAGTTCAGCTGAGATTCATGCTGGATGAGGACTCAGAGGCTTCCAGTCGGAGGAAACAGGATCAGCTGAGGAACTGGTGAGGTGAGGTGGCTGTGGCTTGTTCTGCTTCTCTGATCTTTCAGAATTCACCCCAATACTTGGCTCCAGGTTTGTTTTTATTAATAAGACCCTCTAACAATTCATGCTACAAAATATCTATCAAAGACGAGCTTAACAGGGAGGAAAAGATTCCTGTGGGAAGCTTTTGGTCCCAATCGGCAGAGGAGAGAATTTTTCCTGAGGCAAATTTGGGTGAAATAAAACTTTCACTCTACTGGTGCTGCCACTGTATGGAAACACCATGCCATCAGAATTAGTTTCCTCTTGGCCATAAATCCAAAGTTTAGAAAACAGAAGTTTTGGGAAAACTTGATGGTCTTTCTCTCTCCAAAACTGAAAGCTTTCTTGGGAAAAACTTAATCTCCCTGTAAAAAAACCTCAAAAGCTTTTCAGGTCTTTGCTTCTCAGAGATTTCTCTTTCTGTAAGGGCATAATTAGATTCACCTGGAGATATCAGTATGGGAGAATCACCTATAAAGGCTTTAGAAACAACAAAACCTCTTGGATTATGGCAAATCCTCTCTGCTAGTAAAAACAGCAGCCCCAAGTCCACTGTGGTTAGAGCCTAGTGAGAAAGTGCAGGCAGAAAGCTGAAGCAGGGACAGCCACCCCCAAGGTAGAGCCACAACAGAGGTGATATGGAACCTGGGGAAGGGTCTACTCGCAAGGAGGAAGCAGTAAAGCTGAGCCTCAGCTGCAGCTGCAGCATCAGGGACACTATCTGGGGGAGGAGCCAAGCCAGGACAGAATGGAGAACTGTCCAGGAGAAAAAGCTCTCTTTTCTATCAGGGAAAAGACCTTTCTGAAACAACTTTGTTTCAAGTGCTTTCAGTTTCCCTCATTCACCCAGTGAGGAGAGGAAGTGAAACCCTGAAGGCTCTTCCTCTGGCAATAAGCCACCATCTGAGTGTGTGTGGGCAGACAGACACAACCAGCTCCAGGACAGTATCAGGTGAAAGGCATGATTAGGGAAGTACACCTGTCCTAATGAGAGCTTAGGGAAAACAAAAACCTCCCTTTATTTAAAAAAAAAAAAAAAAAAAGCAGAAGCTTGATTTCAGTATGAACACAAACCACACAGAGCCTGTAAACAAAAACGGGAAGTAGCATACCTGAAAGGTAGTCTTGGAAACATAGTATCAATGCAGGTTTGAAACAGTGCCTAATAGCTATGCAAGAGTTTTTGTGAAGAGCTTTATGGCAGTTCAATATGGTAATTTCACCCTCAGCCTAAGACGAGGCTTTCCCGTAGCTTTTCTGCTGTAACAGAAACGTTTGTCTGAATTGTGGCACAGGCAAGCTTCGATAAGCTTGAGAAAAAATGACAGCTAAAAAGCCATCTACCACAGGGTACTTCTCTGCCAGTTCCAGAACGGCTGAGAGAACCTGATGGGAAAGGTGACTGGGGAAAAATAGCTTTACCCCAAGGATAGACAGCCTTAACAACTACTATAGTGCACAAAGAGCTACCTATAAGGGCAGTGAAGTCACTTAGAAATACATTAAGCTTTCAAGGCAAATAGTCTGTGGGGGGCAATCCCACCCCCACTTTTCCCCAGGGTACTCTTGAGCAGGAGCAACAGGAAATATTAGAAGTATAGAGGTAAGAGAAACAGAAAATACAGAATATCTTCTTGCATTTTGGTTATTTTACCTTCTAAGCATTCTCCTACAGGAATTTTAATACAGAGGGAAAATATAATATTGGAATGGAGAGGACCTGGATCCTAATCCTTCAGGTCCAGATTGTCTCTGCCAAAGGATCTTTAAAGGAATGCCAAGGGGTGAAGCAAAAGACCTCGCCCCAGCACAGCCAAGTACAGACCATCTCAGACACCTGGTACCCATGTCCAATCATCCTCATGCAGTCTTGCTCGGCTCCAACAATAGTCTAGCAGGAGAACCTGCTGAATCATGCAGGTGTGGAACCCCACTCCAACTTAGACAATCAAAGGAAATTAACTGTTGTAAAATTGCTACCTGAGCAATTCAGAAACAGAATGTTCCTTAGGAGGCTTTTCTCTTCATCCTCTTTTCTTCCTTTATGAGCTTGCTATAAACTGAGATATCTCTTAATAGACTTTTTATAAAAGATCTGGAATGCATAAAGTACTGTTTAGAAACAGAACTCACTAAATCTGTGTTGAGAGAGCCATTGACAAATTAGGCTCTTGTTTCCAACTGTCATGAGAACTTTCAGAATGATATCAAAGCTGACTATAAACTCTGAACTTTACTATAAACTCTGAACTTTAGAAATGATTTGCGTACTTCTGGTCTTGTTAATAGTTTAGCTTAGAAAGCTTTTCTAGGTGTTAAAAAATCTTTTAGATTCTTTCTAATGTAAGTTAGTTTTGTTAATGAGTCTAATAGTTCTATAATTTTCTCTTAAATATAAATTTGGTAAATAGTGCTTCTAAGAAATCTTTTCTAAGAGATATGTGATATGTAAAGTGATAATAGTTCAGAGATCTCTTCTAGATGTTAAGGTTTATAAAGTAGTCCTGTAGAAACTAAGTTTAAGAAGTGTCAATGAAGTAAGTCATGGAAATGTAGGCTTAGGTATATTAGAGTAAGATATAGGCTTTAGGTCTAGGAACATGGTGAAGGTTTAATAGAGGGATTATAGGGTGAAGGTTTAATAAAGTAATTTAGAGTAGAGTAGGTTTTCCCAACATAGGATGCAGAAAACAGTGTCCATAACAGACTCTGAGCTTGTCAGACTGAGCAGCTTCAGAAGTTCCAGAAGCTGCCAACAACAATGGACCCGTGGAGCATCACAGCTTCCCAAGCAGCAGATGCCAAGAGCCAGAGAAAGCAGAGCCAGCACTAGCGGTGAGGTTCTGCCAGTTATGAAAGAGCCAAGGAGGGAGAATACAGTCAGACAGCCAGAAAGATATGGCTGACAGCTACATTCAACCTTGACAGGCCAAGCAGCAGAGACTCCGTGCCAAGAGAAAGGTGAAGGGCGAGCAGTAGTGAGCAGTGGAGACTGTGGAGACCAGACTCCTGCCAGGGGCAGAGAAGTGTTGTCAGTGCTGGATGAGCAGCTGAGACACACTGGAGCCCAGGAAGCTTTGGAGATGAGAGCCATGCTCCAGGCTGAAAAGCTAGGCTGGGGCTCTGCGGGAAGAGCAGCAGGGTGTGGCTGGAACCATGGAGTTGCCCAGGGGCTACATGCAGCTGTGCAAGAAACAGAGCAGATAGAGGTTTCCAGGACCCAGGGTGCTGAGTCACAGGACCACTGGTGAAGCAGGTAATGGGACCTAAGGAAGCCACAGCTCATAGTGGCTGGGTTTTCTCCCAGACCCTGGGTGCTGAGAGTGGAGGCAGCCTCTTGAGCAGAGGACCTGGTTTCAATTCCCAGCATCTGCAGGGTGGCTGACAGCCATCAACTCCAATTCCAGAGGATCTGATGTCTTCTGATCCTATCTAGGCACCAGACATAGCATACATACACACATGTGGATAAAACACTCATACACGTAAAATAAAACAAAAATATGTGAACTCAGGCTAGGAGTGGTGGCTCACACATTTAATCCCAGCTTTTGGGAATCAGAGGCAAGCAGACCTCTGAATTTGAAGCCAGTCTGATCTACACAGTGAGTTAGTTCTAGGACAGCCAGGGTTATGTAGAGGAGACTCTGTCTCAAAATAAAAAGAAGAGAAAGAGAAAGATAAGGTCTCTATAACACCATATCCCAACAAAATACTTTGCATATTTAAAAAAAAATAGTACACTTTCTCAATCTTGACTGACTCCAGGAAATACTACAAATTCAAGCATATACTTTACTGTATGAAAGTAAAGCTAAAGCTTCCACAGGCTGGCTATGGCCTCCGGCTGACATGCATCACCTCAGCGGTGACCCAGAGGGAGCAGAAGGGGTTCTGGGTCTCCCCAGAGAGGAAGAATTCAGGAAAAGCAAAGTGATGCTTTCCAGGTGGGAGCAGCTGGAGTAAGAGGGCTTCCAAAGTAGTGGAGGAGCTTGGAGTGGCCATTGCCTTCCATTTGGTGATGAGATTTTCCTTTTCATTTGCTGATGAGATTCTGTCACTGCAAAGATTTCTGCAAAATTGAAGACAAAGGCATTGCCATAGTAGTCATTGATAGAAAGGTTTCTGAGGTTGGATTTAGTCTCTCCGTGCTTCTGAACCAACAATGAGGAAATGGGAAGCAACGCTGAAGCAGATTGAAGAGCGAGCGTCTCACTACGAGAGGAAGCCATTGTCCTCTGTGTATCGACCAAGATTGTCCAAGCCAGAAGAACCATCCTCCGTTTGGAGCTATTTCATTGTCAGAATCAAGCTTTTAATTTTGTTAAAAGCTGTAAAGAGGTGCTTGCTCTATTTTTTTTTTTAATTTCAAGTAACACTCAAGGTTTAAAAAAAAATATTTGCTATCATTTCAAATAAGATACTTTACTAAGATAACACAATAGTAATCTTGATGGCACATGACTTATAAAAATATCCCTTCGAATCCATTAATCTCCTAATATATTTTAGTAATGAACAATAATGACATTTCTTTTTAAGTTTTATTTTATTGTGTGTGTGTGTCTTATCTGCATGTATGTATGTGTACCATATCATGCAGTGTCCATGGAGTTTAGAAGAGGAGTCAGATCCCCTGGAACTGGAGTTACAGATGGTTGTAAGGCACCATGTGGGTGCTAAGAACTGAACCTGGGTCCTCTGTAGAAGCAGCAAGTGCTCTGAACCACTGGGCCATCTCTTAGCCAAAGAATGGCATTTCTAGTCCCAATTATTTTTAAAAATGTGGAGTGTGCACCAACATTGACATGAGATATGCTGGGAGGATGGATGAGCATATTCCCAACACATTAAGCAAGAGAGAGGAAGTGCTTAATGTGTCTCAGCCTTACAAAGAACATAGAGGTCAAACACAAAATTAAAATAAATCAAGCCCTGGACAGTATATTGCCTATTGTTTGCTGGTTGCACTCTTATGGAATATAAAAGGCAAGAGGCATATATAAAATGTAATGGGTCAGATTGCTCAGTGGGTAAAGACACCTGTGCCAAGCCTGGTGACCTGGGCTTAATTCCCGAGACCCACTTGGTAGAAGCAGAGAACTGACCACCTAAAATTGTCCTCTGACCTCCACTTGCATGCCCTGGCGAGTGCACCTCCCCACCCCAAGTACCCCACACATAAGTAAATAAATATAATAAAAATATTTAAATAATTTTAAAAAAAAGAAAGTAAAGCTAAATCAATAAAGAAATTACTAGAAAATCTATATAACTAGAATTATTTTATTTATAAAAAAAGGAGCCCCAACCATCTTCATACATCCCACTCAGTGTCTACATTAATATGATTTCATCATTCCACCCTTGCCATTAATATGACATCATTCTTCCAGAAAATTCTTACCTAGAAATATAAAAGCTGAAAATAACTTTTCTGTTTATTTCAAGAATCTCGTGAAAGACCATCAACTCTTTAAAAAAAAAAAAAAAGGTAAGAGTTCACATCCCAAGATACTTGGCATCCCTCACCTCAAAAATCTACAAATGTAAAGCTATCACCACATACCTATCAAGTGAGTGCCTGTGTTACAGGAGTGGATGTAGCCTGGACTTCAAAGCACTCATGAACATCCTGGCTCTGTGTTCTTCCATTAAGAAGCTAAGACACTGCCAATGATGGGCTCTCCTGACCATTGTAAGCATAATTCAACTTTGTCTTATCATTATTTTGGGAAAACTTCTAAGGAATCTAGCATTCAACAAGAGCCATGACTAGAAACAAGAAAACATCATAAATCAAGAAAATACAGCAAGAAAGCCCAGCTGGAGAGATGGCTCAGCAGTTAAGTGCACTTGCAGAAGACATGGATTCAATTCTCAGAACCCACATGGAGGCTCACAGCTATATATAACTCCATTTCCAGGGGATTTTATGCCCTCTTCTGACCTGCGCAGACACCAATCACACACCTGGTGCACATAAATACATACAGGCAAAACACACACACATAAAATGGACTAATTTAATTTTTTTTTTTTTTAGAAAAGAAAACCCAAACACAGCTCTAGTCAGAATCAAAGAGGAGGAAGCATATGTTGGGTAACTGTACAGGCAAATAAGACAGAAGACCAAGGCTTCTTAAGGGATGTCCAAGGTGGGCCTGGAGAATGGGGTCCTAGTAACAACTGTTGCGTTCTTGAAGGACTGAGGAAGAAGGAGACCCTTGCCTTCTACATTAAGCAGTTATTTATCAAAGTATACACCATGGACTGTGTACTTCAGAATTATATGAGGAGTTTAATATAACACACCTTCCTGGCTCCATCCTTAGTCAGAATCTCTGAGAGGAGGTCTAGAAACTGGTGTGTTTACAAGTTATCCCTTAATAAGCTCTTAGAGCAATATTAGAGCATCACTGAGCACAGGCTCTGATCATTGTATTGAAGTTGCCTTTTTAAACATCTGGAACCTTGACTAACTAAAATATCTGAGAATTGTATGAAGTGCATAGTGGTAAGTTAATTTGATAAACCAAATGACTAAAACTCTTCCTTAATCCAAGTTCTCTTCTGCACTCCAGATTACTATACCTCCAATCCATCTACTCTAGAATGCATATATTGATTGACTAGATGGGGGCAATATCAGGAATCCAAAACCACTGGACCCTCAGTTATGACTCTTGCCTTCCAGTGTTCAGTCCAGTGTTAAGTCTTTGTGGCAGAGGGAACAAGTTTGTCTTATGCACAGCTATAGCTCCAGCTCTCAGAAAAGTGCTAAGATATGGTAGCCATTTGATAATGGTCAGTAAATTCATTCATGAAATAATGAAAAATTCAAATGCAGTGATTTTAGTTTTAGTGCAATCAATAGTGGTATATTCTTTCTAGCAGTAGCTAGTCATGTTGTGTTATTTACAAAGGTTCACTCTTTGTGAAAATAAAGCTATCAGCATCAAGGATCAACTCTAGGAGATAGAACTGGAGCAATGGAAAGGACGTGGCCCAGTAGGTAGAGCACCCCCCAACAGACACAAAGCCCCAGGTTCTACCTCCAGTGCCGCACAAACCTGGAAGGCTGGAATTGTATAGAAATGTTTAAGTCCAAGATCATACAGTTCCTGTCTTAGGACTCCAGCAAGTCGATGTCACTATGATCACAGTTATCCTTAAATTGGAGTTTAGTGGTAGCTGTGGGCTGGAGGGGCAGTGGCAAAACCTAGCCAACAGCCTGTTTTTAATGCAACTGTGGGACTAAGAATGATTTAGACACCTTTAAGGTATTCCAAAGGACAAGAATAGAGGGAGAAGATGAGGTGGAGCTGCAAATCTGTTGCCACTGGGCCTTCCACAGAACATTTCCCTGACGTAAGCCAGGATAACAGGCTGGAGAGCTGACGTGGAAGCTCGCAGAGGAAATGAAGGTGCTAACACAAAAGAGATTGCTTTTTATTGGTTTAATCAGCAACTGGGTGCCAAGTGGCAGAAGATGCTGTTTCTCCCCTGAAGTAGTTGTGAATTTCAAACATTAAGGGAAGTTTGTGGTAATTGATTCAGCTTGAATCTCCAAACTCTTCCTAGCTTCTAAACAAGCCAAAGATTTCAAGTGATTCAGGCTGTGGTGAGAAGCACCACCTTTCATCAGTGCCTGAAGGTACCAATTTATGTAATCAATAAATACAGTCATAGAACATTGGCTAGAATTATGCCTCCCTACCACAGTCTCTCACAGAAGCTTTTAGAATGTCCTCAGTCCTGGGCAAACCAGGACTCTCCCTCATATAAAGAGAATAAAGGACTGAGTAGACTGCTTATAAATGATCCAAAGAGCCAGGCCTGGCAGTACATACCTGTCATCCCAGCTATTCAAGAGGCTGAGGCAGGAGAATCACAACTTCAAATCCTGTCTGGACTACAAAGTCAGTTCAGGACCAGCTAGGGCAACTTAGAGACTCTGACTCAAAGGGGAAAAAAGTAAAAAGAGTCCTGGGGTTGTCGCTCAGTGGTAAAGTATTTCTCTTTCATGAAGAAAACTCTAGATTCAGTCCCTAACACTGAGATAAAAATAAGCAAACAAAAAATGCTTTCTATTGCAAGCTTTCCAGAACTAGTTGGGAACCAAAGTATTAACTAATTCTACCTCCTTTGGCTACAAAACTACTTCATTTTTAATTAATTTCTTTCAGACAGAGTCTCACTATGTAGCTCTGGCTATCTTGGAACTCACTATGTAGACCAGGCTAACCTCAAACTCAATGATTCACCTGTCTCCTCTGCCTTCCTGAGATTAAAGGTGTGTACCACCATGCCAGGCTTTCACTAAAAATTTCATCCTATGATTGTAAAACCAACTCCTTGCCGTTGCTGACTATACCGTATATGAGGTATATGGGATTCTAGCAGCAACTAGAAAGTGGTTACACTTTCCTGGACTGTTAATTACAATGCAGCTAGCTGCAGAGACCTCATGAGCCATAACATAACCAAAGAACCTGCACATAAAGTTAACATTCATACGGTAGCACCTCAGAGAAAGCAGAATAGAAACACAGAATTTAAAGATATAAGAACAGTGCTTTGATACCTTGGCTTTCAATGTGCATTTGAATCCATTTGCACACAAAACAGACTTTAGTTGTTAGGAACAAAATATGTGAACTTCTTCCAAAGAAAGGAAAAGAATAAATGCTTTTCTGGAGTGTTACAAAATGTCCTGAAAGCTTTCAGAATGCATCCTCACGTTGACTTCACTGCTTGTGTAGTGATGGCCCAGCATTCCTCCCACACCATTCTCCTGACCCTACTAGTCCCCATTAGTTCCTTCCTCAGTGCAAGGCCTGGAGATGCTGGGTACATAAGGCAGAAGGAAGCACTGGAAGAGCTCCATTCATAGTTCTTATATTATTTAAGAACTAAGCAAAAATCTCAAAGGCAGGAAGGAAGCCACATGTGTTAGTGCTTCACAATACCACCCATCCTGGGACCTCAGTCCTCTGTCCTCTGTTCAAACGGCTCTCCACGTTCTGACCTCTGCCTGTGGTTCCCCAACACTCCTGCTGTTTAAAGCTGTGCCTCTTCAATACCTCACCATTTCTGAAGGCTAGGTGATGCTCTTGTTCCTATCATCTTCATTGGAGCTCTCGAGGGAAGACTGACAAAGCCATAGCCACTCCATTTAAACAGTCCGTGTATAAACTCAGTTAAGTCTACGAGTGAACAAGTCAACTGAAGGACACTGCTGGTCACATATTGGCTTGATTTCAACTACTCCGAGGCTCTTACGTCCTAACCCATAAATGTCGGCCCTCTCCCTTCACTACCCAGTAGAGGTCATCACCATCACCACTGCACCATGCTTGCTTTAGGACAACCATTCAGTGAACATGACTCTATGTTCCCTAAGATGTGTGCCTCACTACGGAGAGCAGCACTGGCACTTCACTAAGCACACAGCACTTCCTCTGGTTGGCATTTGAGGACAAAGCAGACAGCACTCTCCTCCAAATCACAAGTTTTAAATACATTTTTACTCTAAGTTCATCTCACAAGAACTACTTCAAAGGTTCCCTGTGAGTGACTCATTGCTTGTCATCAAGCTATTACAGAGATTTCAGGGTGCTTTAAATTGATTCAACAGTTGAGTATTTCCCTACTGCTCCTTGGGGAGGCTCTAGAAATCCTTTCTTCCTCCTCACTCTATAACTCTATTTTATTTTGGTTTCTAGACACTTTATATAAAATTGAAATAAGCCACAGAGACCAATCCTTGAGGCAATTTAAATGAATTAGAATTTATAAGAATTTTCCTTCCCTGGGCTCTAGGGAGAAATAAGGGCACAATTTGCTCCTAGAGTCTGATTCATACTGTTCTTGTAAAGAAGCAACAGGGAGTCTAATAAGAAGGATCATTATTTCAGCTTCCATAAGAGGCTAAACACATTTGAAAAGATTACTCACACAGTGAGGGATGAAACGGGAGGACCTGGAGATCCAAGACATGAAGTTGGAAATGAGGACCTGAATCTGGGAGTGGCGTGACAACCTTTTGGAAAAATGACTCAAGCTTCCCAGTGATGAGGCCAGTGTGTATGGCAGACATGGTCCTCACACTGACAAGAATGGCCCTAAAGCCACTGTCTTCCCCAGTCTTGTCAGTATCTCACAGGTATCTGAAACATCATGAAGTTATTCTTCTTTGAGACAGTCTCAAATCTTGTCAGGCATCGGTTGTCATCTGTCAGTCATGCTGATATTGCTGCAGTGGGCACACCTTGCCTAGGGGGTTGGTATTGCAGGAGAAGTTTAAATTCTTCATTTATATTAGCATTTTAATCTATATGCAGAATAAATAGGATTTTATGAGAAATACTATTTGTTTCTAAAGAAGGAATTGGCCAGTAGCCAGGCAGGAAGTATAGCATAGGTGGGATAAGCAGAGAGGAGAATTCTGGAAACAGGAAGGCTGAGTCAGGAGTCGCCAGACAGACACAGAGGAAGCAAGATGTGAAGACAGAATTGAGAAAAGGTACCAAGCCATGTGGCTAAACATAAATAAGAATTATGGGTTAATTTAAGTGTAAGACCTAGTCAATAGTTAGCCTGAGCTAATGGCCAAGCATTTTTAATTAATATAAGCCTCTGTGTGTTTACTTGGGTTCAAGTGGCCACAGGGCCTCAGGAGTTGGGCAGGACCAGGAAAACTTCAGCAACACAGGACAGCCAGAGCTGGACACAAAGAAACTCTGTCTTGAAAAACCAAAAAAGGGGGAGGGGTCAAGTGAACCATGTGACTTCATTAGAGCACAAGCTCACTGCCTTAAATTTCTTTATCAACTATATTACATTAAACCTTTTTTTCAAATTAAATGAAACATGAACACATAAAAAAGTACCACTCTGGTAATATTGTGTTCCCCAATATATTGTGCACCCTAATAAACTTATCTGGGGTCAGAGAACAGAACAGCCACTAGATAGATACAGAGGCCAGAAAGTGGTGGCACTCATGCCTTTAATCCTATCATTTGGGAGGCAGAGATCCATGTGAATCTCTGTGAGTTCAAGGCCACACTGAGAACAGAGCCAGGTGTGGTGGCACACACCTTTAATCCCAGCACTTGAGATCTCATGTCTTGCTTGGGAAAGACACACACCTTTAATCCCAAGAAGTGATGGTAGGAAGCTAAAAGATATATAAGGCATGAGGACCAAGAACTAGAGGCTTTTTAATCTTTTAGGCTTTTGAGCAGCAGTTCAGCTGAGATCCATTCAGGTGAGGGCTCAGAAGCTTTTAGTTTGAGGAAACAAGATCAGCTGAGGAGTTGGCGGGGTGAGGTTGGCTGTGACTTGCTCTGTTTCTCTGATCTTTCAGCATTCACCCCAATATCTGGCTCCTGGGTTTGTTTTCATTAATAAGACCTTCTAACAATTCATGCTATATACTACAAAGAAAGATTCAAGTGGAGATGGGCAGAAGTTTATACTATGACCTAACTAAAAGAAGAAAGAAAATACAACAGTTTAGAGCCAGAAATTGTCAGTGTCAATGTCAATCAACCCTCTGCTCCTTGTTCTCTGGAACTTCCCAACTGGCAGGCAAGCCGGGTCCACAGAGACCTCTCATCAGAACCTTCAAAAGAGATCAAAGGGAGGAGGGAAATACTAAAGTTTTATTACCCTTTTCAATCAATAAGATATAAACTTTTGTCTCTACTATATTCTGGCTTGTTTTTCAACTTTATTTGAGTAGGTGGAAAAAATTCTCATCTTGGGGACCAGGAAGTAAGACCAGACTATAAAACCCTCAGGCCCTTCTCCAGGGACCCACCTGCTTCACGGACTCTACCTCTTTAAAGTCTCACAGCCTTCCAAACAGCACCACCAGATGGGGACCAAGTGTTAAAACATATGAGTCTGTGAGAGACACTTCACATTCAAGACACAGCAATGTAAATGAAGAAACTGAGAATGTGATAAAAATGACTAGTAAAGAGAGCAGAAACCAGATCATGGCAGCAGAAAAGAAATTGAAAATGCACACAAGCAAGCGACACTCTTTGAGGATGTACATGTACACTAGTGTCCTAGAACCAGATACCACTGGAACAGAATTCTACCAAAAGTCACAGCAATAAACACAGGAGAGAAGTCATCCAAATCAATTTCAGGTACACTTTCATCTACATAATCTTCCTGGAAAATCTACTTTTAAAAAAAAAAAGCAGTAATGCACTGGAGATGCAGTTCAGTTGGTGGAATGCTTGCCTGGTATGCACAAAGCCTTGGCCTCCATCCCCAGCACTGTATAAACTGGGAGGAGTGATGCACATCTGTAATCCCAGCATTCAGGAGTTAGAAGCAGAAGGATCAGGAGTTCCGGGTCATTCTTAGCTGCATAGCAAGTCTGAGGCCAGGCTGAAATACATGAAACCCTGTCAAAACAAAAACAAACAAACAAAAAACTAAACTAAAAAAAAAACAAACACCAACACAATAATGCTAACTCTGTCCCCCTCAGATACCACACAATAAGAGATAAGGACGACAAGAACTATCAACCCAAGTCAAATAGTGAAAACCAACTGGCTCGAGGTAATTCTTAAAGGAAAAGTTGTTTTCAGTATACACAAAAAGTTAGCAAACAAACAAGTGGACAAAACAGGAAATAGGTATCAATAGAATCAAGAGGTGAGGGAGAGACAGTGGAAGTATCAATGTTAACAAATAAACAGAACAACGGAGTCATAGAAGTGAAAGATAAAGAGCGAGAACATGAAGAGGTGTCTGGGTATAGAGGGATCAGCATGCTATAGGGATGCCTGTAATACTCAGTCACCTAGAACACCTACTATGGACTGAGTATTTGTATCCCCCAAGTTTCATCTGTAGGAACCTCAATGTGAAGGTATTTGAAGATGGCAGCCTTGGAGAGGTACCTGGTCCTAAGAGCAGAGCTTCATGATGAAATCCATGCATTTATAAGAAAAATCAGCAGCTGACTCCTCTTTCTCCCTTCTACATGTGAGGCTGTCAAGAAGGCAGCTACCTGCAGCTACCTACACCCTGGATCCTCCCCAGGTACCACACCACACCTTGCCAGCACATCTATGGTGGTTTGTCACAGCCAGAACTAAGAACTTGGGAGTGCTCCCATCTGCGAGAGCCCAGCTGAAAGCTGTTTAGACAAGGCGGGGGGGGGGGGGGGGGGGGGCTACCAGAACACAGCCTCTGCAGCCTGAGTGTGGTTTCCATATGATCAGCCATGTCTTCCCCACCATGATGGATTCATAAAACCTTTCTAAGTTGCTTTTTTGTCAGGGTATTTTATCACTAAAGTAGATACCATTTTAAATGTTCAGAAATGTCGTGTGTACAATAATATTAAGCTATGAAATCCTATTCATTTGCCGTCACAGCTATATAGTATGCTGGGCAATCTACACCTGTTGATTGATGCTTAGATACTGGCATATTATCTATATTACTTGGAAATTTAATTACAGCCCACCTCATAAGTCACACCCCAGCTTGTCCCCTTATGGTCTTGTATCCTGCTCTAAACTTGGCCAAAGCAGGATAAATCTATGCAGGCATTCAACAGTTTATACTTCATCACAACGAAAAGCCCTTGTGGGTTACAAGAAAGGAAATGACAAGTGAGATTTGCCTCTTAGAAGATTGCCCAAGTCCAGAGGGAAGACATCTGGAGAGTGTCTTTTTATTATAAACATCAAACTAGCTATGAGAGGAAGGAAGAACTTCAGGGCAGGAAGGCCTAAAAAGACCAAGAGCAAAAGGTCTGATTTAGGGAAGCAATTGTGTAGATGGGGAGAAATGACAGGAAATTTTATGGAGGAAGAATCAGCAGACTGCGGTGGTTATCTTAACACATGCTGGGGGAAGGGGAATGGAGAAAGTAAGTTCCCCACCCTCATACGAGTGTTTCTGACCTTGTCAACCTGCTTCTTCTTGATTACGAGAACTGTCTCAAACATCTTAGTACCCACAGATATATATTCAAAGCCCAATAGTGACTAAATAAGGCTGTCGTGTTACGTTAATAGACACCCAGAACCTGAGATGTCTGTTTTTGCCATTCTTTCCAGGTGCACATGTAAAGCAACATGAGCAAACTGCAGAAAGGAGGCCAGGGAGATGGCTCTCAGTAAAGTGACTGACTTGTAGTGACAAGGACCTAAGTTCAGCCTTTTGGGACCCATGTGGAAAAGAAGTCAGGCTTGGTTGTAGCTAGAGTTTTCCTGCCTGGCCCACAGTCAGGACAAATCTCTCTCACCTGCCAGTCCCACAGCCTCTCAGACCCGACCAAGTAAACACAGAGACTTATATTGGTTACAAACTGTATGGCCATGGCAGGCTTCTTGCTAACTGTTCTTACAGCTTAAATTAATCCATTTCCATAAATCTATACCTTGCCACATGGCTAGTGGCTTACCGGCATCTTCACATGCTGTTTCTCATCGTGGCTGCTGGCAGTGTCTCTCTGACTCAGCCTTCCACTTCCCAGCTTTATTCTCCTCCTTGTCCCGCCCATACTTCTTGCCTAGCCAATGGCCAATCAGTGTTTTTTGTTTTTTGTTTTTTGTTTTTTGTTTTTTTTTTTTGGTTTTTTTGAGACAGGGTTTCTCTGTGTAGCTTTGCGCCTTTCCTGGAACTCACTTGGTAGCCCAGGCTGGCCTCGAACTCACAGAGATCCGCCTGGCTCTGCCTCCCGAGTGCTGGGATTAAAGGCGTGCGCCACCACCGCCCGGCTGCCAATCAGTGTTTTATTGACCAATCAGCAACACATTTGCCATACAGAACATCCCACAGCACTTGGTGGTACACGGTTGTAATCCCAGTCCTGGGGAGACAGAGACTGGCAAACCCCAGGTCCAAGTGAAAACCTGTCTCAAAAACCAAGGTCATGTCTGGAGAAAGGCTCAGAGGTTAGGAGCACTTGCTGCTCTTTCAAAGGACCCAGGTTCAGTTCCCAGCACCTGTATGGTGCTTCCCATCCCTCTATAACTCCAGTTTCAGTGGACGCAGTACTTTCCTCTGGCTTCTGAGAGTATCAGGCATGCATGCTATATATACATGCACATGCAGGCAAAACATAATACTAATAAAATAAAATAAATAAATCTGAAAAGGAAACACAAGGCTGAGGGATGACACCTGAGGTTGACTGTAGTAGAATATTTTAAGGTGTGTTACTTTTGTTTATATTGCATTTAACTCTGTGAAGCTGTGTTACTGTGCCTGTGTAAAACGCCTGATGGTTTAATAAAGAACTGACAAATAGCGAGGCAGGAGAAAGGATAGGCAGGGCTGGCAGGCAAAGAGAATAAATAGGAGAAAACTTGGAAGACAGATCTAAGATCAAGCAGCCAGAGGAGGAGGATGACTCCAAGTGCCAGCCACCCAGCTACACAGCAAGCCATGGAGAAAAAGTAAAGTTTACAGAAGTTAGAGAAAAGGGAAAGTCTAGAGGTAAAAGGTATTTGGGATAGTTTAAGTTAAGGAAAGCTGGCTAGAAACTAAGCCAAGCTAAGGCCAGACACTCATAATTAAGAATAAGGCTCTATGTGTTATGGATTACCCAGGGTCCAGGGATTTCATTTCATCCAGCATGGGATATCTGAGGGAAAAAATCTACATACACTATGCTCTTATGTCTGTTAACTTTATTCCTCTAAGACAAAATTCCATCTATTCAGCTACAGCTCCATCAGGCATTCAGGACAAGAATAAATCTAGATACACCAAGCTCTTTATCTGTCTACTTTATTTCTCTGGGATGAAATCCTGTCTACATAGCTTCAGTTCCATCCTGACACTCAGTTACTCTTTGTCCCCTCATTTACTATTCCCTCAAAGTCCTGCTAACAACTAAGCTCTTATGCTTCCTGCCTTCTTCTCCCTCCATGTCTACTTGCTCTATACTCCTGGCTCAAAAGTTCTGCCTTACCATCTACATTACCTCTGTGTTCTTCTCTTCTCCCTGGTCATGCCATTCTGTCCACTGTACAGAAAAATGCCTGTCTGTCCTTCCCCTGGCCACAAGATTCTCTGCCTCCTCAGGAATGTTGCTCTACCTTCCACCTTGATATGTAAAAACCTCTTTTGTTCTTAACCAATTGCTCTGGAGAGCCACTAAGCCTCAAGGCAAGAGGCTGCTCTGAGCTTCATTAGCACAAGGAACAAAGCTATGTGTCTCCCCCCAGCTTGTCTTTGCCTACATGACCTTATCCAAGTACTGGCTCCTGCAGGGAAGTTATTACCCAGAAGTTCAGCAGGTCTGAGGAACTGAACTGTTTGCCAGTTGGTCTGGAATATTTGGGCATGCAAGAATTTCATAGCAGAAGACAGCTGAAATATTAAAAGCTGGATAACACCAAATATTCATAATAAATGGCTTGCCTTTTGACAGACCCTTGGCTGGTCAAAGTATAGCTTTAATACACAGCTAAATCTCTATAATATATTCTTGTGGCTGGCAAGAGTGTGTGATTTATTTGGGAGCTGGCTGGTGGGTCCCCAAAAAGACAAAAGACCAACCAACAGTAGTTGACCTCTGGCCTCCATGTATAAGCTCATACACACATGCATCTGCATACACATGAACATACACAAAAATATTTTGAAAAAATGCCTGGAAACTAGAAAACCAATTCATTCACCATTTTAGAAGGTGACAAAATGACTTAATCTTTCTGTCACTAATAATCATTAGAAATGTTTTAGATGGGTATTAGCTAAGCATATCTAATTTATCAGTTTTTAAGATTGGTTTCTGCTGTGCGATGGTCTGTATGTCAAATGTGTGCTCTGACTGGTCAATAAATAAAACACTGATTGGCCAGTGGCCAGGCAGGAAGTATAGGTGGGACTAACAGAGAGGAGCATTGAGAGAACAGGAAGGCAGAGAAAGACACTGCCAGCCGCCACCATGAAAAGCAGCATGTGAAGATGCCGGTAAGCCATGAGCCACGTGGCAAGGTATAGATTTATAGAAATGGATTACTTTAAGATATAAGAACAGTTAGCAAGAAGCCTGCTATGGCCATACAGTTTGTAACCAATATAAGTCTCTGTGTTTACTTGGTTGGGTCTGAGCGGCTGTGGGACTGGTGGGTGACAGAGATTTGTCCTGACTGTGGGCCAGGCAGGAAAACTCAAGCTACAGGTTTCTTTTATGTGCATGTGTTCTTCCTATGTGCAGTGCTGGAGGAGACCAGAACAGGGCGTCAGATCCTCTGGAAGTGGAATTATGAATAGTTGGGAGCCACAAGTCCTCTGGAAGAGGAGTCAGTGTCTTAACCGCTGAGCTGACTCTTCAGTCCCAATGTGGTTTTTTGGGTGTTGTTATTTGTGTGTGAAGCATGTTTGTGAGCAGAGGTGCATACTTGCCACAGTGCATTTGTGGAGGTCAGAGGCAACTTGTGGGAGTCAGTTCTCTCATTCCACCACGGGATCCAGGGATCAAATTCAGGTTGTCAGGTTTACATGGTAAGTGCTTTTCCCCACCTGCTAAGGCATCTCACCAGCCCAATATATCTAATTTAAGCCAATTTTAGATTAAGTACTTTAAGACCTGTAGCAATGGTTCTTTTGGGGGTAGTGAGAGATGGGGCCTCACGTAGCACAGGCTCTTACCTGTAGCCAAGGATGAACTTGTCTTGATCTTCCTGCTTCTACCTACCAAGTTTTGGGATTATAAACATGTACCATCACTGCCAGCTTCTAGCAATGTGCCCTAAACTATAGTGCACTCAGAATCACCTAGAGTGCTTTTAAAACTATAGACTGCAGAGGCTTTGCCTCAGTGGGTTACTTTTGAAACCATTGTCTTTGAACAATATTTCCAAAGTTTTGGCTGATCATAAAAAATCCCCAAAAGAGCTCTTTGAAAATGTGGGGTGCCTGGCCTCACCTCTGATCTCCTGAATGGGGCTGTAGCCTCCTCTTTAGGGGAGGTATGGAGGCATCTGAATATTTTACATGGTGTATAGTCAGCCAGTGTTGATCAGCATTGCCTCAAAGCAATCCTAAGGTGTGGGTGCCTTATTTTTTCTATTTTACAAAGGGATAGAGGCTTAGCCAACCTTAGCTCTAGTAAATGTAGTTAGCCTTTCCCCTGGATGGTTTGCACCACATTCCATACTAAATATGAAATATGTCTGATATTTGTGCTTAGCATCTTGACAGCAAAGAATTAGAGGCACTACCTTAGGATCTGTAGAAGCTGCAGATCCACCCTGAACAGCAAACAGACTGCTTCTCAGATTCATTCTTCCTCCCTTTCATCTACTTGCTAGAGCATATTTCGTGATTCTTCACTACAAAATAAAAGCCATGGGGAAAGAGCACACTTCACATACCCAAAATTAATTGCATCTGTCCCTTCATTCAAAATTCATTTCAACAACACTTAGTTGAAAGTTATTTTCCCTCAAACGCCTCATGATGGCAATATACGCAGTTCCTTGTGGTGGTATTGTGTTCCCCGAAATATTGTGCACCCTAATAAACTTATCTGGGGTCAGAGACAGAACAGCCACAATATTAAACATAGAGGATAGCCAGTGGTAGCACACACCTTTAATCCCAGCACTTGGGAGGCAGAGCTAGGCAGAAATCCATGTGTTCAAGGATACAGCCAAGCATGTGGTGACTCATGCCTTTAATCCCAGAAAGCGAGCCTTTATTCCCAGGGAGTGATGGTAGAAGGCAGAAAGATATATAAAGCATGAGGACCAGGAACAAGAAGCATTTGGCCTGGTTAAGCATTCAGGCTTTTGAGCAGCAATTCAGCTGAGACCCATTCTGGATGAGGACTCAGAGGCCTCCAGTCTGAGGAAACAAGATCAGCTGAGGATCCGGCGAGGTGAGGTAGCTGTGGCTTGTTCTGGTTCTCTGATCTTCCAGTTCACTCCAATACCTGGCTCAGGTTTGTTTTTATTAATAAGACTCTTTAAGATTTCTGCTACAGTTCCTCCTAAAACAATTTCTGGCACATATTTATTGAAGCATGAATGCCTGAATGAATGCCTGAATGAATGCCTGAATGAATGAATGAATGAATGAATGAGATGTTATCCTGAATGTCTCCTGCTTAGCTGTCTTCACCTCCACTTTGTTCTCTCTCTCCTTTCAGGGTTGAATCTCCCTAGCCCTCCAATATACAGCCTGTGCTTGCTCCTGTTACAGAAGTTGAATCTGGAAAACTATTGAGGTTCTCAGAACCCATTTCCTCAACTCACAGCCTCAACTTCACCGGGAACTTGGCCCACATGTGAAGATTGGCCTTCGTTCCAGGCTGAGTCTGAGCCCCTTCAGGCTTTGAAGACCACAGTGTTAGGCTGCCCCTGGCAAGCTTTACTTTGGGAAAATCTGGGTCTGGTTTCTGGAGGGCAAATCCGCAGCTACTAGTGTGCTTACTCTGCCCCTGCTATGATGACCAAACAGAGCTGCTGCCCCACTCCCCTTTAAAGGTCTGACCACTGCTTTGATTTCATGTCCCTCCTTTCCATAAACTCCCATCACCTGAAGCCACCTGACTATATCTCTGTTAGTTAGTGCTGTCTAACAGCATAGGATGAAATTACAAACACTTTTCCATGATCTTCACCATTTGAGTAACTTAATGCAAGACTAAAATAGTGGCTCAAGAGCTTAGAACAGCTCTTCACTCCCAGCTGTTGACTCTTCCCTCAAGGGCCACTAGGTGTCGATCTATGCTCTGTTTATGTGACTTTCCTACGTTGGTGGAGTTTGGCTTCCTGTGAAACCAGACAAGATGTTCTAAAGAAGCTAGTTTTGAGAACTAGCTAAACTTGTTTTGCTTGGTTTTTGTTTTGTTTTGTTTTTTTCTTAGTTGTCCTAAGGGAACTCTGGATCAAGCCCAGTTGTCTGTGAATAGGGTTCCAGTAGCTAACTACTGCTCAAAGGACATTTGACTCTTTGCAATAAAGCTCAATAGAATCAGTTAAACTTAGCCAAGGTTTCTGAAAATAAATACCTAAAGGTCTCTACAGAGAAACAACAATAATAATGCAAGCTTTGTATTATAGAAATGTTGATTTCACAAATTATCCAAATCAGCATTTCCTTGATCAGTAGATAACTTTTTCCTATTGAAAAATATTTTCTAAAGGTTTATCTAAAGGTTTTCTAAAGGTATCCTCATTTCTGGATATCTCAGCAACCTGAGCCGTAACAATTCCCATGATGAGAATGGGTATGGCACACACTTCTGCAGCACACAGTGGACTGACTGGAACACAGCAACAGATGTGCAATGAGCACTTTCCGAACAAAGACTTCTGTTCTGCTCTGTTTTGTTTTGTTTTGTTTTTCATTTTAAGTAAAATTGTCTTGTCTGGTAAATTTTCCTCATCTTTTGAGAGCCAGTTCTTGCCTCATCACTCAGTTAAAGCCTCAGAAAACCTCGGTCCTCCCATAACTCACTGAGTTAGGAGCTCCTCCATGCTCTGTCCTAAGCCTCACAACACCACCCTTCCTGTCAGGAGAGGAGCTATGCCAGTCATTTCTGTATATCAGGACTTCAGCGTCAGATGTATGAGATGGGGGTGCAGTAAAGGAACTGCCAGTGTGACTGCTCCATGTAGGGAAGGTTTTTATTGTAGAAGAGAGAGAGAGAGAGAGAGAGAGAGAGAGAGAGAGAGAGAGAGAGAGAGAGAGAGAAACAGCCAGAGGTATATGGAAGAGTCCAGAACCAAGAGACAAAGAAGTAGAGTGAACATCGCCAGACCCAGGAGAGCAGGAGAGAATAATGGAGACAGTAAGTTAGTAAGAGATAGAGAATACAGCAGAAAGAGAGAATACAGGATAAGAGACAAAGTGTGGAAATTGTGGAGATTAGCAGGTTACAAAGAGGATGAGCAGCCGTGGGGAGGGAAGGGCTAGGGGACTGCGTAGGGGCTATGAAACATTGTGATCCTGGGGAGCATGGAGTCCAGCATGATCTTTGATATGCAGCCACAGGTGTGTGTCAATGAAGCCATATGTCCCTTCTGCCAGAGGTAAGGCAAACAACTCCTTTTGACAGATGGGAACGATTTTCACAAGTTCCTGAGTGAATTCTGGCTTTATCTAACCACCAGGTATCCTCATTTCTGGATATCTCAGCAACCTGAGACGTAACAATTCCCATGATGAGAATGGGTATGGCACACACTTCTGCAGCACACAGTGGACTGACTGGAACACAGCAACAGATGTGCAATGAGCACTTTCCGAACAAAGACTTCTGTTCTGTTCTGTTTTGTTTTTCATTTTAAGTAAAAATAAATCAGAGTATTTATATTAGTCAGGGTTCTCTAAAGGAACAGGACTGATAGAATGAATATATATTAGAGTAGCTTACAGGCCATGGTCCAGGTCATCCAACAATAGCTGTCTCCCAACAGAAAGGCCAAGAATCTAGTAGTTGTTCAGTCCATGAGACTTGATGTCTCAGCAGTCCCAGTCTGGTGCTGAAGTCTGACTATTCTGGAATCACAAAGAAGTAGATTCTAATACTACCGAAGGAATGCCTCTGCAACAGGGTGGATTCTAATACTACAAAGGAATGCCTCTGCAACAGGGTGGATTCTAATACTACAAAGGAATGCCTCTGCAACAGGGTGGATGAGCTTGCAAGCACAAGTGAGGGCACACAAGCAGAAAGCAAAATCCTTCCTTCTTCCATGTCCTTTTGTGTGGACTGCCACCAGAAGGTGTGGCCCAGAATTAAGATGGGTCTACCAACCCCAAAGGATCCAGTCAAGAAAATCCCTCGTAGTGTCCCGCTGCTTGGGTTTTACTGCATTCCAGATGTGGTCAAGTTGACTACCTAGATTAACCATTGCAGAATTTTTAAAAATAAGGAACAGTTAAGAGCACTTGTTGCTCTTTTAGAGTATCTGGGTTTGGTTCTCAGCACCCACATGGTGGCTCAAAACAATCTGTAACTCCAGCCCCAGGGTACCTGACACCTCCTTCTGACCTCCACAGACACTAAACACACATGGTACACATATATGCTGGCAAAATATCCATACATATAAAATAAAAATAAAATTTAACAATAATAATAGTTTTCCTCCATTTAAAATTCTGGACTCACCACCCAGCAACACTGGGCCCTGGAGGGTGAAGGACACCCACGGGCCTACCCAGAGCTGCTAGTTCAGGGCCGGTGGAAGATACCCACATACCCACCCTGGGCTGCTGGGCCCAGGGCAGGTAGAGAACACCTGAGAAGCCCACACCCATAGCCACGTGGTGTGGGCTGGGCATGAAAGGCACAGGAGAGGCGACAGCAAGGGGGCGCCGCTGCAGTGAGCAGGTACATGGTAGAGAGAAGGTAGAGGAAGAAGTGGGACGGCTCCTGCTCTATGAAGTGAGGCAGAACTGGAGATGCAAGGGTGGTGAGGAACAGCCTAATGGGAATAGCTTGTGCTGCCTGCCACCTGAGGCCGTGGAGATGCCCTAGCCCATGCTGCCACCCAGGGCCATGTCTGGGTCGGTGGCCCTGCAGCAAGAGCAGTCTGGGTCGGTGTGTGTGGCCCATGTTACCACCAAAGGCCATGGGGACATCCCTGATCTGGGGGATGTTAATTAACAGCCTGGAGCCATGTTAATATCCTAGGGCTCCAGAGCTGGCCCAGCCCCTCTCTGGCTGCAGGCACTCTGGGGAACTGGTTTTGTCCCTCGCCTGGGCAGCATGGAGAGCTGGCCCTGAGGGCATGAGAGCAGAAGAGCTGGACCAGCACCAAGCCTGGGCACCACACTAGAGCTAGGCCTTGATGGCCATGCAGTTGCAGGTCTCGTGGGTGTGGGAAAGATGCCTTCCCACACGCACATACTCCCAAAGACTGCCTAAAGCATGCAGGAAAGCTAGCCCTGAGAGCAGGAGAGATGGCCAGGTCTATAGCACTCAGGTGCCCCACACCTCACTTGGGCAACACAGTAGAGCTGGTCCTGGTGGCATTGGCAGGGGAGAGTTAATCCTGCCCTTTGTCAGCTACCATAGGCAGGAGATCTGGCCCCGCCAGCAAGAGAGCTGGCCCTGGTGGCGTGGGTGTAGGAGTAGGCCGGACCAACTCAGCTAACACCCAGGCCCAGATCCAGAGCTTTGAGTTGGTCCAAAATCTACCCCATCTAAGAACTGCTGGAGCATGTGAAGGGGCTGGCCCTGCAGACCCAAAGCTTCAGGATCTCCATGAGATAGGGCAACAACAGGATATCTGAGAGGAGTCTTGGTGAGGATCCAGTATTGATAGTGTAGCAGAAGCCAAAGGCCTCAAGCCAGACCAATGACTCATGTAATGAACATTTGCAAGTAAAGCTGTTTGGGCAAAAGGGTAGACTGGGTGACACACCATGACATACTGCAGCTTCCATGGCAAGATTTTTTTTTCTTTAATTTTAATTTTTATCGTTTTTATTTTTTTGTTTTCTTTGTGGGGGAGGTTGCAAGGGTGGAGGGCAAATATGGAGGGATGGAGAGATGAGTGGAACTGGGATGCATGATACGAAATTCACTTAGAATCAATAAAAAGTAAAAAAAAAATAAAATTCTGGATTCCATGATTCTTTTTTCATTACATTCACTTATTCATTTATTTTGAATGTGCGAAGCACACATGTGGAGGTCACAGGGTAACTTGCTCCTTCTGCTGTGTAGATCCTAGGGCTCCAACTCTGGCTGTTAGGCACATTAGGACATTCCTTTACCTGTGGTCTTGAAACTGGTTCCATCATTCTTGAAGCTTTTGGTTGTGAACTTCACCTTTAATAGCTGAGCTATCTCTGCAGCCTATGATTATACTATTCTTAATTGCCCAATTAATGGCCTCCCAAGAAATCCCATGGGAATAGAAGGTCAATTCTGGCCTGAACCTTAGAGTGCAAGGAAAAAGAAAATCCACAAATTCTAGGCTCATGAGATTCTCCCATTGCCTTAGAAGCCTGCTCATGTCCTTAGAAGCCCTTCCATTGCCTTTGAGACTTCCTGTGTCCTTAGAGACCTTCCATGTCCTTAGTGAGCCTCTCACTGTCTTAGAGACCCTCCAAACACTTTTCTATCTTGTATTTGGGTGATAAACATGGGTTTTGCACAAACAGAATAAGTGGCCAAAGAATGTGGTTTCACAATTTAGGAAAACACAAAGCCTCAACATTTTCTATATTATTAACAAATATCAATATTCATTTAAAAGATAATAATGCTGAGAAGGCTCTGGTTCTTCAAGCTATTGCCAGTCATTTTATTTTATCTCAATATAGAACAAGCCTTTTAACAGAGATTTTGAAGAAGAAATCCTAGTACTTAAGTGAAAATAGAAAGGGCAGTAAAATTGGGCACTGAAGGGGCTGGCGGGGTGGCTCAGAGCTTAGAAGCACCTGCTGCTCTTGCAAAGGACCCAGGTTCAATTCTCAGCACCAGCTGTGGCTCACAGCCATCCGTAGCTCCAGTCCCAGTATATCTGACACCCTCTTCTGACATTCATAGACATGGTGCTCAGACATACATGCAGGAACACGACTCACACATAAGATACATTAAATAAATATAATTTTTAAATGCTAAAAATGTGAACAGCTGTGTTTATTTGTTGTTTACCTGAAGAGCCTGGCACTGTGATACCTAGGTTGCGTGTGTGTACTTCTAGAGATGATGTGTTGAAAACTTAATCCCAAATTCATACATAACAGTATTCAGAGGTGCTTGGATTTGGACGACTACATTACTGAATTTATAAAAAGAAAGGCTAACATGTTTGCAAAGCTTTTTCAGACTCTCCATCAAGTACTGTCTGCCATGTTCTGATGCAGGAAAAAGGCCTTCACCTGACGTCAGCCCCATACTCTTGAACTTCCCAGCCTTAAAAAACATGGACTAAGTAAGTCTCTATGTAAGTACTATGGTATTGAATTATAGGAACAGGAAATAGACTAAGGCATACACCAAACCAATATTGGCTGAATTAATGGGTTACAGTTACCAACAATCATTTGATTATCATTTTAATTGTGCTACCGAGCCTAAATGGTCATCTTTCTTGTGGACAAAGACATGCACTTGATCCCTGTCATCTAATAAGGATGCTAGGGTGGTCTGGTTTGTTATGGGAATGTAGGAAGCTGGTGTGAGTTGGGTAAATTATCTCCATTTAAAAACTCAGGAGTGGTCCACATGTCGGTTTTTATGCCAGTACCAAGCTGTTTTTATTACTGTAGCTCTATAGTACAGCTTGAAGTCAGGGATCGTGATGCCTCCAGAGGTTGTTTTATTGTACAGGATTCTTTTGGCTACCTGGGTTTTTTGTTTTTCCATATGAAGTTGAGTATTATTCTTTCCAGGTCTGTGAAGAATTGTGTTGGTATTTTGATGGGGATTGCATTGAATCTGTAGATTGCTTTTGGTAAGATTGCCATTTTTACTATGTTAGTTCTGTCTATCCATGAGCATGGGAGATCTTTCCATTTTCTGACATCTTCTTCAATTTCTTTTTTCAGGGACTTAAAGTTCTTGTCATATAGGTCCTTCACTTGCTTGGTTAGTGTTACCCCAAGGTATTTTATGTCATTTGTGGCTATAGTAAAGGGTGATGTATCTCTGATTTCCTTCTCCGCTTTTTTGTTCATTGTATATAGGAGGGCTACTGATTTTTTTTAGTTGATCTTGTATCCTGCTATGTTGCTGAAGGTGTTTATAAGTTGTATCAGTTCCTTGGTGGAATCTTTGGGGTTGCTCAAGTATACTATCATGTCATCTGCAAATAGGGAAAGCTTGACTTCTTCCTTTCCAATTTGTATCCCCTTAATCTCCTTATGTTGTCTTATTGCTCTGGCTAGAACTTCAAGTACTATATTGAATAAGTATGGGGAGAGCAGACAGCCTTGCCTCGTTCCTGATTTTAGTGGAATTGCTTTGAGTTTCTCTCCATTTAATTTGATGTTGGCTGTTGGCTTGCTGTAAATTGCCTTTATTATGTTTAGGTATGTTCCCTGTATTCCTGATCACTCCAAGACCTTTATCATGAAGGGGTGTTGGATTTTGTCAAATGCCTTTTCAGCATCTAGTGAGATGATCCGACATGTGGACCAATGGAATCGAATTGAAGACCCTGACATTAATCCGCACACCTATGAACAAATAATTTTTGACAAAGAAGCCAAAAGTGCACAATGGAAAAAAGAAAGCATCTTCAACAAATGGTGCTGGCAAAACTGGATATCAACATGTAGAAGGCTGCAAATAGATCCATATCTATCACCGTGCACAAAACTTAAGTCCAAGTGGATCAAGGACCTCAACATAAATCCAGCTACTCTGAACCTGCTAGAAGAGAAAGTAGGAAGTAGTCTTGAACGCATTGGCATAGGAGACCACTTTCTAAATAGAACACCAGTAGCACAGACACTGAGAGAAACAATCAATCAATGGGACCTCTTGAAACTGAGAAGCTTTTGTAGGGCAAAGGACACGGTCAACAAAGCAAAGCGACAGCCTACAGAATGGGAAAAGATCTTCACCAATCCCACATCTGACAGAGGACTGATATCCAGAATATATAAGGAACTCAAGAAATTAGACATCAAAATGCCCAACAGTCCAATTAAGAAATGGGCTATAGAACTAAACAGAGAATTCTCAACAGAGGAAACTCAAATGGCTGAAAGACATTTAAGGAATTGCTCAACATCCCTAATCATCAGGGAAATGCAAATCAAAACAACTCTGAGATACCACCTTACGCCTGTCAGAATGGCTAAGATCAAAAACACTGAAGACACCTTATGCTGGAGAGGATGTGGAGCTAGGGGAACTCTCCTCCACTGCTGGTGAGAATGCAAGCTTGTACAACCACTTTGGAAATCAATATGGCGATTTCTTAGAAAATTGGGAATCCATCTCCCCCAAGATCCAGCTATACCACTCTTGGGCATATACCCAAGGAATGCTCAACCACACCACAAGAGCACTTGTTCAGCTATGTTCATATCAGCATTGTTTGTAATAGCCAGAACATGGAAACAACCTAGATGCCCTTCAACTGAAGAATGGATAAACAAAATGTGGTACATATACACAATGGAATACTACTCAGCAGAGAAAAACAATGACATCATGAGGTTTGCAGACAAATGGATGGATCTAGAAAAAATCATCCTGAGTGAGGTATCCCAGACTCAGAAAGACAAACATGGTATGTACTCACTCATAACAGGATACTAGATGTGGAACAAGGATGACTGGACTGCTACTCACATCACCAGGCAGGCTACCTGGAAAACAGGACCCCAAGAAAGACACAGGGATCGCCCAATGACAGAGAAATGGAATGAGATCTACATGAACAGCCTGGACATGAGTGGGGGTAGTGAAGGGCGAGGGTCGAGGGAAAGAGAGCTTGGGTGAGTGGGAGATCCCAGCTGGATCAACAACAGAGAGGGAGAACAAGGAATAGGAGACCATGGTAAATGAAGACCATATGAGAATAGGAAGAAACAAAGTGCTAGAGAGGCCCACAGAAATCCACAAAGATACCCCCACAACAGACTGCTGGCAATGGTCGAGAGACAGTCCGAACTGACCTACTCTGGTGATGGGATGGCCAAACACCCTAATTGTCGTGCTAGAAACCTCATCCAACTACTGAGGGATCTGGATGCAGAGATCCATGACTAGGCCCCAGGTGGATCTCTGGGAGTCTGATTAGCGAGAATGAGGAGGGTTTATATGAGCGAGAATTGTTGAGACCAAGGTCGGATAAAGCACAGAGACAAATAGCCAAACAAATGGAAACACATGAAATATGAACCAATGGCTGAGGGGTCACCAACTGGATCAGGCCCTCTGAGTGGGTGAGACAGTTGATTGGCCTGATCTGTTTGGGAGGCATCCAGGCAGTGGCACCGGGTCCTGTGCTCATTGCATGAGTCGGCTGTTTGAAACCTGGGGCCTATGCAGGGTCCCTTGGCTCGGCCTGGGAGGAGGGGACTGGACCTATCTGGACTGAGTCCACCAGGTTGATCTCAGTCTGTGGGGAAGGCTTTGCCCTGGAGGAGATTGGAATGGGGGGCGGGCTGGGGGGAAGGTGAGGGGGGCGGGAGGGGGGAGAACAAGGGAATCTGTGGCTGATATGTAGAACTGAATTGTATTGCAAAATAAAAATTTAAAAAAAAATAAAATAAAAAAAATAAAAACTCAGGAGTGAAATTTCTAACTTCAAAGATGCAAACACCTTTCCATTAAGAAAAAAAAAAAAAACTTTCCAGTTCCCTGGAGTTGATTTGTGAAAGGCTGACCATAGCCCTGTAAGTTTCTTTTGGACTGTGCTGCTCTAGAGGTTTGGCTGGGTGCAAACTTGAGCAGTTTGTTTCTGTAAAATTGGGTGATAGTCATTTCTATCTCTGTAGGGTTGCTGTGGGAGGGAACACACCATGCCTATGGTAGAGAAGCATGACAGCTTGCTGTGGGATGTCTTGTATGCTGTGAATATGTGTTGCTATGATTGATTGATAAATAAAAACGCTGATTGGCCAGTAGCCAGGTAGGAAGGATAGTGTAAGTGGGACAAGGAGAGAGGAGAATGCTGGGTGGAAGAAGGCTGAGTCAGGAGATGCTGCCAGCTGCTGTGATGAGTAGCAAGGTGTGAGTTTCTGGTAAGCCACGAGTCACATGGCAAAGTATAGATTAATAGAAATGGGCAGAGTTTAAGTGTAAGAGCTAGACAGTGTTAGGCCTGAGCTAATGGCCAAGCAGTTTAATTAATATGAGCTTCTGAGTGATTATTTTATAAGTGGTTGTGGGGTCCGTAGGGCTGGGCAGGACTGGAGAAAACTCCAGCTACAACAGCTCCTGTAGTTCCACAGTCCAAGCCTGTGATGGGCATACTGGGAACACAGCAACTTCCTATTTCCCATGTTGCCTATTAGGGTGAACAAAGAGAAGGCTCATAGGAGGGGTGGTGCACATGAACAGAAACAAAAGGCTGGGGAAGCCCAAAAGCCTTTGGTTTGCTAAGCTCCAAATTTGACGGTTCCCAACATATGACTCCATAAATAGCAGGAGAAGTGAATCTTCCCTACTCAGCAGAGTCCATCAACAGAGAAGATATGACCTTCCAGAATGCTGGAGAGGAGCCTAGGTCCAAATGCCAAAGAGGACTTGATCACTGGAAAGAGTTCTGGCAAAGCAAGGCAGAGAAACTCCTTGAGGCAGGAATAAGTTTGGCATATGTAGTGAATTAAAAACATTCTGTCTTGGCCAGTAAATAATGAGTCATGGGGAGTGAGATGAGTTAGAGCTGGAGGAATACCCACAATACAATTACTGGGTCCATGTAAGCCAGAGCTGAAAATTGTCACTCTATCCCTAAGTGACCCCTATGAGAAGAGGGAAGGTTTTTTGTTTGTTTTGTTTTGTTGTTGTTGTTGTTACATTTGGGTTTCTTTTTGTTTGTTGTTTTGTTTTGTTTGTGGGGAGTTTTATTTCTTTTTTTGGGGGGTGGGGGGAAGACACTATGTAGTTCTGGCTGTTCCTGGAACTCACTATGTAGACAAGATTGGCCTTGAACTCACAGATATAGGCCTTCCTCTGCCTCTGAATGCTGCCACCACCACCAAGCCAGACATTGAAGTTTTGGGGTGGGTTTTTTTGTTTTTGTTTGTTTGTTTGTTTTTAGACAGGGTTTCTCTGTGTAACAGTCCTGGTTGTCTTGGAACTCACTTTGTAGATCAGGCTGGCCTTGAACTCACTGAGATCTGCCTTCCTCTGCCTCCCAAGTGCTGGGATTAAAGGCGTGTGCCACCACCCCTGGCCAGACTTTCAAATTTTGCTGATGAGTTGAATTGGAGACTGAAGTTGGGCAGTACACATGTAAGTCCCTCCTCATATGTCATGCCCTGGTTACACAATGGTGGTTGGTACCCACCTATGCCCTTCTTAATGTTTTATGACTGGGTAACACCATTCTGAACTAGCCAATGGACATCCTTCCTTATCTCTTGTGAGTTCATAAATTCCACAGTACTGAAAGGTCAGGGACACCATGCTCATCACAGTGAACAATGCTTCACTCCCAGCAGCCTTCTATGGTGAAATACAAACATGTTTACTTTGGACTTGAACAAGTTACACATTACTGAATGTGGGTGCTCCACTGATTTTTATTTTTTAGGGAGGGTAGGAGGAGAGGTATCTGGGGGTGGTGTGTAGAGTGAGTAGAAAATTTCTTAATAAAGAAAAATGAAAAAAAAATGGATTTTTTTGCAATGAATAACTTTTAGCATGATAAAGGATGAGCTGTAAAAAAAAACAAATCCTGACCAGATATCTAAGTATAAAGAGATATTATTAATGATTCCATGTGGGTTGTGTTGGATGAAAAATATTAAGGGAGTCTAAAGTGTTACTAAAAAGAAGACAAGACAGTAATCAGTGTTCTTACTCAGTTTTGTGCACATAAAAATTGGTAAAAGAGACCCAAACAGACTGTTGGCCTAGAACCAAGCCCAGCTTTCTGCCTTCTGCAGTGGCTTCCAGACAACTGGACAATTATATAGACAAGAAGCAGAACTAAGCTAGGGTCATGGGACATTAGTAGTCCCACCTCTACTTCCCTGTGTCAGGTTCCTCTAAGCAGCTTGTCTGGGAAGAACCTATAAAGAGTAAAACTGTAAAATGAGTAAACTCCTTATTTGGTTCTTATTTGGTTCCAGCCATTTCTTCATTCCCCTGTTGTGATATAAGAGTTTGTATCATACCAAGTCTGATCTTTGGTACCTCAATGATAGGAAAGCTGTATGTTACTGACACCTCAGGAAGCCCGTACATAAAATCTGGATCAAGTCCCAGAGCTGACATGGCCTGGCAACAGGGAATGTCATCCTGAGTTTGCTGTCTCTGAAGTAGAATTGATGGGAAAGACTACTCCACAGAACTGAGCTAGAAAAGTGACAGCTGGAGACACAAGATCTGTAGCCTAAGAATAAATACCCAGGAGAGTGAGATTTATGCCTGTTCCCAGTGATCTAGTCAAGAGATCTCACAACAGCTTTTCTTTCAGAGTGTGAGAAGAAGAAATCAGAGAAGGAAAAGGTTTAACATAGTTCAGTCACATGAGTAACAAAATACCACCTCTGAAGAGGCAGCACAGCCTGGAGAGAAAAGTGGCCAAAGGCCAGGTTTCCTGGCAGAACAGGAAAACCGTGAATTTGAACTTTCTAACCCAAGCATACATACGGATGTGCGTTCCTGAACCCCAGGCTTTCTTCAAAAAGTTTCAACCCTGCTCACATCAACCACTCAAAGTGGAGCCTTGTCCTTTGCCTTAAATAGGACATCACTGACAGCTCTAAAGCTGGGTGTGGTGGTACATGCCTGTGATCCCAGCACTGGGAAAGTGGAGGCAGGAGGCTGCTGCAGGTTCCGTATCAGTCAGGGTTACATAGCAACATCCAATCAAGGAAAAATAAGTTGAACACTGAGAGCTCATCCAACCACCGAAGGGATAAGGTGCTCCAGGGGAATGGAGACAAGATATGACTGCACCTGAGAGGACAGAGGGGTCTCAGGATCTGGCTGTCCCCTGTGTGACTCACTTACACCTCAGTGGACCTGGAGGAGTCAATATTTTCTGCTTCCTTTCTTAACTTGTTCCCCCCATTTCAAACAAGGACCTTCCTACTGGTTATGGCTAACCTCCCTTGTCTTGTTGGTATGATTTAGAATCTCTGTGGAACTCTCTGGGAGTCTCTAAGAGGATATTTCCATAAAAGCTTAACAAAGGTGGTCAGGACTGCCCTGAATGTGGGTCCTAAGGTCCTGGGCTGAATAAAAAGGAGAAAGTGATCACCAGCACTCATCTCTCTGTTTCCTGACTGTGGCTGCACTGTGAACAGTCCTCACCCTCCTGCCTCCATGCCTCCCCCACAGTGAGGAACTATTCTCTGACTATGATAGAAATAAACTCCTTCCTTAACTTGCTTTTGTGGGGAATTCTGCCACAGCAGCAAGAGAGTAACTGGCACACCTGTTCTCTTCATCATCCCACGTGAGAAACTTTGATATAACTCTTCAAACCAAGTCTGCATCTTCTCCCTGACACGGGCACAGTCTCCGCTCCTGACTCATCTGTGCTGGAACTTACATGAGTCCACAAAAGTGGACACATCTCTGTGAATAACAGTAAGTTCCACTTGGGAGCTTTTTCTTTTAGTCACAGAATTTTGCTTTCCACAACTTTATAAGGAAAGAACCATAATTCTCCGCTTGACAGATGCTGAGTTGAAGATGTGTTGCTGAAAGGCTTGCAGCTCACACAGGGCATGGCTGATTTGTACCTAATCCGTTTCATTGCAAACATATACACTAACACTCCAATAAACATTTATTTGTTTGTTTGTTTGTTTTTGGTTTTTCGAGACAGAGTTCCTCTGTGTAGTTCTGGCTGTCCTGCAACTCACTCTACATGGACCAGGCTGACCTTGAACTCACTGAGATCTGTCTGCCTCTGCCTCCCTGAGTGCTGAGATTAAAGGCATGTGCCACCACTGCCTGGTCTGATAAACATTTTGTGTTGAAGGCAAATTTTTTTAAAAACTGGTAGCATTTGTCTGTGTAATTGAAATAATTTTATATTTTGGGAAAGTATTATTTCCAAGTACTCCCACTACCATGAACTAAGGAGATGTACCTGCCATGCCGTCTGTTTTTTTTTTGTTGTTTTTGGTGATGTTTAATATTTTTATTAACTCTTTTGAGAATTTCATACAGTATGTTTTGATCATATTCATGTAATTCCCTCAACTTCTCTTAGGTCTACCCCCACCTTTCTATCCACCGAACTTCATGTCTTTCTCTTAAAAAAAAAAAAAAAATCCGCCGGGCGGTGGTGGTGCACACCTTTAATCCCAGCACTCGGGAGGCAGAGCCAGGCGGATCTTTGTGAGTTCGAGGCTGGCCTGGTCTACAGAGCGAGATCCAGGAAAGGTGCAAAGCTACACAGAGAAACCTTGTCTCGAAAAACCAAAAAAAGAAAGAAAGCAAAGAAAATCCACCAAGTCTAGTTTGTGCTGCTCAAATACTCTTGGGTGTAGGGCCTGCTGTGGAGTGTGATCAATTTACCAGGAGTCACACTCTTAAGAAAACTGACCCTCCTTCTCCCAGTAGCTTTCAATTATAGCTCTTCAGTTAGGACTGGGACCTTATGCCTTCCTCCCACCCCCCATGCTAGGATTCTTATCTGACTTGAGCTTGCAAACTTATTGTGCATGCTATCAAAATCACTGAGTTCATATGTTCAACTTCCCTGTTGTATTTGAAAAACACTGCTTTCTTGTAGTCATCCACCACCTCTGGATCTTACAATCTTTCTGTCCCCTCCTATGTAAAGACCTCTGAACCTTTGTGGGGAGAGGTGTGATTTAGATGTCCCATTTAGGGCCAAGCAATCTGCAGTCTCTTGTTCTCTGTACCTTGGTAAGTTGTGAATGTCTGTGTTAATTGCCATCTACTGCAAGATGAATCTTCTCTGATGAGGGTTGAGAAACTCACTAATTTATGGGTATAGCAATGAGTCATGAGGAATCATCTTAATGCTATGTCCATTTTGCAGAAAAATAACATTAGGTTCTCCCCTAGGGCCTATGAGCTGTCTAGCCCCAGGCTCTTGGCCCTAAAAGTGGTACAGGGTATGGGTTCTATCTTGTGGAGTTGAGATCCACAGAACTCATGTAAAACTCCAACATGGCAGTGCATGTCTATAACCTCAGCTTTGGGGAGGTGGGTAGATCCTGAAGTTCATTGGCCAGCCAGCCTAGACAATGTATTTAATAAGCTTCAGGTTCAATAAGAGACTCTTTCTCAAAATCATAAAAAGTAGAGTCATGGAGGAAAGAAAGCCAACATCAATCCTGTGCTTCCACATGCATGCACACACACATACACGTGGCTCTGCTTCTTCCTCGGGATCATTGGTGCATTAGTCCACAAGGGTGGAGGGAGCAGAAGCAGGGAACAGGGTTCAGATGGCTGTGGGTACAATGGAGATGGCCCTCCAGGAGAGGACTTTAACAAATCAGCTCAGCTTTATTCCAGACTACAGGGAACATGTAGGATTGGTGCTGTGGGATGGTCTTTCTGTATGCTGCGAATATGTGTTGCTATGATTGGTTAATAAAGAAGCTGCTCTGGCCTATGGCAAGTCAGGTTATAGCTAGGTGGGAAATCCAAGAAAGAGACAGGAAGAAGAAAGGCAGAGGCGGGAGAGACACCAGCCTGCTGCCCAAGGAGCAACATGCCAGCCGCCTGATAATACCACAGCCATGTGGCAAAACATAGATTAATAGAAATGGGTTAATCTAAGATGATAGAGCTAGCTAGCAAGAAATTTAAGCCATTGGCCATACAGTCTGTAATTAATATAAGCCTCTGAGTGATTATTTTATAAGTGGCAGTGGGACCACAGGGCAGGGTGGGACCAGAGAAACTTTCAGCTATAGATTGGGGAGCCTGGGGACAAACCCTAGTATTAAGTGGCATGCTCCTATCATAAGCCTTCATATGTGGCAGCAGGGCCCTATAGCAAATATCCTAGTACAAGTCTTAGTTGCCATATGAGCAGTAGGGGAAAGGCTTCTAGCAGGAAACTGTGCCAACAGCCACCCTAGAGATACATCAGGCATCCAGGATTAGAGACATTCTCTAGATAAGGTTAGGTAGAGAGCAGGAAGTCTCACTAGGGGAGAGGGAGTCCTTGTGTTGTCAAGCTTTGAAGAAAGCTGCTAGGCCATGATAGACTGCAACCTCTGACCAGCAAGGCCTTCCAACACATACACACAGCGAGATACCCCCAACATATACACACACACACACACACACACACACACACACACACACAGAAAAAAAGAAAAAAAAGAGTAAAGGGTCAGGGTCTCATAACACCCTTCCAGGGCATGCCCCCAGTAACATTAAGGTCTTCCATAGACCAGCTGGCTGCATAGGGGTAGCTCCTCCTCTCCTTTCTGTGATGCAGTCTTTAAAGCACCAAACTTTGGGGAACATTCCAGATTGAAATGACAGCATATGGCCATGTTCTCACAGAATCCAAGGCACTAGACAATTTTATATGCAAAAGTTTCAGTGTGTATTTGTAAAAGATGTCAGTTTTAAAACAACTGTGTCTGTAGTAGAAAGCAGGCCAGGGCTCTTATGTGTTGACTGTTGCCATGAGTCTTATTCAAGCAGCATAGTATTGAAAGACAGAAACTATTCATTCCAGCACAGATCAAATGCTATCTAATCACAGCAAATGTACCCCCAAGATGTCCTAATACTTTAAAGCAATGTTTCTCAACCTGGGGTCTTGACCCCCTGAAGGTCAAATGACCCCTTTGCAAGGGTCACATATCAGATACCTGCATATCAGATATGTACATTACAATTCATAACAGTAGCAAAACTACAGTTATGAGGTAGCAATGGGATAATTTTTATGGTTGGGGTCCCTACATCATGAGGAACTGTATTAAAGCGTCATGGCCTTAGGAAGATTGAGAACCACTGCTTTAAAGTGTGTCATGAACAGTTCTTGCCCACCCCAGCCTCAGGAGGCCTCTGCTAATAGAAGCTTCTCCCTGAGTCTTTGCTTCAGAACTTCTGATTATCACAGGATAGGGGCTGGCACCGATCTTCTGTTCCTCAATTTTTACCTTCCTTGCAGAGTAACAGAATTTAATAACTGGCTCTGACATGGCCATACCAGATCATGTAGAATTACTTGGATAGAAACTGGCCTTGCCTCACTCAATAATTAAACTGTTTTGTTTACTATGATCTATAGGTTTATTTAAAAAACTAATGAAGCTACCAAATTGTGGGCTCTAAAGCTATTTTTCCTTAGTGGCAGCATTGCTGGGTGAATGGTTCTAAAATTTCATTGACTACAGTGATTTTGACCCAAGATCCAGTCAGTTCAAATGCAAACACACAAAACCAAGTCATACATTTTAAATCATTAAAGTAACTGGATAAGAATTGAAATTCCTAGAGAGATTCTACACTGATTTCACTTTACCTTAAGTACATTTCAAAGTAAACAGGCGTTGAAATCAGTATCTGCATGAACAGAAATGATGATTATCTGCAGAAGTCATTGTCATGGTCACCTCACTAGTAAGACCATGAAGGCACCCAAGGGTTGCTACAATTACAGACATTCTCTGGGTAGTCACCCACTTTTCAACACTTTCTGTGTTCAAGTCTGGAACGCCCATGCCCATACGCAGGTTTTTCTTCATTGGCATCCAGGCAGTGAGGTTGCCCAGGGCCCCTGCTCCTTGCCTTCTGGAATATGACACAAGATAAACTCTTTCCAGCAAAATATTGGCAACTTAGATATACTTGCTTTATTATCCTTCTTGACACAGTTAAGTCCAATTTTAACCCACTGTATACCCAGCCAGGATTTTTGCAAAGCTTCCATGCATTCCAAGGCTGACTTCTTGATCCTAAGAACTCTTCATTAGCACCTATCATGATGTATTTCATCATGGAAACTTGGAGTCATTTCTTTGCTTTTTGCAAGATGACGAGAGGAACAGAACAGATAACTTATGCATCAGGCTTTTGTGAAGATGCAAGGGTAGTAGACAAGGTTACCTGGCAGTGATCACACAAGCACATCAGTATTCTTTGCCGTATTCACAAAGCCATCCATCCAATCAAGCAGAGCTCTCTTCCCCCCTCCCTGCTCTCTGCTGTGGGAAGTCTTGGAGGGGGGGGCGTTCTCATAGCTTGTACACACACCCCACTCCTGTGTTGGACCTGTTTGGATAAGCAATTTTATCAGTTTTATTTACTGTTTTACTTCTAGCACCTTGATCCAGGCATGGCATATAGTAAAAGTTTAATAAATGTGTGTTGAGTAAATGAATAAAGAAAAGACCTTGTCCTGAAACAAAAAATTAATTAATTGAGTGCTGTGGGATGTTCTGTATGGCAAATGTGTTGCTCTGATTGGTTGGTAAATAAAACACTGATTGGCCATTGGCTAGGCAGGAAGTATAGGCGGGACAAGGAGGAGAATAAAGCTGGGAAGTGAAAGGCTGAGTCAGAGACACTGCCAGCTGCCGCCAGGACAAGCAGCATCATGTGAAGATGCCGGTAAGCCATGAGCCACGTGGCAAGGTATAGATTTGTGGAAATGGATTAATTTAAGCTGTAAGAACAGTTAGAAAGAAGCCTGCCATGGCCATACAGTTTGTAACCAATATAAGTCTCTGTGTTTACTTGGTTGGGTCTGAGCGGCTGTGGGACTGGCAGGTGAGAGAGATTTGTCCTGACTGTGGGCCAGGCAGGAAAACTCAAGCTACAATTGAGTTTGTGTTCATAAGTCAAAGTGTTTACTCTATCAATGTTTTGAATGTTTAGCTATTTTCCTAATTTTTTCTGAACAGCTAAGCAATTCTATAGGCAGCCTTTGTGTTCAAATATGGATGGCTTCATCTCAGAAGTATACACTTTTTTCTATCTTGCAAGAAAGTCCGACTAGTAGCCAATGACCTGTTAGGAACTTAATTTCAGTGTCAGAGCTGCTAGTGTAATCATGCCTTGGATGGTGAAAGAGTGTATCTGGATGTACCATCTCTATGCGAACAGTGACCACACAAACAGAAATTATGATTCTTCCTTCATGGTGATTGGATCCCTGACCCAGTCTGAGGAAGCATAAGGTGGGCAGATGTCAACCTTGCATTTGCTGAGATGGGAGTAACCTTCTCTCCCATCCTAGACTCAAGAGCTGAGTTTTATTTATTCTGACCTCAAGATGTTATCTGTGTCAATGAGCTTGGGGCAATAGAGCAGAAGGCAGAATCCTCTTTGCCTCTTTTACCTGGCTTAACAGTCATTAGCTCAAAGGTTCTCAAGCAAATTGCCAAGTCTACCTCTGAAAAGATCAATATGTATAAATGCCACGATAAATTGCCAAGGCCCAACCTTATCTGGGTAAATAGGCACAAGCTGTTAAATTCCCAGCACTCTCCAGTCTAAAACAAGAAAGAAACGTAGGGGCAGTGATGAAGTAAAATTAATTTCCTTCAGTTCTTTTTTTTCTTGAAACAGCCTTGCTATATAGCCACAACTGATCTTGAACTTGAGAACTTAAAAAAATCCTACCTCTAGCTTCTGAGTCCTGGTATTAAAAGTACTTTATCTGAGTGTGCATGCATATACACACGTTTTTAAATGTGTTATGTAGTGAAAGATGACCTTGAACTTCTGATTATCTTCTGAGTGCTGGACTTAGAGGCATGTGCCACCACAACCATTCTATAGAGTGCTAGGGATTGAACTCAGGGCTTTATACATGCTAAGCAAGCCCTCTACTGCCTGGGCTACTTTTTCAGTCCTCCACATCTCCATACACATTATTTTTAACCAGACAAATGTTAATTCATCCTTCAGTAATCTTTCCTGAACTCTCTGTTATAGACTCAATGTTTGCAATATAGTTCCCTCCCTTCACCCCTGTTCCTACCCCTACCTCCCTAACCTCTAATGCCATGAGACTTGAGGTGGGGCCTTTGAGAAATAATTAGGATTACATGAGGTTATGGGGTTGAAGCCCCAGTGATGGAGTTAGACATCTTATGAAAAGTTTTTATGTAGCTAAAATAACATCTTTTTAAAAAATTTATTTATTTATTTTTCTATTATCAGTTTGATATAGTATAAATTCTTATCTTAATAGTGAAATGTTTCATTGAGGCTTGCCCAGTAATTGAGTAAAACCAAAACTCATTATAAGCCACAGTCATCCTAGGGTCCCCCCTGCGATATAGCCTCCCTGGTTCTGTGGGTTGCAGTCTGATGGTTCTTTGCTTTATATCTAGAATCCACTTATGAGTGAGTACATATCATATTTGTCCTTCTGGGTTTGGGTTACCTCACTCAGGATGATTTTTTTCTAGTTCCATCCATTTGTCTGCAAACCTCATGCTGTCATTTTTTTTTTTCTGCTGAGTAGTACTCTATTATGTATATGTACCACATTTTCCTAATCCATTCTTCAGTTGACGGGCATCTAGGTTGTTTCCAGTTTCTGGCTATTACAAATAGTGCTGCTATGAACATAGTTGAGCATATATCTTTGTGGTATGATTGAGCATTCCTTGGGTATATGCCCAAGAGTGGTATGGCTGGGTCTTTAAAATAATATCTTACAAGGACTGAATGAGAATAAGGATCTTGAGATGGAAGATCGGATTTTCTTGCAACATCTAGTGAGATTGACCTAATCATATAATGCATGTTCCCTTCATTTCAATATCAGATAAAACCTTTTCAGTTACTAAAAGCAGTGGCAACAAAAGATAAAAGAAAAATTGGCTTAATAAAAGTAAAAACAAAAGAATGAAGGAGAGGGGAAGGGAAGGAGGAAAGGAAAGGGATAAGAGGGTGAGAGAGGGCAGGAGAAGGAAGAGTAGGAGGAGAAAGGGAGAGGAAGAGAAGAAAGTGGGGGAGAGTAGAAAGGAAGGGGCAGGAGGAAGAGAGGAGGAAGAGAAGCAGGAAAAAGAGGAGTGGGGAGAGGCTTGTTCATGGGATGCACATAGTTGTTTTTTTAACTCTTATTCTTTGGGGACCTGCCACCCAGCTTCCAAATAAATACACAGAGACTTATTCTTTCTTATGAATGCCCTGCCTTAGCTTGGCTTATTTCTAGCTAGCTTTTCTTGAATTATTCCATCTACCTTTTGCCTCTGGTCTTTTATCTTTCTCTATTCTCTATTCCTTTCTTTTCTTCTTACTCCATGGCTGGTTGTGTGGCTGCATGGCTGACTCCTGGTATCCTCTCTCCTTATCCTTTTCTTGCTCCTCTCTTCCCAGATTTCTCCTTCTATTTATTCTCTCTGCCTGCCAGCCCCACCCATTTCTCTCTCCTGCCTAGTTATTGGCCATTCAGCTCTCTATGTCTAATCAGGTGTTTTAAACAGGCAAAGTAACACGGCTTTACAGAATTAAACAAATGCAACACATCTTTGCATCATTAAATGTAGTAGGACAGGCCCATAGGGTCAAGGAAATTGGCTCAAACAAGTTGCCAAGACATGTACATAGCATACTTCCTAATGAGCCAACCTGAAGTCTGCCTGAGGGCCTAGCAACAGGCACTGTCAAAGTTCCTGGTCACTGTCAGAGTTCCTGATTGTGCCCAGCCAATGAGGGATGACCACGCAATGCCACCAGATTGGGACACAGACTGGATGCTGGGAGGAGGGTATACAAGGCCTTCCCCATTATTAAATAAAGGAGTTTGATGTTTGCCTTCAACTGACTCCTGGTGTCTGTGTTGTTGACGCCATGCCTTCTCACTCCCTTCCCTGAGGGAGCCATTAGAATCCAGCAACAATTAAACAAATATTCCGTAGCATAAACGAATGTAACACATTTTCAACTAATATTCCACAACACCACATGTACCAGCATTGGTCTATGTTTTAGGATGGATCCACCAGAGCCCAGTTTTCCGTATCTTGGAGATGCCATATCATCTCAGATGGGTGTCCCCTTCACAATGGGGAAGTAGCTCTGCTGGTACACATCACACCTTGGCAGGCTTAAGCCACAGGGGATGAGACTTTTTTTCTGGTAACTCCCATAAGAGTCTGAGATCTTAGACCAAGGTTCAGATAGAGCCACTGTTATAGACAGGGGACCATCAGGATGGGTTTCTGATCATCCATGCTCATCATGAGACTCCTGAGACAGAACAGAATATTAGGGTATAGTATATGTTGTACAAGGAAGGTAGGATGGACTCTAGATAATCAACACAGGAAGGGCCACCCTTCCGCTAACAAAACAACTCCACAGTTTGTGGTATTTTGCCTTTTACAAAGGCTATTTGAAGCTGGACTGTGGTGGCACATACCTTTAATCCCAGTGTGGGAGCCCACAAAGGTTTCCTAGTTAGATCTGAGCTTGCTTTACACAGCAGGGCTGCATTAGTGGATGGCTTGTCCACGGCTGTGCTGGGGAAAGATCTTCTGCTCCACCCCTTGGAATTCCTTTAAAAGCCCTTTGGCAGAGACAGTCAGGGCCCAATGGATTAGATCCAGGCCCTCTCAAGGCTATCTTGTGTTTTCGACTCTGTATCTAATTTTTCCTGGTGCTCCTGCTCAAGAGTACCCTGGGGAAAAATGGGGGTGGCATGGCTCCCCACATCCCAGCATTCAGGAGGCAGAGGCAGGTGGATATCCCTCTGTGAGTTTGAGGCAAGCCTGGTCTACAGAGCTATTTCCAGAACAGCCAAGGCTACACAGAGAAACCCTGTCTCAAAACACACAAAAAAATTACCACACACACACACACACACACACACACACACACACACACACAGGCTATTTGATTCTGAAAATCAAGAGGATACCAGGCATTAAAATTTTATTTATTTATTTATGTATTTATTTATTTATTTATTTACAGTACCAGGGATTGAACCCAGGTCCTTGCATATATTGGTGCATCTTCTACCACTAAACCTCACCTCAGTGCTTTCTTTTTGTTGTTGTTGTTGTTGTTGGTTTTTTTTTTTTTTTTGAGACAGGGTTTCCATATGTAGCTCTGGCTGGCCTGGAACTTGGTATGTAGATCATGCTGACCTTGAACCCACAGAGGTTTTCCTGACAAGTGCTGCAGTTAAAACTGGGTTCTGCCATAGCTGGATTTCTGCAATATTTTTAAAAATAAGATGCCAGAGGCGTTATTTATTCTCTGGCTTTAGAGAAAACAGAACGGCAGTTTATTAAAAGATATTTTAAATGTAATTTTGTATGTATGTATCCTGGCACTTACCCATCTCTCAGCACTGGGATTATACTCACACACTGCCGCACTTGGCTTTTTATTCAGGCTGAGGGACCCAGACTCAGGTCTTCACGCCTGCATGGAAAGCACTTTACCAATGGAGTCATCTCTCAGCCCCCAACACTGACTTCACGCACAGGGATTAAGAAAGAGATGCTCAGGGAAAGAATAAAACATGCCCAAGGATGGGTAGAGGCTTCTCCAGGAAGAGTTGAGGATGTCTTAACATTAGCCATATATGCTGTTTTGGTAGCTTTCAAAGTTACATCTCAAAGGATTGCTAAACTTTTCTGTTTCTCTTTTTGGTAAGTGAGACTAGGGCAGCTCTTGGAGATGCCTTGGATGGGGTTACAATCTGATAAGTAAAACTGAGGACTACAAGGGATTTACAAGGGTTTACAGTGGCTGGTGGCACATGCTTTTAATCCCAACACTCAAGAGGCAGAGGCAGGCCGATCTCTGTGAGTTCAAGGCCGTCCTGGTCTACAAAGAGCATTCCAGGACAGCCAGGGCTGTTGTTATACAGAGAAACTCTGTCTTAAAAACGAACAAACAAACAAACAAACAAACAAACAAGGGTTTCGGACTTTTTTCCCTCTTTCTTTTCTTTTTTTTTAACTGCAAAGGGAGTTTTTGGTTACATTCCTAGAAACCTGTAGGTTTAAAGCTGGAAGAGAGAAAGGCCTATTTGGTCTATGTTTTAGGATGGATCCACCAGAGCCCAGTTTTCCATATCTTGGAAATTCTTGATGTAATTCTTGATTCCCAGGTTTCTGTTGCTGTGATGAAACAACATGATCAACAGCAACTTGGGGAGGAAAGTGTTTATTTTGCTTACACTTCTACATCACAGTCCATCATGGAAGGAAGTCAAGGCAAGAACTCAAGTTAGGAACCTAGAAGCAGGAGCTGAATCAGAGGCCATGAAGAATGCTGCTGACTGGCTTGCTCAGCATTGCTTGGTCAGCCTGCTTTCTTATAGAACCCAAGAGCACCTGCCCAAGGGTAGCACTGCCTACTGTAGCTAGAGATTTCCTGCCTGGCCCACAGTCAGGACAAATCTCTGTCACCCACCAGTCCCACAGCCGCTCAGACCCAACCAAGTAAACACAGAGACTTATATTGGTTACAAACTGTATGGCCATAGCAGGCTTCTTGCTAACTGTTCTTACAGCTTAAATTAATCCATTTCTATAAATCTATACCTTGCCCCATGGCTCGTGGCTTACCGGTATCTTCACATGCTGCTTGTCATAGCGACGGCTGGCAGTGTCTCTCTCCGCCTTCCTGTTCTCTCAATTCTCCTCTCTGTTAGTCCCGCCTATACTTCCTGCTTGGCCACTGGCCAATCAGTGTTTTATTCATTGACCAATCAGAGCAATTTGACATACAGACCATCCCACAGCACTTCCCCTTTTCTTTCTTTCTTTTTTTTTTAAAGAGGAAGGTTTTAACTTTTACACATCTCCAAAGCCAGCTTGGTATATTTGGGAGTCTGGGCATAGCTTCTCTTACTACTTCCTGCTGGAGGGGGCCACTGTATCTTATGGGGACAAAAGAAAATTTTAGGATTATGGAGTAGTCCGTGAGGCTGTATTGTCTGAGCCAGTTGTCTTGAAACGGTTCTGGATGTTGGATCATCTGGGCCTTGGTGTCATTGGAGACCTTTCAGGGGGTCTTGGCTGGTCAAACCTGATGTATCTTAATCTGGAACAAATCCATAGCCTCTGGCTTTCTGTGGAAACAAAAGCAGAGCCTCCTTTCCAAGGAAACATATCCTTACATCTAAATTTTGAAGTCAAGGTACCTTTAAAATATACATTTTGGCATAACTCAACAGCCTTTACAATCAAATGTTTTTCTTCAGTTATGAATATCTAAGAGTACATAATCCAGATTCTCTGTGTGGTAGCCATCTTTACGTGGCTTATTTTTTTTTATATTACCTTGAGTCTATTGCTTTAAACTGCAGCATTCTAAGACTGAAAAGGTGCTGTGGCTGCTGGCTCCGCCCACTTCAGCTTCCCAACATGGTGGTGGTACGTTTTCCGCCAGCTCTGGGAGCCATCAACTCTCAGAAATAGTGGGTCTATGCTTCTATCAAAGCAGTGTGTAGCCCAGAAACCTCTTTTTTTGTTTTGTACTAGCAAAGGCTAAATCCACCACGAAGCTTAATGTGCCACTTGCAGAGGCCTCATTCCCGCCAACGCCAGGAACCCACCATAGTAGCTCAAACACGCAGGCTGCTGCTAACTTGAAAGAGACAACTAGGAACTGTTTTTAGCTCTGTTTTAGTATCTTTTTTCTCAAGTTTTAGGTGGAAACTCTTGCCAACACGTTTTATCTGAATCTGTCAAATGTTAATGGACTAGACATCGTTAGTGTAATCTTGACTGTGTATATTGTATATACTTACTGGATATAATTTTTCTTGTATTAGTTATAAGCTTTTTTAAATTTTAGACAAAAAGAGAGGAAATGTGGTATTGTATTCCCCCAAATATTGTGCATGCTAATAAACTTATCTGGGGTCAGAAACAGAGCAGCCGCAATATTAAACATAAATGATAGGCAGTGGTAGCACACGCCTTTTATCTTAGCATTCCAGAGGCAGAAATCCATGTGTTCAAGGATACAGACAGGCTTGGTGACTCATCATGCCTTTAATCCCAGAAAGCAAGCCTTTAATCCCAGGGAGTGGTGGTAGAAAGCAGAAAGGTATATAAGGTATATAAGGCGTGAAGACCAGAAACTAGAAGCATTTGGCTGGTTAAGCCTTCAGGCTTTTGAGCAGCAATTCAGCTGAGACCCATTCTGGATGAGGACTCAGAGGCCTCCAGTCTGAGGAGACAAGACCAGCTGAGGATCTGGCGAGGTGAGGTAGCTGTGGCTTGTTCTGTCTCTCTGATCTACCAGCATTGACCCCAATAACTGGCCTCGGGTTTGATTTTATTAATAGAACTGTTAAGATTCCTGTTACAGCCTACAGTCAGCTAGGCCTTCCGATACCAATCACCAGTCAAGAACACGTACCACAGACCAGTCTGGCAGGAAGGTTTTCTTTTCTTTTCTTTTCTTTTCTTTTCTTTTAATATTTAAATATTTTAAATTTATTTTTATTTTATGTACACTGGTGTTTTGCCATGGGTGTTGGGTCTCAGGAACTGGAGTTACAGACAGTTGTGAGCTGCCATGTGGGTGCTGGGAATTGAACCAGGGTCCTCTGGAAAAGCAGTCAGTGCTCTTAACCACTAAGCCATCTCTCTAGCCCCAGAAATGTTTTCTTAATTAAGGTCTCCCAGATGACTCTAGCTTTTGTCAGGTAGACACAAAACTAGCTAACATCACATCTCCATAAATTTGCATTTTCCTGGCCTTGCTTTTTCTTCTGACTTCTTAAACTCTCGGGGGGGGGGGGGGGACTTTTGCTGGAAACACTATGGAAGGAGGAAGGGGATACTCATAGATTATGTATTATAGACCAGATTATATACTGTAGCCAACACACATCAGCATGGCTGCTATCTTTAGACTGACTTGGAGGAGCTGAATATTAATGGCCACAGCATGAAGCATTGCTTGTAGTGTGTTAATCAAGACCCTTTATTAGACCAGTGCATGTCCACTTTCCACAAACAATTGTCCGAAGCTGTCTAGAGCTGCTTTGCCATGGGAGTCAGTCATCTATGACCTCTCTCTCCACCTCCTGTCCTGACCCTTTTCTGATGCATTTCTGCTATCAGTCAGCCCTGTCCCCAAACTGGAGTGCATTTATTTCAGAGACTACCTCTCCTAGGAGCAAACCAAGACTAGATTTTGCTCTGTCCTTTCATTCAAAGTGAAAAACTCTTTGAATAAAACATACCTGTCCTATAGTCCCAAGTCACCAGCCTATTTTGTCCCAACCAGAACCTGAGGGGTTTTATTAGGAGGCTCTGATCACAGCCTAACTCTTGCAATTTCAGGAGTGTGGCTTGTTAACCTGTTCAGAATCCCCTATGCTTGACTAAGAGCACTGTGCTGAACAATGGAATGGAAGGTCAGGAGATCAGTGTTCTAGTGCTGTGACCACTGAGAGCTTTTGATGAACTATATTTTAGGTGTGCAAACAACTAACTGAGCTAATATGTGAGGGATGAAAATCAGGCCTGAATTATTTTTCCTAATTGAAGAAACTTATAGTAAGTAGCATAAAAACAGTACCTGAGGGTTCTCACTGGATCAAACTAAACAGTTAATTTGTGAGAAGTGGATAAATATCAAACTGAATGTGCTTATAGAAGAAGAAGAAGAGGAGGAGGAGGAGGAGGAGGAGGAGGAAGAAAGAAAGAAAGAAAGAAAGAAAGAAAGAAAGAAAGAAAGAAAGAAAGAAGGAAAGAAAGAAGAGAGGAAGAAAGACAGCTACTCTTTTCTCAATCTTCAATTCCTATTTAGAAGCACTTAATTTTTTTGATCACAGCAAGTCTGTAGGTGATGAAGCAAATGGAACTAAAACTACTATTAAGATTTCACCTTCAAAAACAAAAACAACAACAAAAAGAGTTCACCCTTATGCCAGGCAGTGGTGGTGCATGCCTTTAGTCCCAGCACTTGGAGGCAGAGACAGGTGGATCTCTGAGTTTGAGGCAAGCCTGGTTCCAGATCAAACAGAGCTGCTGTAGGCAGAAGTTTCTGTCCCACCAGCCAGTTCCCAAATAACTAATACAGAGGCTTAATATTAGTTACAAATGCTTGGCCCATAGCTTAGGCTTATTACTAACTAGCTCTTACAACTTCAAATAACCCATTTCTATTAATCTATGTACTGTCAAGTGGCTCGTGGCTTTCTCCAGCATGTTTTGCTCCCTCTGTGTCTCATGGCAACTCCTCTGACTCTGCCCTTCTTCATCCTAGCATCCTTAGTTTGGTTGTTCCACTTATACTTCCTAGCTACTGGCCAATCAGCTTTTAATTAAACGAATCCAAGTGACAGATTTCACAGTGTACAAAAGGATTACTTCACAGCAAGCTACACAAAGGAACCTTGTCTCATTAAAACCAAAGAGTTTATCCTTATGCAAGACACATCTATAGTTCCATGCTATTTCCTGTCTCCATAAATAAATCAGGTCAGTTAAGACCCACTCTTTTGTTAAAAATGCATTAATTTAGTTGGGCAGTGGTGTCTCACATCTTTTATCCCAGCATTCAAGAAGCAGAGGCAAGCAGATTTCTGAGTTTGTGACCAGCCTGGTCCACAGAGTAAGTTCCCAGGCTACACAGAAAAAGCCTGTCTCATAAAAACAAAAAGCTGTAATTAAAAAACATATTCCCCACTCCGTTGTTTATGCCTCATGTAATCCTCACATCTCAAAACACAACACAAGGTATTTGTAAATAAAAGACAAAACGAATATGATAAAAAAATTCCAAAACAATGGAGCAATTTATATATTTTGCCTATAATAGAAGTCACTGGAAACTTTTTTTTTTTAAATGTACAAATACTCAAGGGCACCAAGAAGCAAGAATTGTTTCTCCCAGGAATAAACAGGAGGAAGAGATCAGGTTCATTTGCAAGAGCATACTGGTCATAGGAAGTCCTCAGTCTCTCCCAGGATGTTTCCTCAAACACCTGAGTGAGAACACAGATACCTTGGAGTGCCCATTCAAGACAGGCTGTGGCTTGCTCTCAGCTTCATGTGTGGGATTTCAACAGTGCAGGGAGAGCACCTCAGGTGAAGGGTGCCTTGTACAGCATGCTGTATGAAACAGCTCAGTGAAAAAGCACCCTGGAAGTCTGAGCTTAGCAGACCACAGCCACATGTACTTATTAAGAGGGAGGGTGGGGAGAGTTTAAAAACAGAACCATTACTTCAGTGTGAACTGCTACTGGGGGAGGCATGGTTACAGGTAACCCTAAGCTGCAGATAAAATTTGTCTCTAAGAAAGGTAGCAGTCCCTTCTCAGACTGAGGAACACCATCTACAGCATGACTGTGATGGTTACTTCAGTGTTGACTGTGGTTCTCAGTTGTTTGGTCAACACCAGGCTAGATGCTGCTGTTAACATAAAGGATATTAATCCCTGCATGCAACGGAGGCCTTCCCCAACTGGTAGACTTTTTGACAAAAGATAGGTTTCCTTAAAGAAAAATGATTTTGCCTCAATTCCTCAACACCTAAATTCTTCCTGCTTCCAGTTTGATGGAATGTCCTTCAGACTTGAGACTCAAGCTCTGTGATCCTATGAACCACAAAGACACATGGGCAGAGGAAACACACACACACACACACACACACACACACACACACACACACCTCTTAGTCTGTGCAACCCCTAACAATTACAATACTAGTCATTTAATTCTCCCAGAAGTTCTAAGACACTGAACATACAATGGCTGGACCCTACATAAATGGGAGAAGTTGGGCCAGTCTGCCAGGAAATCAATTTCATTACCTGCATTTTACAATGCAGGAAGCCATCCTGTCAGTGGACATGTAGGAAGTCAGACTGCTTTCTCAGAAATCATCCAGAAGGTGAAGAGCTTAGTTATCACTCAGCCACTAATGCTCAGGACTTGGCCAAGTATGCTGGCTACTGACTCACAAAGAAAGCCTGCTTCCAGTGAGAGCTACCCGCTGTGTTGCACACACCTGATCTACAGCAAGTTGTAATATGCCTAATAAGACAAAAGGCTTTCAGCCAAAACAGTTTTAAAATTCTAATTATTGGACTCACAGCTGTTCATGATCATTTGCTCATGATGTAATGTGCCTAACTATGAAAAATTGTGGTTTGTTTTGTTTTGTTTTACAGAATGCATGTAGATTTACTAAGGAAAAATTAGAAAAAACTCTTGTTGAGGGAGAAATACCCAAAATATTCTGGTTTTAAATACAACTTCCTTACCTCAATAGCTTTACTATTTAAGATAATAATATGAAAAGTATAAAAAGCACTGAGTTTATAATTTGTACCTAATCTGCAAATATTAAACTTTAAGGATAAAATTAGTCAATTACATTTATAAAAATCAGTAAAGTTTGAGACCTCTGGAGCAGCCACTGGGAATTAAAAAGAACCCAAAAATAGCAGAGCAGTATCTGGGAGGGGTGCATTTGATAATTAGATTTATTTAAGAAAAATAACAAATATCAAGGACAACCTTTAGTCACTAGAATTTCACAGTAGGCATTTCAAATATTTGATTTTTGGCTTGTGGTAATTAAATAAAAAACATCACTTTCAATAATTTTCAGTAGAATGGAAAAAATCACGGTTGACATAAGATCATTTAATAATTTAACTTCATAAAACATCAATACTAAATTATGACACTGTAAGCATGATTAAAATATATCTTAGGCTACAGAAAAAAGAAAAACCCAACAACATAATCCCCCAAACAACACAATTCTCACTTCCTTGGATACAAATGTAGCAAAATTACCAAAATGATACTAACAGAACCAACCTGTCAGTTAGGGGAAGACAAACAGAAGACAATCCTTAACAGGGAAGATCCCCAGAAGGTTATAGCTGTAAAAGTCATTAGGTGCCTTAAAATGTTCTCTGGGAAATTCTGCAAATGCTCCTTAATGGTCTGTCCGGTTATTTAGAAGATCTGACCCCTTGCATGCAGCTCCTGACAGCAGCATTGGAATGCCAGCTTCAACTCAGACTTCAAGGGTGCTGTATCAATAATGCACAGGAAAAGAATGTCAGTGACCTCCACACTCCTACTCTGAGAGCTCTTTCTGAGTTTCCTGCTTATTCACCCATGTCAGCTGTATGAAAGTGACACCTTTAGAGGTGACAGTGAGGACACTTTTCTTTAATTTTGGTGATGGTCAGATTGGAACTGGGGTGGCTCTAGACTGGGCTTGTGGTGGATGGAGGAAGGAGTTGTGAGTCAGATGCCCAATACTGTGAGAACCCAAGATGCTGGAGATGATACCAAAGGTAGCCTAGAAGTCTGAATCATCAAATGTCCTCAGCGAGGCTGATACTGTGCTAGGAGATATTGTGTGGCTTGGGGGCTTTTCTTTCTTAGAGGGGTAAAGACCAGCTGATAAGTCAACTCTAGACTGAGGGGCCAATAGGTTGGTCACTTGTAACTCAAGGACTTGACAAGTTCACAGACGTTAGCCAGGTGAGTTATTAGGCACACTTGCTGGAGTACGAATCTCTAGCAGGGCCACTCTTTTAAATATGATCACACCTACCCTCAAGATTAGACACATGCTAGCAGAGAAGCACTTAAAAGAAATGCTCAGCCAGGTGCTGGTGGCACATGCCTTTAATAATTCCAGCACTCGGGAGGCAGAGGAGAGTGGCTCTCTGAATTTGAGGCCAACCTGGTCTACAGAGCATGTTCCAGTACAGCCAGAGTTATACAGAGAAACCCTGTTTTGAAAAACCAAAAAGAAAAAAAAAGGGAAAAGAAAAAGAAAGAAAGAAAAGGAAAAAAAGAAATGTTCGGCATCTTTAATCATCAGGGAAATGGAAATCAAAACTACTTTGAGATTTCATCCTACACCAGTCAGCATGGCCGTGTCAGAGGAGCAGCAGGTGGCAATTGAAGTTCTACCCTCTTCTGATAGACTGAACCCTGTACAGCCATACAGAGGCATATTTAATGATTGTTATACAAAGTATTTCCTCATACCAAGATCCCTAATCTAAATTTACATGTCTTACTGCTGTGGGATGGTCTGTATGTCAAATGTGTTGCTGATTGGTCAATAAATAAATCACTGATTGGCCAGTGGCCAGGCAGGAAGTATAGGCGGGACTAACAGAGAGGAGAATTGAGAGAACAGGAAGCTGGGTGAGGGAGACACTGCCAGCCGCCGTCAGGACAAGGAAGATGTAAATACTGGTAAGCCACAAGCCACGTGGCAAGGTATAGATTTATAGAAATGGATTAATTTAAGCTGTAAGAACAGTTAGCAAGAAGCCTGCTATGGCCATACAGTTTGTAACCAATATAAGTCTCTGTGTTTATTTGGTTGGGTCTGAGTGGCTGTGGGACTGGTGGGTGTCAGAGATTTGTCCTGACTGTGGGCCAGTCAGGAAAACTCTAGCCACAGTCTTACTGAAGGAGAGCATCACATGCCTCCATGACTCTAGTCCTTTATTATGTATTGTGTGCAATACACAATACTACAAGAGCCTCAGGTTTGCCTGAGGCATCTTGTGAGCAAAGTCATGGGATGGCTGCACAGCCCCTTCAGCAAAACAATAACTGTCTTCCACAAGGATTCTTCAAGGTCAAGGTACTTCTAAAACACAGCTGTTAATTCTAATATCTCCTCCTACAGTGATTCTGCTAAATTCCTGCAGAGTACGGGTAAAAACATGTTTGTTTGGTTTTTGTTTATCTCTCTTACATGATTAAAAACAAATTCTTCCCAATATCCCATATACACTTACATCTAAGTAACTGGTTACAGATTAACAGAACATGAGCAATTGAAGTTCTGCTATCTGCCATCACTCCCTGGGATTAAAGGCGTGAGTCACCATGCTTGGCTATATCCTTGAACAGATGGATTTCTGCCTCTGGAATGCTAGGATTAAAGGCGTATGCTACCACTGCCTATCCTAAGTATCTAGTGGCTTTTCTGTTCTCTGACCCCAGATAGGTTTATTAGGGTGTACAATATTTTGGGGAACACAATACCACCACAGTGTAGTGGTTCCTCAGGAAGATGAGAATCAAATGTCATCAAGATCCAGTTATACCACTCTTGGACATATACCTAAAGGATACTTGATCAATCATGTTCATTACTGCTCTATTCATAATAGCCAGAAACTGGAAACAACCCAGATATCCCTCAACAGAACAATGGATATAAAGAAAATGGTACATTTACACCATAGAGTATTACTCAGCCATTACAAAAAAAAAAAAAAAATGAAATCATGAAATTCACAGGTAAAGGTATGGAACTATAAAAAAAAAATCATCCTGAGTAAGGTAACTTAGACCCAGATATGGTATGTATTCACTTATATGTGAATTTTTACTGTTAAGTCATTGACAAGCAAGCTACACACTGCATAACCACAGAGGTTAGACAGAGTGTAAGGGACTAGAGGAAGGACAGATCTTCCTAGGATAGACAGCTTTGGATGGGTGGGTGGGTGGGGGCCACAATGGGAGGATCAAATAGGGAGAGGGAAGGAAGAGAGGGGTAAGGAAGGAACTATGGGGAGGGAAGGCTAAAACTAAGGGCACTTGAGGAGATGCATAGAAACAACACAGTAGATGCTTTCTATCACACATACATATGTGAAGGTGATCTAAATAAATCACCAAACAACAGGGAGACAGAGCCCCAACTGGACATGTCTCGTCATCAAATGAAACCTCCAGTATCAGGAATGGGTTGCATCTAATTGAGTTCTTTAGGGCCAAAAGGATCCCACGGAACCCCCAAACAACCCAGGCTATTGCCACGGCTACTGGTAGCTCTCCACAAACTGACAATAAGGTCCTATTACTGAAGACAACACTTAGACAACTTACTGAACATGGAGAAGTGGAGCTGGTGCCTACCTAGAGATTTCACCCCTACAGATTAGTACTCATAGTACTGGAAGGTTCTCTGCATGCTACCAAAGGAGAAAGGTAAACACCAACCCAGCTACAAGCCTATAAGAGTGATCTGCCTACAAGATATGCGGGTGCAATAGCAGTACAATTATTTGTACAGTTATTTGTAGGAATAACCAACCGATATATGATGAGTTAATCTTCAGTTAACCTATCTACTCCATGAGATGGAACCCATGCCCAGTGTTGCTTGGGTGGCCAATAACCTGAGATTAAATAGGGTAGGGACCTAGGGGGAAACCAATTACTACTGTTCTGATAAACGAATGTAGTGATAAAATGACTCCTAGTAACATTCTGCTTTACTCATAGACCAATGTCTTGCTTAGCCATCAGAGAAGCTACCTCCTGCAGCAGATAGGAACAAATACAGAGATCCACAGGCAGAAATATGCAGAGTGACAGACCTTGGGACACTCAGCCCTAAAATGGATGTCCTCCATCAACTCTCCCCTTAGAGCTCAGTGAAACTGTGGAAAAGCAGGCAGAAAGTGTAAGAGCTGGAGGGGATGGAGGACAGCAAGGAATCAAGGCCTTTCAGACACAACAAGGCTGGCACACATGAACTCACAGAGACTGTGGCAACATGTACAGCACCTGTGTGGGTCTGCACCAAACGAGGTCCTAGAGCTGAGAAAAGTGGACACACGCCTCTATCCTTAGACCCAGAAGCTAGCTCCATTTGATAGTCATTTGCTAATAAAAAATTAGTTTTCTCCAAGTGAGTCTCATTGGGGAAACAAACCACTCCTTTTTTTTTTTTTTTGGACTTTACAGGTCCTTTGTGTATATATTATGGCTTCCAGTTTGGCAGTCTTATTCTATGTATGCAAACAAGTGTGTTTCTGTGTCTATATGCATTTCTTGTGCCTTTCCTTCAGCTCTTTATTTGTTTGGCTGTTTTGTCACATTCCAATTTATTTCTTTTTATTTTTTTTATTATTATTATTCCTTAGATTTTTTTTTCCATTTGTTTTCTAACAAGAGACAGAAAGGGTATGGCTCTGGATAGGAGGGGAGGTGGGGAGAAACTGGAAGGTGCAGGGGGGGGGAACTAACCAGAATATATTATATGAAGACTCTATTTTCAATAAAAGAAAAAAAGAGGGCATATGCATACATGTATGCATACACATGCATGCACACACACAAAACTCACCGCTGCCTTCAAAGCTTGATCTAGGTCTTCAAGAAGGTCCTTTTCATCCTCTAGGCCCACAGAGAGTCGGATCAGTGTGTCACTGATCCCAAGGGTAGCTCTATCCTTCTCAGGCACAGATGCATGAGTCATGATTGCTCTGGAAGTAAATGTGAAGAAATGTTACCATTGGATTGTGCCAGGTATATTTCTAGCTAAAATGTTGGCAGTTATCTTCAGGTCTCTTTCTGCTCCTATTTTTAAACTTCTATAATTTTTCAAAGGCAAACAGAAAATAAGCAATTATCAAACTTATCTCCTTTTGCCATGATTTTATTACTCACATGCCATAAAAATGGGTTAAGGACAGCAGTTTGGTACCCTGGTAGGGGAGAAACCAGTCACCTGTGGACTGGACCACCTGTCTGAATGAGACTTTAGCTGAGATCAAATTGCTCCTATACTGCTCTTTAAAAGAAACATCCTTCTGAGGCAGATCCATGAAAGGCAACCCCAGCCAGCAGCAGGCAACAGAAATTCTAGTGCAGAACACATGGAAAAAAGAACTGAAAAAATTTTCCAAACTAGAAGCTGATCATTCTCAAGAGGTGCAAAGTCAGGCTTCCACCGCATCATGCACTACAGGAAGAAACGAGGTGTTCTCCTTACATTAGAGGATGAAGGAGGCACTGGAGAAAAGCAGACAAACCTACCCAAGAAGTCCTGGCAAGATGGTTATGAAAGCTCAAGGGAGGGTCTGAATAGACTGAGAACCACACAGGGGAGGCTGTGATACCTAGATCCAGGGTGTGTTCTGCTGCCAGTACGCTTATTTCCCTGTGCTCTGCAATTGAACCAACAACCCTCAGACCCACGAAAAAAAAGCACTTGAGTTGTACAGTACATAAACAGTATCTTTTGTTGCTCTAAGGAAGGTTTATTTTTATTTTTACATATGTGTACATGATTGGTAGGAGGGGCACAGGATGTGTGTAGAGGTCAGAGGACAAATTTGTGCAGTCCGTTTGGTCCTTCAACCTTTATGTGGGTTCTGGGATTTGTGGTGATATATTGTATACCCTAATAAATTTGCCTGAAGATCAGAGAACAGAACAAGTCACTAGATTAAACATAGAACCCAGGCAATGGTGGCACATACTTTTAATCCTAGCACTCAAGAGGTAGAGATCTCTGGATCTCTGTGAGTTCAAAGCCACTCTGGACTACATGAGATTGACTCAGTCTAGGAGAGAAACAGAGCCAGGCAGTGGTGGCACACACCTTTAATCCCAGCACTAGGAAAGTTGAGATAGGAAATGAGGGTAGGGAAGAAAGGTATATAAGGCAAGAGGAGACAGAAACTAAAATCTTTCTGCTGAGAAAAGCTTTTCAGGCTGAGGAGTCCTAGAGGTAACAGGTGTCTTGTTCCTTTGTCTCTCTGATCGTTCAGCATTCACCCCAATATCAGGCTCCGAGGTTTTTTGTTTTTTTTTTTTTATAAAAAAAGACCACTTAGCAATTCATGTTACAGGGATTGAACTCAGGTTGCCAAGCTTATGCAGCAAGTGCCTTTTTCTGCTGAGCCATCTTGCTAGCCCTCTAAGGAAGTGTCCAGGTGTTTTTTGTTTGAACATAAGCTAGAGTTATCTGAGAAGAGGAAACCATAGTTGAGAAAATGCCTCCATAAGACTGGCCTGGATGCAAGCTTGTGGGGAATTTTCTTAATTAATGCGTGGGCTGGGCCCACCCACATCAATCATTAATTAGGAGGTGCCACCCCTGAGCAAGTAATCATGAGACATAAGGAAAAAAGGCACAAGAAACAGAGACCCACTCATTTGCACACTCAGGATCCCCATTAAAACACTAAACTGGTAGCTATAATATATACATAAAGAATCTGTAGCACAAAGAGAGAGAAAATATGTAAATAAAATAAATGTAAACAAAAAAGTTTTTTTTTTTTAAAAAAATGAAAGGAAAAGCCTTGACATAATGGTATGAAACAAGGAACCTCCAAAGACGCAACTGAGTTCATTCTCTGTTGGCCACCTACTGCTTGGTGTGCAGCTATTCATTTTTTTCAATATTCAAAAGATTTATGTTGTCTGAAGAGAAACCAGATATATAATATGAAAATTTTTTTACATACAGTTTACTTTGTAAAGATAGTGGCAAGGAGGGAGAGAGAGAGAGAGAGAGAGAGAGAGAGAGAGAGAGAGAGAGAGAGAGAGAGAAGAGTTAAAAGTAATCATTTTCTTATCCTAAAATTAATAATTTTATCAACATCTAAGGGGGAAAATGATTAAAATCTGAAGCCTTAAGACACTGAGCATTCATGAGCTGTTGGGCAGCCTTTTCTAGAACACTGGCTGCCCATCCTGGAGTGGGTTATCAGGTTCCTAAAATAAAGATACTGAAAAATGTTCTCCAGTGGCAGGAACATTTCAGAATTTCACAGGTTTTAGAAAGGTTGTAAAAGCACTGATAATTAGCACAGTATTTTGTGTTTCAAATAAAATACCATGAGTAAGAAGGGTGGACACACACACCTTCTTTTCTAAATATGAAAGACTCTACTGATCATATTGGTAAACTCACGATTTTAAACCCATTTTCAGAAAAGTAAATGATTCTACTATTAGAGGAATATTAGTGATTATATGGAAATGAGGTGTGCTAGGGATTAGCAGCGCTTTGACGCCTACAGCCATTACTTTTTAATGAGTAAGAATTTCACGTAACTTCTATCTTAAAAGTATTTCATAAGCATCAGTTAAAGTACATAAAGTTATTTTTAATTAGGGAATACTAGAAAAGTATGGACTGTGAGAATTCAGAAAGGTAAGTCTTCATGGACTTAGTTCCAATACATGAGACAAACAGAAAATCAAAATAAAAAAGGAGGGAGGAAGGAGGGAGATAAGGAGGAAATAAGGGAAGAGCAAGTATTTAAAAATGCAACAGATGCATAAAGTAGTCCATAGCAATAGACATTTTTTAATACTGTAATATGAGCCAGGACATTAACTCAGGCATTTCCCCCACACTCTCTAAATTGAGATTTAAAAAGGGTAATATCTGGCTAGTTTTGTGCCAACTTGACACAAGCTAGAGTCATCTGAAAAGAGGGAATCTCAATTGAAAAAAATGCCTCTATAAGATTCAGCTGTAAGGCATTTTCTTAATTAGTGTTTGATCAGGGAGAGTCTAGCCCATTGTGGGTGGTACCATCCCTAATCTGGTAGTACTGGGTTCTATAAGAAAGCAGGCTGAGCAAACCATGATGAGCAAGCCAGTAAGGAGCTTCTCTCCATGGCCTCTGCATCAGCTCCTGCCTCCAGGTTCCTGTCCTGTTTGAGTTCCTGTCCTGACTTCCTTCAATGATGGGTAATGATGTGGAAGTGAAAGCCAAATAAACCCTTTCCTCCCCAACTTGCTTTTGGTCATGGTGTTTCATCATAGGAATAGAAACCCTGACTAAGACAGGTACAAAATGTTTTCCGAGGATAAAGAGTTAACATACGGTATCTGGGTGGGAGGCTAACCCAGTATACAGACTCTACTTCCTCTCCTCTATATTGCTCCAATCACAAGAGTGTTGGGAGGCCCAGAATGAAGGTTGACCATACAGACAAGTCCTGACCTAAATATACTTATCTAGTCTGAGAGCTAAGCAACATTAAACCCAACCCCTAATAAATCAGGAAACTTCTATTTTTAAGGAGAGAGCCTTAAAGCAATAAACATTTCCTCCTTTGAGAAGCAAATTGATTGCACATGAGTGTGCCCTCTTGTGCTCACAGACCCTCTCTCAGGCATCTTCCTGAAGGACTGGGTAAGAAACATGCCATCTGACCTGCTTCAAAGTTGACTTAGATATATTTCTTTTAACTTTGTGAGTTGGACTCTCCCTACAACTGTAAATGGAAAGTATGCCTACACACAGGACTCTGAATCTTTAATATAGTCCTCCCAAGACACATCATTTCTGAATATGTACAAAAATACCACAAAAATATCTCTTTAGAGCTGAATGTGGTGGTGTGCACCTGCAAGCCAAGCATTTGGAGCTAGATATAAAACAGTCAGTAATATAATGTCATCCCAGGCTGCAGAACAAGTTTTAGAACAAATTGAGCTGTTTGTCCTGCCTCAAAAAAGTAAAAACAAACCAAAAACCCCCCAAAATCATGTTCATTGATAACAGGTGAACAAAAAGAAGAAGTAGTGATGCCATATTCCTTTAGTAACAGCTATAATAAATGGTCACATAGCTCCAGACTGTGGAATATTCCTTTACACTGTGTGAATATACATTGCTGTGATTGGTTTAATAGAGGAGCTGACTGGCCAATAGCTGGACAGGATGAGGTTATGTTGGAGAACCAGACTAAGGAAAATGGGAAGAAAGGCAGAGTCTGAGGAGCTTCAGTGAGATGGAGAAGAAACAGGAAATAAACATGCCGTGCTGAAAACAAGTACCAAATCACATTGGCAATGCATAGATAAAAATATGGGCTAATTGAAAATGTAAAGAGTTAGCTAATAGCTGAGTGGCAGTGGTGCACGCCTTTAATCCTAGCACTCGGGAGGCAGAGCCAGGTGGATCTCTGTGAGTTCAAGGCCAGCTTGGTCTACAGAGCGAGATCCAGGACAGGCACCAAAACTACACAGAGAACTCAAAAAACAAGAGTTAGCTAGTAACAAGCTTGAGCTATTGGCTGAGCATTTATAATTAATATTAAGCCTCTGTGTGGTTACTTGGGAGCAGCTTCAGGACAGAAACTTCCACCTACAAATACCACCAAACATCTGGCACCTATATCCACATAAGACCTAAGAAAGCTTAAAAAAGTTTCTAAACACACAAAAACAGAGCCAAATGTGGTTTCCTAGTCTCATGTCTCTCATGCCAGCTGTGGTACAGAGACATGTCTCCCAGCCACTGCCTGTGGGCTTCACGCCATGAACTAAGCTGCATGGTAGGTTTAAGTTTTGCTCATTCAGACAGAAAAGATTACAGATATGCAGTAAAGACAAATACAGACAAAAAAAACCTCTAGACGAGTTACAGTGTGTTTAAAAATATACATAGGCTTGAGAGAGAAAGACAAAGGTTATATACAGTTACAGATTAAAAAAATAGTTTAAAAATAGTAAATCCCTTAAAAAGGGAATAAAGTAATCCCAGCACTCGGGAGGCAGAGCCAGGCGGATCTCTGTGAGTTCGAGGCCAGCCTGGGCTACCAAGTGAGTTCCAGGAAAGGCGCAAAGCTACACAGAGAAACCCTGTCTCGAAAAACCAAAAAAAAAAAAAAAAAAAAAAATATAATAAGCCACATAAAGAAGGGAAATACACAGAGAGTCTAGATTCTGTTTGTTATTATGTTTTTTAGATTGTCTGATTACTAATGAGGGAACAATGGCTCCTAAGACACACTGGATTATGAAAACTGCTGGACTAAACCAATCTATATATTTTTAAAACATCTTGACTTCAAAATGGAAGTCAAAGATATCTTACTTTGGAGAAGAGGTTATGCTTTTATTTCCACAGGAGATGAGAGGCTGTGGATTTGTTCCAGGTTGGTATGGAGCAGGTTTGACTGGGGAAGACCCCCTAAAAATTCTAACTACAGACATAAAGAAATAAACCTAAAAAAAAAAAAATACAAAATACAAAACGTATATTTTACCTGCTCAAATATAAAACAAAAAAAACCATCTTTAACTGACTTGTACACACCATATATTCAATATTTGTAATGTATGTTACCTTTAAAAGTATGTATTTTCAGAACAAGTGGACCAAACACCAATGAAAATGGATGGCCCAGGCCCAGCATCTCAGAATGCCTCTTTTTGTTTGTTCGTTTGTTTTTGTTTTTGTTTTTTGAGACAAGGTTTCTCTGTGCAGCTTTGCGCCTTTCCTGGAACTCACTCTGTAGTCCAGGCTGTCCTCGAACTCACAGAGATCCGCTTGCCTCTGCCTCCCTGCTGGGATTAAAGGTGTGCGCCACCACCACCTGGCTTCAGAATGTCTCTGTTACAGTCTCCTCAGAATTCTGCATCCAAAACAGCTTCAAGGCTGCTGGATGAGATGGTCCAGGCCCACAGACTACTCCAGCCAAGACCTAACAATTATCCTGATGTTCTCAAGGTTCCCCCAAAGATACCAGTACCCACAAACAACAGGAAGTAGTCTACAGAATTATGTCCACATTCCAAAAGATGGGTTATGGATGTTTATTATCATTTAAGGGGGGAGTTGGTTATAAGCTGTTATTGATAATGGTCAGGAAAAAAACTGAACGAAGGAGATTAGATTCAGGGATCTTATTCTAAAAAGAAAAAGAGGGATATAGAAATGACAGGATAAAGGGGTGGATTATTGAATCTACTTTTAAACTAAAAAAAGCAACTACTAGTCTTAAATATTTTACATTGTTGTGGATTTTGGCTTATTAACACAAATTTAAAGTTACTTTTGTTATACTCTTGTTTAGGGTATTGTACTTATGCAACTCATTTAAAAATGTAATGTGCAATTAAGAAATACAGATTAATAGTAGTTATCTATAATAGTCAAACTTATAATCATGTTAGGTATGTTTTCAAGGTCATACACAGATATATTTATATAGATAGACAGATAGATAGATAGATAGATAGTCTTTGAACACTTCAAAGAACTACAGCATATGGCATTTACTATGTTTAATAACCTAGGGCTTTTCATGACAGTGAGACGAGTCTGCTCCTGACAGCATCAATTTATTTCAAAAGAAGATGATGGGCACTGAAGAACCCTCATGTGGAGTTTGCTTTCTTTATGGCAAAAGCTAGCCATTTGGGCAAAGAAACTGCCCTTGCCTTGACTGCTTGACAGTATATTGTCCAAACTGGACCAACAGAAGACAAAAAAAAAGTGACTGCCAAACTTTGCCAAGACAAAGTAGGACAATCCTTTAAAATTCTCTGCTTCTCCAAGACTGTACAATGCAAAAAAGAAAGAATCTCAACTAGTGGTGCTGGCATAACTGGATATCAACATGCAGAAGATTGCAAATGGATCCATATCTATTGGCATGCACAAAACTCAAGCCCAAGTGCATCAAGGACATCAACATAAATCCAGTTACACTGAACCAAACAGGAAGTAGCCTTGAATGCATTGGCACAGGAGACCCTTCTTAAATTTAACACCAGGAGCACAGACACTGAGAGCAACAATTAATAAATGGGACCTCCTGAAACTGAGGAGCTTCTGTAAGGCAAAGGACAAAGTAAATAAGACAAAAAGGCAGCCTAAAGAATGGGAAAAGAGCTTCACCAACCCCACATATGACAGAGGGCTGATCTCCAAAATACATAAAGAACTCAAGAAACTAGACACCAAAAAACCAAACAATTCAATTAAAAAATGTGCCACAGAGCTAAACAGAGAATTATCAACAGAAGAATCTCAAATGGTCAAAAGACATTTAAAGAATTGTTCAACATCCTTAGTCATCAGGGAAATGCAAATCAAAACAACTCTGAGATACCATCTTACACCTGTCAGAATGGCTAAAATCAAAAACACTGAAGACAGCTTATGTTGGAGAGGATGTGGAGCAAGGGGAACTCTCCTCACTGTTGGTGGGAGTGCAAACTTGTACAGCCACTTTGGAAATCAGTATCGCAGTATCTCAGAAAACTGGGAATCAATCTAACTCAAGACACAATGATTCCACTCTTGGGCATATACCCAAGGAATGCTCAATCATACCACAAGGACACTTGTTTAACTATGTTCATAGCAGCATTATTCGTAATAGCCAGAACCTGGAAATGACCTAGATGCCCCTTAACTGAAGAATGGATAAAGAAAATGTGGTACATATACACAATGGGGTATTACTCAGCTGTAAGAAACAATGACATCATGAATTTGCAGGCAAATGGATGGAACTAGAAAATATCATCCTGAGTGAGGTAACCCAGACTCAAATGGACAAACATGGTATGTACTCACTCATAAGTGGATACTAGATGTAAAGCTAAGGATAACCAGACTACAACTCAAGCTCCAGAGAAGCTAGGTAACAAGAAGGACCCTAAGAGGGACACATGGATCACCCTGGGAAAGGGAAATAGATGAAGTCTTCTGAGTAAACTGGAGGTGAGGGAGGGATTAGAGGGGGAGGGGATGGGGAATGAGAACATAAGGGAATGGGATGGTCAAGCTGGAACATGGATAGAGTGGGAGAGTAATGAGAGAGATACCATGATGGAGGGAGACATCATGGGGATAGGGAGAAACCTGGTGGTAGGGAAATTCCCAGGAATCTACAAGGATGACTCCAGCTTAGACTACTAGCAATAGTGGAGAGGGTGCCTGAGCTGGCTACCCAGGTAATTAGATTGGTGAATACCCTAACTGTCATCATAGAGCCTTCATTCAGTAACTGATGGAAACAGATGCAGAGAGCCACAGCCAAGCACCAGGCCGAGCTCCAGAAGTCCAGTTGAAGAGAAGGACAACTGAACCAAGCTAGTGGGAACTCATGAACTTTAGACTAACAGCTGTGGAGCCTCCATGGGACTGGACTAGGTCCTCTGCACAAGTGGGACAGTTGTATAGCTTGATCTGCTTAAGGGGTCCTTGCAGAGACTGGTGGACTGGAATTTCAGTACTGTGGAGAGATTGGAACTTTTTTAGGTTCAGAGGCTAATTACTTTATCTTGGGCTAGTGTTAGCCTTTTGGAACAGCATTCCTTGTCCTACTCTGTATCTGAACTAACATCATGCGATAATAAAAACCTCTTAGAAGCTATTAGCAAAACACTAGCTTCCACCAATCCAAGAACTACGAATGTTATCAACAGCATCTTTGGACTATAACATAGCTCTCACAGTCTTGTTGTGCCCGACTTTCTGATGTACCCACCAATGTATTTTAAACATGCCTTGACTTATGACTTTCTTTGTTCTTTAAAACTATAAAAACCTTGTGAAACTGCTTCCACATTGGAACATGGAATTTGGGTTAACTCAGTCTGTGTTCCTGGGTCCAGGTTCTTAATCCCTTTAAGATGAGAGCTACGGTTTTTATGTCAATAGATAAGAGAAGTACTCGAGACAGATGCAGCAGCTCAACATGAGACACAATGCAAAGAAATCAAGATAATCAACTATTAAAAATAAAGACTAGATGTGGGGCATTTACCCAACCACCCCCACAGTTCCCCAGAGTTTTCTTGAGTGCGAGCAGCAGGAAATATTAGAAGGATTTATTGCGGAGAATATCGCGGAGATAAACAGATAGAAAATAAAGGATAGCCTCGAGAGGGCCTGGAACCTATTCCAACGGGCCCTGACTGTCTCTGTCCCAGGGTTTTTATAGAGACACCAAGGGGTGGAGCAAAAGACCTCCTCCCCCAGCACAGGCAAGTGCAGACCATCTCAGACACCTGCACTCAGGCCCGTGGTCTAATCATCCTCTATGTGGACCTGCTGGGTAAAGCCACGAGGAACCCGAGAACGGGCTCCCACAGGTGCCCCTTTCTTAATATATAAAAAAAAAAAACTATAATGGCTTACAGCAATCTCCATAGCTGTTACACCTCCCAGTATGGGAGTAGAGGATGATATAGATGGCATTTCTCTTTTGAATTAGGTCCAAGGTGACTACAGCAGTCTTAGCTGCCTCAAGCCCTTTCTAAGCCAAAAACTCTTAAGGCAACTACAAACTTAAAGAATCCCTTAGCTTCATCATTACCATTAACAGGTTAACATAAACAGTGCTATACATAGCCACAATTCTCTGTCTTACAACTCAAAGCAAACTCTTAACAGAACCATTTGAATTAGCATATATGGTGCTATATATAGTTAACAATTTTCTCCATCTTACAACTTTAACTCAATCATTTGAATTTTCTTGTTAACAGAACATAGGAAAGACTTCGATGTATTCACATCAAACTTAAATATTTCCTTAACTCCACAAAACCAGGGTGCATTAATATCAATAGGGTTCTGCAAACATAATTCAATCTCATAGCTCCTCCTTTTCTTTATAATTTTTTAAAGAAAACCTCAAACCTAGTTAGAAGAAACTCATACAATTCCTACAAACCCATATTGAAAAGCAGTCTTCTCAATCTAACCATTAACACTTTGAAAACTTAGCAAAACATCCAAAAGCAGTTTCTTAATAAAACTCTTTATACTTTAAAAGTAGTCTTTTAATATACCCCATTTGCATTTCTTACTAACAATAACATGACATTAATCCACTCAAACAACTTTTGAAATTAGACTAAGGAATATTAACTCTCCCCCTTTTCTTTATAATTTAAGCAAAATCTCAAGCCGTTAGAAAACCCAAACTTCTGTTTAAACAGTTCCGTTTGTAACACAAACCAGTTCCATAAGTAATTCCATTTTACATAAACAATTCCAAACCATGAATCACCAGTTAATAAAGCATATATGCATACACAAAACTGCATCTTGATTCTAGGTAGAAATAAATTTCTTCATTTAAACAGTTCCATTTTTAACCCAATTCCAGCAAACAGTTCTAGGTCATTACTATGAATAAACTCAAAATTGTCCCATTGCAATGAAATCTCTACTGTTCATTTCATTTCTTAAATCCCAAAATTCACATGATAAATTCTGGTACGAGCCTTCCAAATATGAAGAAATCCATAACCAAAATCTTTGTAGTTTTATCTCATTTTAAGTTCAAAAAGTTCAAACAAGAAATAAATTCTAGTATCAGGCTTTCACTTCCAAATATGAAGAGATGGTTTTCAACCAAAACTTTTTGCCGTTAACAATTTTACTTCAAACAAGCGTCTCTGCAACTTTTGTTCTCACAGACAGAGACCTTTTTAGGTACAGTAGCATTCTAAACCGCATCGTTTTTGATGTTAGCTCAGGTTTTTCTGTGTTGCGTTGATTTTCCATGAATCTCAGCTGCGGATGCCTTGTGCTAGTTCTGGCGTCCGCCATTCTTAGCTTCTTAGTGGCTTCTGGAGCTTTTGAAAAACCGCTCAAACTGCCTGCTTTGCAGTCTGCTAGGACACTAACTTCTGTATGTCTCAGGTTCTTTCACCATATACATTAAGAATAGACTCACACTTAACATTTACACTTTACAAACTCACATAGAACCTTTTGCCTTGCAAAGCATTTAGACTCATATTCAACATCTACATTTTACAAACTCACATATAACGTATTAACATCTACTTATTTATACTCCTTAAGGAAACTATAGAACTACTTTAGCAAATATATTTCTTATTACTTATATATTTCTTATATTCATTCCATCTTATTCTTATTTAAACTTACATTTACAGCTAACATCTTTTCTTACAAGCTTATCACTACATGTCTTAAGACTACCTTAGATACTTCTTGCAAGCTTATATTCTTAAAGGATCTATAGATCTATTTTACAAACTTATATAGGGCTACCATTAGCATTATTTAACTTAGCAAACACCTAAAGATTTTTTAACACAGATCTAACAAGAGAATTTTTATAAACTTACATATCTTATTTTCATCTTTTTCTATTTCTTACTCTTAATTATTATCACTATCTCTATTAGAAAGATTCTTAACTAGACAGGAAGTACGTACATCATTGCTAACGTTTAGAGTTTATAGTCAGCTTTGTTATAAAACACTGGGATTTAGTGAGTGTTGTTATAGAATTGTGATAGTTGTTGCTAGGGGACTGTAACCTTCCCAGGATGATGCCACACTCCAAAGTTGCCAGTTCTCTCAGCCGTTCCGGACCCAGCAGAGATGCACTGTCAGCGGTAGACGGTGTTTAACTAGAGGCTGTCCCTTCACCCAAATTCATAATAGTTCCCCTAAGTGCTTCAATTCAGACAAATGTTTCTATTACAGCAGTACTCTTGGTTTGTTCTACCGAAAAACTTCCCTTCACGCTGACGGTGAAATTACCGTATTTAGCTGCTGTAAGCTCTTTGCCAAATATCGCACAGTTATTAGGTGATATAAAGTATTTTTCCAAAGGAGCTAGTAAAGCCAAAAGCAGCACAGCTCCGAACTCTTATTTCCTCACTGTTTGCATTAACCAGTGACAAAACCTCAGAAACACTAATTGAGCCACTTTCATTCTGGTTCCATTGTAGGAACATCATTGGAGCTGACCTTTCTTAGTTCCAAGCTCCTTACGAAACGCTCCGGTAATCACCTAGCTTCATTCTCCTCTTGTGAAAAAACACAAACATGTCCTCGACCCCATATTAACACAGGATCGGGACCCTTCCACAATCCCGAGCAGGGATCTTTCCATTTCGCATTACCCTCAGCTAAAGGACCAGGAAGATTGGAGTGAACTCTAATATGGCCCACAAAGCATGGCAGCTTTCTTTTGTAGATAGCATAAGTTTCCTTCACATCTAAGACAACGTTCAGTGTATAAACTGCTCTCTCTTGCTTTAAGGATTTTTTAAAGTGGCTTGTTTGATCTTATAGGTAGCTTTCTGTCATCCAACTACCGTTAAAACTTTGCACAGCTATTAGGGTAAATAAGTCATTTTACCAACCCCCAAACCGCGAAGTGCCTAGTTCCATATCCTTTCAATGTTTCATTGGAACTGACACTTAAAACTTAGATGATTTTCCTCCTTATTCTTTTAAAAGCTGTATTTTAAAGTTTACCATGAACGTATTTTCGAGCTGACAAAAGTGTTTCAGGGCAATGTCGCCATCTTTAGCAGAAAAACTACCTTTCCCAGAATGCATTTCCCTTATATCAGTCCATAATAGTATCAGTCCCTTAAATCAGTCCTTTATATCATTTCCCTTATATCAGTCATTTCCCATAGTTCTTTTTGGGTCTGAGAGTCAACTTTTAAGTTCTTTTTTACCAGACTTGCTTACAAATTCTTGCCCGGGAGGTTTGAACAAAGTTTTTTGCTTTTGCAACGGGAGATTTGAACAGGCATTTTACATTTTCAATTATGGGACATTGGGAGGTTTCTGGTCTCTCCTCAGCTGGCTTTAACAGGTGTCTCTCCTTTAATTGACACTGGCCCCCAAATCAGAACTGCACCTGCCTCGTTAGCGCGCATTGAGGTGGGCAATTTCTGATAGCAACTTTCCTCGGGGCTTGTGTTTGTCTTAGCCAGTCAGTGAAAAACATTCACAACAGAGTTTTTTCATAGCTCTTTCAGAGAGATTTTCTCCCACTGATCTATCTCATTTTGCTTGTTCCTTCCTTCCCCAGATGCAGAGCTTCAAGTATCTGCGGCTCTGTACCTCTGCTAGCTGCCCTTGGAAGTAGGGGCTTTTTTTTTTCTCCCCCCCCCGAATCTGCCTCAAATTCTAGCAGCTTTTTCAGGTCATATTTTTCTGGGGAGGAATCGGTCCCTTCTGTTTCTTTAGAGTCTTTCTCCCAGACAGTTCCCAGTTTGGTCTCAGTTTATCCCCTCTACCCCAGAAACAGTTTCCGACACTACAGTGGCGGCTTTCCCTGCTACTGAAGGTAGGGGCTTTTTGTCCGTTTGTTTTCTGGGTCTGTGTGGTTTGCGTACAGACTGAAAATCTAACAAGGGAGGTTTTTGCCATTTCTAAACTCCCATTAGGACAGGTGTTTTGCCTTATCAGACCTTCACCTGGCCCAGTCCCCCAGTGGGTTGCATTTGCTTGTCTGGGTGCTCAAGGACAGAGCTTATTCCAGAGGCAATCACCCCTCAGGGCTACACTCCCTCATCTCAGGGGAGTCAGTTGAAACAAAGCTTTTCTCAAAGAGGTGTTTTCTCTGACAGAAAAGAAAGCTTTACTCCTGGATAGTTCTGTTCTGCCCTGGCTGGGCTCTTTCCCCAGATAGCGTTCTGACTCAGCAGCACAACTGCTTCAGACACAGTTCAGCTTTACTGTTTTCCCAGAAAGGTCCTTACTGATAGGAAAGCTTTTTTCAGATGTCTTTTTGCAGCAGTGGACCTACCAACCCGGGACTTGTAGGAAAGCAGACAACTGTGCTGTTCCCACTGGCTTTAGCTTTGGTTGTTCATTAGCAACCTTCCCCTGGGTCCTGCACCTTCCTGCCTCAGCTCTGTGCTCCAGGAAGTTTGCAACTGCAGGAACCCTAGTATCCCTGAAATGCACTCCAACTCAGAGAAGCTGGCCAGTCCCTCTCGGTTTTTGCTCAGAAGAGAGGATACAAAGCTAACAGTTTGCATTGCTTCAGGGGATCTTTGCATTAGGACCATTAGGAGCACCTTTTCATTCTGAAATGCTCAACTCAGAAACAAAACCCTTGATGCCTCAGCTCGGTTGTAACTGAAAAGCTTGGCTTTTTTGCTTTTCTCAGGTAGTTTCTTGCCCTTTTGGGCTCTCTGTAGCTCTTTACCCACACTCTCCCAAGCATTTCCCTCAGGGTACTCTGACCCACTGTCTTTTACTAGCTTGAAGAGACACAGCTTACAAGAGGTTTTTAGGAACTTGTCCCTGCCTCCTGCATTGCAGGGAGGATTTTTAAAGCTTGAAAGAACTTAGGTTTTGCTGTCTTTAGAGGTTTGTTGTTTTCCCTTTGAGCTAATCACAGGTGGTCCCCATATTAATCTTCAGGTGATTCTAATTAATTTTTGTCCTTCTGAGAAAGTTAAAGGCTTTAGTTTTTAAGTTTAAGAGCTTTTGAGAAAGATTAAGGCTTTTTAGAGAGTTTTTCCCCAAAATTTTCCAAGAAAAGCTTTTAGTTTAAGAGTTTTTTTTCCCCCAAGAGAAAGACCAACTTTTCCCAAAACTTCCCAACTTTAAACTTTTTGGCTTTTTACACCCCCATTTTTGCCTCAGGGAGAAATTACTTTCTCCTGCCGCTTGGACTTAGCATTTCAGCTGTCCCCAGGTCAAAAGCTTCCATAGGAAACCTATTCTTCCCCATAAGCTCGAAGAAGAGCTTTTTTACTACCCAAATAGCCCAAAGAAAGATTTTTTCCCCCAGTTTGCATTCAGAGCCCCCAAGTTAGAAAATTGAAGTTTTTCTGTCTAGTTGCCTTACTTATTTTTTCCTACACAATCTTACACTTCTAAGTTTTTCCTACACTATTTTACTACCCTATGCCTTATACTTATTTTTCACAGATAGAAATTGAGAAAGGGATAGAAGATAGAAAATTTTGACAGAAGAGAATTTCGCTGCAGCATCGGACATCCTTCCAGTCCGCTTTCCTTTTCTCTCGAGGATAAAACCCCTGCCTCTCAATATATATAAAAAATATATTTTTTCCATAACACCGGCATGCCTCATCCACTGGCAGGGCTGAACTCAGCACTTTCGCCAAAAACTCTGTAATAAAACTATTATTTTCCTTTATCTTTAGTCCCTATTACTTTGTCTTTAGTCCCTGTTCATTTGTCTTTAGTCCCCCTTTTTTTTCTTTAGTCCCTTTTTTCTTTTTTCTTTAGTCCCTGTTCATGGCGCCATTCTGTGGGGCGTTTACCCAACCACCCCCACAGTTCCCCAGAGTTTTCTTGAGTGCGAGCAGCAGGAAATATTAGATAGAAGGATTTATTGCGGAGAATATCGCGGAGATAAACAGATAGAAAATAAAGGATAGCCTCGAGAGGGCCTGGAACCTATTCCAACGGGCCCTGACTGTCTCTGTCCCAGGGTTTTTATAGAGACACCAAGGGGTGGAGCAAAAGACCTCCTCCCCCAGCACAGGCAAGTGCAGACCATCTCAGACACCTGCACTCAGGCCCGTGGTCTAATCATCCTCTATGTGGACCTGCTGGGTAAAGCCACGAGGAACCCGAGAACGGGCTCCCACAACTAGATAAGTGAGATGTAGTAATAACCAAGAGAAACAAGATCACACTTACGGGAGCTCGGCCAGACTCTCATATCCTCCCAGACTCTCAGCCAGAGTAAACACCTAGCAAAGAAAATAGGAATTTAGATTGCCTGATAACATAGTGCTAAATTCTGAAAATAAATGTTTTTGATGAAATTTCTCTGGCTCAGGAGGGATGAAGAGTGATAGTAACTATGAATAAACCAAGAATCAGGCAAGATATTAAGAAAAAGTCAAAATAATGTAAGATAATTAGATGTACTGGCTTCAGACCTTTAAAACACGAAAAGTTGGTGGGATCAGTAGCCCAGGACTGTCATCCTGGCACTCAGAAGACAGAGGCAGGAAGATTTCTGTGAGTCCGAGGCCAGCCTGAGCAACATCGTGAGACCTTACCTCAGTGAACTATACAAAGGTTTGAGGGTTGTAGCTCAGTGGTAGAGAGCTTGCCTGGCATGTACAAGACCCACCCTGAGTCTCATCCCCAGAACTGCAAAATCAGTCATCAGTCAATCAGAGAATCAATCAGTAAATCAATCAATCAACAATAAACTGAACAAAGTCAATTTCCTACATCACCATGGTTTGGATGAAGACTAAACAGCCTGCAAGTATTAAATATTATGCTTAAGACAGATGGTACCACCTTATGGTACCACCCAGAAGCAGAGACAGAAGGGTCACTACAAGTTCAAGGCCAGCTTGGTCTACATAGCAAGGGCTAGGGTTCTAGACTATAGAATGAGTAAGGCCCTGTCTTAAAAGCAACAGTAACAATAAATACATAATATCATACTGAAATATTATTTACATGAGCTCTAAAACCAAGCAGTTTACTTTTAGACCTGCCTCTGTTGTTTCTCTTTAAATAAATACCTATAAATGTCTACCATTATCTACACTAGTCAATATGTGACACTTTTTTTTTTTTCAAGACAGGGTTTCTCTGTTTACTAGTACTGGTTGTCTTGGAACTCCCTTTGTAGACAAGGCTGGCCTTGAACTCACAGAGATCAGCCTGCCTCTGCCTCCTGAATGCTGGGATTAAAGGCATGTGCCACCGCATCCAGCTATGCTGCACCTCTTAAATTAACACCTTTCATTGCCTATGGAGAAGGGGAAACTTCTTAGTCCAACAGTTGCTTTGGTTTGCACATGGTCTGTCCCGAGGTTCCCTGTGTGATGTGAATGAGGGGCAGGTTCTGCAGAGCACAGTCTCTCAGAGGATAACTACCAGGGGTGCCACCCTGATTCATGCTCATTGGACAAGTAGTGCCTAAAAATCCTGTACACTCTTGCTCCTGTCTTTTTGCTCCCACATGCCCTTTCTACCTCTGCCACATGGATGCTGGCAGGTGGCTTGATCCCTTCAGCCACCATAACTACACACTGAGTGACCTGCCTGGTTTGGGTGAGGTGGGTCCCACCAAAGTTCATGGGCTGGAGTCAAGGTTCTCAGTGCGACATGTCTTTAAGAAGTGGGGCTTGATGGGAGGCTTTGAGGCCATTGAGGAGAGAACTAACCAAGATACTGCCGACTGCCATCAGAACAAGCCTGCCCCCAACTGCCATTGGCCATTGACTGATGACTGCTCTTGCTCCTACACATGATGCCATCTGACACTAGGCCCTCAGCACAAGGAAGGGGCCACTTGACTCTGACCTTATGCTTTTGGTCTTGAACAGCCAGTGAAGTAAACCTTTATTTATAAAGTAGCCTGTCTCTGGCATTTTGTGATAGTAATGAAAAACGGGCTAGTATATCTATCTAGTCTTGGGTATTATAGCAGCAGTAAGGACTAAGATTATATTACAGTGACACAAAATTTACTCCTTTTTTTGAGGCAGATTCTTACTGTGTTGCCTAGCTTCATCTCAGATTTATAGGATCATGTGATCCTCCTGCTTCGGTGTCCCAGATAGCTAGAACTGCCTAACTTGATTTTACTAAATGTCTGAAGTTAATACTCTCCTTCTGATCTTATTAAATTTGAGCCAAGAGAACTTTGCTCTGTCTTATGGGAGTGGCCTGAAAGTACAAAGCTTGGGAGTGAGTATGAGCCACTATAAGGAAGTCTCAGAAGAGTTTTGAGCTCACCTTTAGATTCTTGAGGAAAGCCTCGGCATGCCGCAGAGCACCCTTGATGTAGAAACTGACCATCCCCGGGCAGCCTGTGCACTGGCGCTTGGCCAGCTCATGCTGAGGGTGAGAGGGTAGCCCTGCAAACACAAAGCACAAAAGAAGTCTCTTTCTAAAGCCACACATACAACTTCAAGGGAACAAGTCCACTGTCCCCTAAGTCAACTTCAAGTAAGCCTGACAACAGGGTTACAGACATCTCTTCTGTATCTTCCCATGCCCTGGCCACGTCTCCTTTCTTGACTCCATCAGCAAGTGTTCTTTCATTCAGGACCTTTGCATGTCTGGATTCCTTTGTTAATTTCATCCTTTTGGAATTCCTTAATTAATATATTTTAGGAACAAGACTATTTCCATGAGGGCAAATCCACTTATTTTATTAATATTGGATTCATATTCCCAGAGAAAATCCAGGCCCAACAGTTGTTGGATGCCTCTGGAAATACTCAACCATGAGCGTTTAACAAGTGCCACCCACTTCTTGGGGCATAAATCAGAGCCCTTCTCTCTCTCTGTATCCAAAATGTACCCCAGCAAGCAGTGTTTACCAAATGACAAGTAGAGGTCTGAGCTCATACATTTCTACTCTGGCTTATCCAATTTCCTTGAAGACAAATCTTAACTACCCTACACTCATGATCCCATAGCCACATGATCTAAGAACAAGATTTCACAAGCTCATGGACAGTTTAACTGGTCACTGGTAGCATAAACTCAAGGGGTGACAATGAGTCTGCTAATCCACCAAAAAAGGGCAGTGAACTGAAAAGAACCAGGGGGATTCTGGTACATTAAGGCTCAGTGGGACAAGCTTATGTCATATTATAGTGTTGAACTAATGACTGGCAGAATCATCAGCCAGTCAACGAAGAATTATCCTGTGATTGGAGTATACGCAAGCCTCAGAGTTAAAAAACACAGAAGCATGTGAAGCTGTTTTTAGCACCTGACATCCACTGCCTTCAGGCCAGCATCTTGTCTATCCACTCTCCATCATGTCATTCCAGAGCCTGATACAAAGTGGCAATAACCAATAAACAAATGTAAAATTATATGAAAACAGAAACTCACAAAGAATGACTCATATAAAGTCTCAACCTAGACAGAGCTGCTTATAACTCAGGTTGACATACCAGGATAAATAACCTTTTCTACCCGGGGATTCGATTCCAGGAAACGGGCCACTGCCATCCCACTCTTGAAGTGTTTCTCCATCCGGACCTGTAGAGTCTTCAGGCCTCGGCAACAGAGGTAGCAATCAAAAGGGGAAGGAACCGCCCCAATTGCTGGAAAGAGAACAAATATTGGGTTATATGGTGATATTTTATTTGTGCTGAAATGTGATTTTATTTGTATGTTAATAAATAAAGTTGCCTGGGGGTCAGAGCTAAGAGCAAGCCATTTAGCAGAAGTCTGGCAGTGGTAGCACACGCCCTTAATCCCGATCACATGGCAGGCAGAGTCTGTGTGTTCAAGGATATAGCCAGCTTGGAGACACATGCCTTTAATCTCAATACCAACCATAGAGACCTGGAGGTCTGTATAGACAGGCAGTGACTGAGGAGGTCATGTGGTTGGGTTTACAACCAATGAGAAGGCAGAACAGAAAGTCAATAAAAAGACAGACACACAGGAAGTAGGTCTCTTTCTCAGGGGAAGGATGGCAGTGGCATCGGATGGTAAGAAGGTGGTCTCAGCTTTTGGCTACTGCTCTGATCTCTGGGCTTTTAACTCTGCATTTGTCTCTGTGTTTCTTATTTAATAAAACCATTTAGAATTACATCTACAGGGTTAGCTTGAAGACACCACAGGGCCCAAGGAGTCCTCTGGTTCTTCTTTTTCAATATAGAGACTCAGAAAAATCTAAATATGAAGCTCAATGTTTGTGTTTTAGGAAGAAATTGCTATGTTGAACAGGAAGCATGGAATGAAAACAAAGACACACTTAGAGAAATGTGCTTTAAATCAGAGAAACGGATATCTTATGACTAGGAAACCAAAATGAGGCTTTCATCTATGAGGAGACAGTCTTTTATGATTCAGTGACATGACACATCACATAGTGTGGGCCTTCACATCTCTGAAATACACCACAGAGAAAATCTACAGTGTGGTCATGTTTGTTGCTACACAATGAGCTAACAAACACATACCTAATTTATGTTTTTAAAGATTTTATTTTTATTTTAAATTATATATACATATATATGTATATATATATATACACACACATATATGCTGTACATATATGTGTGTGTGTGTGTGTGTGTGTGTGTGTGTGTGTGTTTGTGCATGTGAATGCAGTGCCTGCAGAGGCCAGAAGAGCAAGTCAGATCTTGGGAGCTATAGTTACAAGTGATTGTGAACCCTGACATGTGGGTGCTGGGAACTCTGCAAGAGTTCTCTGCAAGAGCAGCTCCAGGTCTTAGAGGCTGGGCCAACTCATTCCTACTTATTTATCAAGCAGTCAGTCAACTCCCCTCCTCAACCCCTTTATTACTTTAATAGTGATTTCTAGAAGAGTATTTAATTTTTAATCATGTCTGTCTCTTATCTATCAGAGTGCAGTGATCACCTATACTTGAGGCAAACTGAACAACCTACCAGGAACGGTATTTAATGTACAGAAAGGTGCATGTTTAGGTCTTCAGTATTACTCAAACTTAACCACCATCCCAGGTGCTTATATACATGAAAGCCAAAATTTCAGTGTTTAAAACAATCCACTGAGTCTTAAAAACTCACTTCAGTTTTAACAATTTTATTAAGCAAATAACAAAATTCATTCCTTAAATGATGTCATGAAGTCATAAAAACTAGTTATGCTATAACTCTTTTATATTTGTTTGTTTGTTTATTTATCTGAGACAGGGTCTTACTTTGTAGCCCTGACTGGCTTGAACCTCACTATGTAGACCAGGCTGGACTTGAACTCTTAGAGATCTTCTTGCCTATCTGCTTATCAAGTGCTGGGTGTAACTATGTTTTTATGACCTTTTTTCCTTCTCTCTCTCTAAATGTGTTACAATATTCTGAGGAAGTACAAATATCAAATGTAGACTCTGGTGGCTTAGAGGGGTGGAGAGATGGGCTAGTACTCAAGAATGCTTGCTGTACACGAATAAGGGCCTGAGTTAGGATCCCAGCACCCAAGTAGGAATCTGGTCATGGCTATGTGCACCTGTAACCCCAGTGTGGTGCTGGATAGAGACAGGGGGATTACTGGTACTTAGCTATAGGTTTGAGTAGTGACCCTGTCTCAAAGGACTAAGGTGGAGAGTGTCTGCTTCTGGACTGCCCACACGCACACACACACCACACACATAAAGAAACCCAGGCTTTTGACCACTTACAATTTTGCAGGAAACGAAGCCGATTATTAAGGTCGTCAGAATTAACAGACACTAATCCCATGATAACATCACTGTGGCCTAGAACAAAACAAAAACACCACCATCAACAATATTTCCTGTTTATTCTCCATTTAATAATTTCCAAACTGTGATTTTTCTCTTGAAAAAAGCCTAAGGGAAAAGCCTTATCTTTGATCATTTATGTGAACTTTATCCAGTTTTATAGCAGTGACTATATCTAACGCAGTAAAGTGAAAATCATATAAAGAGCCAGTGTCTCCAAGCTGCCAGCAAAAACGAAAGCATACTCCTTACAGCAAACCCTATGAGCCATGAACGCAGTTTTGTTTATGAGACATGAGATTCTGAGTGTGGTGATGTATACCCCAGTGCCTGAGACACTGGGAGATCAGAAGTTCAATGCTAGCCTTGGCAAGTAGTGAGTTCCAGACTAGCCTCAGCTACAGTAAAATCAAAGCTCTTCTTTTTATTTTACTTTTCAACACAAACCACAAATAAATCCTACACAATAGCAGAAGGGTCCAAAACGCCAAGCCTTTGCCACTGTCATCTACCTATGGAGAAGAGGGTTTAAGATTCAGGCTATGAGCTAGGTGGTGGTGGCACATGCCTTTAATCCTAGCACTCGGGAGGCAGAGGCAGGTGGGTCTCTGTGAGTTTGAGACCAGCTTGGTCTATAGAGTGAGTTCCAGGACAGCCTTGGCTGTTACACAGAGAAACCCTGTCTCAAAAAAACCAAAAACCTGAAGAAAATAAAAAACGATTCAGGCTATGCTTATCTTACCATTCATGTATTTTGTGGCAGAACACATACAAATATCAGCACCCAGAGCCAAAGGTCGCTGAAAGAAAAAAAAACAGACATGTTTACTTCAAATGAGAAACCATGTGAAATGCACATCCACTTGCATCTGTTGCCTCAGATCCCAGTTGAATCCTTCTCTACCTTGCTGTGTGAGAATCCACACATTTTCAGTTTTTCTAAGATCTTGAGTTTGTCCCTACATTTTCTTCTACCAAAGAAGTATCCAGAAGAAAACAAAAACAAACAAACCAAAAATAGACTGGGCTCAGACTCTGAAGGTGCAAGTTGCATCGAAACAAAAGGCAGGCCCAGGCCAAACCTCCCTCTGCCATTCTTTACAGTAGTTATGGCTCTGAGTTTACTGTCTGCAGCAGAGATATGTCCATTTTATGGGTCGTTAAATACATGGAGAAGTTTATGATATGGAAGAATCTAGCAATTTTTGTGCCAAGTCAGCACAAAGTACTTTGCTTAGATTTTTAGTCATTAAAACCTTACGAGGTACAAGGTGATTGTTAACACTTGATTTGCTGAGTTCCTGACTCCTAATCACTCTTTCATTATACTAGTTTTGACAGGTATAAAATCAGGTATAAAATCTGCTGAGGCAGGAGACAAGGCTCAGCATGACCTGAGTCCAATCCCTGGAACCTAAAGATTGAAGGAGAGAACCAAATCTGCAAAGTTGTCCTTTGATCTCCACCTCCAGTCTACAGCACAGACACATACAGGTACAAATAAAAACAGATTTCAAAAGGAAATTTGTTGAGATTATCCTCCTGCTCCAATGTTGCTGCCAATTAATCAACCTTACATCTTTAAAACACATACATATATAGGTTTTGTTTTCTTCACATAAAGTCTCTCTAGGTAGCTCAAACTAACTTAAAACACCCATGGCTGTGGGTGGAATGTCTGTGTCCCCCATTTCACATGTTGAAGCTTAATGACCAGGCCATGGCATTAAGAGTCAGGACTCTGGGAGGTGATGAGCTCCTGATGACAGACCCGCTGTGATAGGATCAGAGACGCATTAGAGTCCCAGTGAGCTGCCTGGATTCTTCTCCCATGAGAACACAGACTTGGCCCTCCAAGATACCTCAATGTTGGACTTGTGGGCCTTAGATCTATAAGAAGCAAAGTCCTGTTCTGAATTCACCCAGGTTACAGTACCATGCTACAGCAGCCAAACATGCTAAGAATTCTAAGTCATAACGTAAAACAGATAAAGTAGAAATTCCTTACTTAACATGGACTGATAACCAACGCTCAGTCAAAATATGGAACACATCAGAGATACAACCACCTAATAAGCTATGTCTTCACATGCTCTACATAACCTAAGAGATCAGGAAGTGCTGCCTGGGAGGTAGTCTAAAATCACAGGCCTATGTGGAGACCAGAAGGGATAAAATAAAAAGCAAAAGCCCGGTGTCTAACCACCAGCTTTAAGCCCTCAGAACCCAAATGTGTAGAAAGAAACCTCTAGATCCGAACTCCTAAAGGCTCCTGGTGCCTCACCCAACATGGCCAAGGAAGGGTCATTGTTACAAATTTACTGCCTAACATTCTCTTATCTATTCAGATAGGACTTCCCCCAAATGGTCAAAGAGGCAAGGAAGGCTATTGAGAGCCACTGGTAGTGAAAGTCCATGAGAGTATACAGCAGTGTTCAGAAGGTCAACCTATCAGAACTAAGGGTTCTGTTAGAGAAAACCATCACGCAAGGCATTATGGAATTACTGCCTTTTGAATGAACTGGCTGGTTCTTGTTGTAAACTTCTTGTGCAGTAACAGATATGATTCTCCCCATTTACCGTGCATCTCCATGTTATGAGAACATGTAATCTCACGATTGCATCTCAATCTTGGGCACAACTTTCCCTATACATTTAGGTAATTGGACAACTGTCCCCAGCTGTGTTTATTTTTCATTAATATATGTCTGGCTAGGGGCATTCTCCGGACAAAAGTATTTCAGCAAAGATACCTTTTTCCAAGGACAAATGCAGAGAAATAAACATTAGCTCATTTCACCCACAGATAGAGAAAATAACCACTAACAATTAAATCCTCAACCCCTTACCTTCACCCCGGGTTATTTACACAAGACCCTAATTTAAGAGATTTACTGCTCACATTCCTGGATGATGTTTTAGTCATTTGCTAGATACTGAGTTAAGGCAGTTACTTCCCACTGACCCAAGGAGATTGCCTCCAGGCCAGGCAGGCAATAGGTGCCAGGCTTCTTTCTTGTGCAAATTAAGTTTTTATTCCTCCTCAGCCAGGTGCTATTCCTAGATTTTCTCCTCAGCAATTACTCTGAGTGAAAGTGCTTTTACTAACCAAATACTACATGCTCTGTCGCTTAGCCACCTAGCATATGTCCCCCTCCCTATCAGAAAGCAACTGCAGCTGGGATGATCGGGAAAAGTGGCGCCAAAGACAGTTTACTTTCTTGTGACTTATTGACCCCTAACATTCTATCTAGCCATTTCTAGATTATAGTTTGAGTACATAAATTCCCTAATGATCGTAGCCTTTAGTTGACCCTACCAGAGAACTCTCCTTTAGTCACTCCTCTTTTGGGTTGTAATTGGAAGCTGACAATTAATTGCTTTATGTGTGGGTCCTTATCGCCTCTCTCTGAGACCCTGAAAACTTCAAGCCTCACATTGCTTTACCAAAGAATTACTGTGTGGGTATATATACTGGTTCTCTGAGAGCACTAGGATAGGATTGATGGAGAACAAAGATGAGGACGGAGATGGAAAGAACTAGGTAGAATGATGAGAGAACAGCAGAAGGGACTGAGAGCAGGAGGGACTGAGAGGAGCTAAGTAAGAGAGCAGAAAAGAAACTGTGCAGATAAGAATCGCCATAGAAGAATAAAGTGAATGGACTAAAGAACAAAGTGTGCTTAGATTCATTGAATATCCCTCAGATTAGAATCCTCAGCTGGTTGGTGGACTCTTCTGCAGACCCTGGGAGCAAACAATATAGGCTGGACCTAATATTGTTTGCATTAGAAGGCCAAGTAACTTCTCTTAACTGCTATAAAGGACCCTCAGAGGCATAGACTCTCTGAGAATTCCCATAGCGTCTATTCTTATCAATTATGGCCGGGCAAAGTGTTTACTGCTATCTTGTGGCCCACTGTTCCCAACAAAACCTCCAGTGAGATAGTAACACAGTCTTGAGATATTAACTAATGCAAAAAAAGGTCCAAATCTGATTCTTTTTCTAATCAATAATAGTTATATTTTGATATTCAGCTATTTTGAGTTTGATAATGATTTTTTATAAAGTAGTTCTTCCTTTCCTAATTATAGATAACTGTGTGGTTTGTTAATCACAATAAAAACCCTTCCCTTCATTTACCTGGAAATATGGAGACATGAAAGAGTTATCTACAACCAAAATGATGTCTCCATGCTTATGGACGATGCGTGCACAGGCTTCAATGTCAGTCAACTTCAAGGATGGGTTTGTGGGTGTTTCAATCCAAACAAGCTACAGTAATTCAGCAAACAACAGTAAGTAAAAACGTATCACACATACACAAATATCTCACATACCACAACATAGAAGGCTTCTACTTCCCATGCTGGAAAGGCTTAGATAATGAAGGTGGAATGGTCAAGTTTGAATCTGAATTTTCCCTACAAGATTGGCCATTGCTCTGTAAATTCCCTTCTATCTTCCTCAAGTTCCTCATCTGCACAAAATGGTTGGTGATATTTATCTTACAGAACAAAGCCATGGTGTCTGGAGCTTCTGTTCTCACAGACAAATAATATAGATTGTATAAAAATACATCCTCACTATGGGGAAGTAGCTCAGTAAAGATCTTGCCTAGTGTGCATGAAGCCTGAGATCAATCCCTAGCACTTCATAAACCAGCACTTTGGGAGCTTAGGGGTGATGCCTATATTCCTAGCATTCAAGTAACAGAGGCAGACAGATCACAAGTCCAAGGTCACAGTCAGCTACACAGAGAGTCTGGAATATAAGCCACTCTACTCTACACATCCTAGAATTTTCATTAATGAGAATTATGCCCAGGATGCCAAGGACATCCTCAGAGTTAGATAACAACAAATGCACTAGAAACTCTAAACTTGAGAAAGTGCATTAGGCTGAGGAAAAGAAGTGGCAGCCATGTAGAAAGCTAGGTTCCCTAGCAGAACTCTGATTTACTGCAACCCTGTCAAGATGTGCACCCTCAACAGTTACTGCTTTGAACTGTATTACTTACAGGTTTCTCTTATAAAAACTAATGACTTTTCATTACTTATATAGACAGACAAGATGTCTAGTTAAATACATTCCCTGTCTGGAAGTTCACTACTAAAAACTACTTTGAAAATCTTTATTTACTTAAAGAGCTATAAAAATGACTCCTGGATAAGAATAATAAATTCTCATCAAGATAATTTAAAAATAAAAAAAATGAAAACAAGTAACTAAATACAAAATAGGTTTTATATGGACTTTAAAAACTGACTACCGGAGCTGGAGAGATGACTCAGTAATTAAGAGCATTTGTTCATGAGAAGATCAGTATTTGAATCGCAGCACCCACATGGTGGCTCCTAACCATCTGTAATTCCAGTTCTAAGGGAGACAATGCCCTCCACAGGTAGTAAACATACACATGGTGCACATTTGTGCATGAAAACAAAACACTCATAAACACTCAAACCCTCATCATATATATATATATATATATATATATATATATATATATATATATATATATATTCAAAAGCAGAGCCTGTATTTCAGGGGAAAATATATTAATTCAAGTGAATTAAAAGGCCAGCAAATAAAATCGTATGGACAAAATTTATCATACTCATGATCTGATTTCTTCCCTTGGGAAGTCTCAGATCAGCTATTTAAATAAATTCTTTTTCCTCAAGCAATATAAAAATGCAACTTCCTTGAAAACAAACCTTACTAAGTAAACCTGCTCCAGTGCTAATCTAGAAAGTCTCCTTTGTGTGAAGGACCTCTATCTTTTAGCATTCACTGCCATATGAGCTTGAATCTAGGCTCCTTTGTGTGAAGGATTTCTATCTTTTAGCATTCACTGCCATATGAGCTTGGGTACAAGTTTAACGCTTTAATCCTTAACAGAGTTAGAAAGGTTCACTCATAAAAGACACTGGCCTTTCACTCCTACAGAATTTAAATGAGGTCCCCAAATACCACATCTGCTATTCAGGCACAAATACCTTCCACAGCACACAAGCTTCCCAGGGCTGAGATCAAAGTCCCTGGACTGAGGGGGTCTATGGTCTTTGAACGATGTTATGTTTTGATAGCTTGGTATATCTGAGAACTATGCACTCTTGAATTTAATTTTTTTACAAAAAAAAATTGGGTAGAGCTGAGAGATTAAACCCATACTAGCTTCTAATACAATGCACACACACAAAAAATTAAACTTATTGTTAGAACACTGACCTACCCCTAAAGGACAGGGGCCACTTTTAAAAGGCCATGCCTCTCTACTTCTCTCTCTGGGACAGAATTAAGAAGCAGGTTGTGCTATGGCTAACAGTGGTCCCTAATTTATGGGACTTGATTCATTCATGTTCTTTGTCGTGTATACAATGTTGAACTAAAATCATATGATATGAAACTTCCTAAAAACCCCACCAAACTTATAAAAAGTCTGGTATTTCCTTTGTTCTTGGGATTGCTGTGGGGATTTACCTCAAAGGGGCTCCCTTGGCTTCCCCTACCACCCTCTCATGGCTGTCATCTATCCCTGTGTGTCTTTCTCTGCCTCTCCCCCTCTCATTCTCATGTGAACATGTGTAGGTCTATACATGAAAGTGCAGGTGCCTATGGAGGACAGAGGCATCAAATCCCTTGGAGCTGAAGTTACAAGCAGTTATGGGCCACCCAATGTAGATGCTGGGAACCAAATTCAGGTCCCCTGGCAAGAGCAGCACATACTCTTAACCACTGAAACATTTTTCCAGCCCAGCCCTCCTCCAAATTTTAAAGGGAAGTCTTTCCTTCCTTACAAGGCCCTGTTATGTGGTTTTTAATACATTGTGGCATTTTTTGTCTAATACTCTTTTCTTCCCACCTACCTCAAGGCCCAATTGAAATTCCACTTCAGAATTTGCATGTGCACTCCAGATAATTATGTTTTCAAGCCATGGAGACTCTAGCCTATATCAATCTCAGTATTTCCAACAGCTTCAATAAAATGTTATTTGGATTTATATTACATCCTCTAGTAAACAGAAAGGATGTAAGTAAAACATCATGGGGAAAACAGAATCAAAAGCCAGCTGGTTACCTTGGTTCGTGGTGTAATTGCTGCCTCTAGCAATTTGGTATTGGAACATTCCACAAAAGAAACCTTCAGTCCAAATTCAGATGCCACTCTCCTGAAGTACCTGTTGGTGCCTGAGGCAGAAAACAGTCAAATAATATGCAGAGAACACAATGCGAGGCAATGTCTGCTCTTTGCAGACCTCCCCAATCCCAAATGAGAACTTTCAAAAAAAAAAAAAAATTCAGCTGAAAGCAAGTTCAGTGTAGCTAAGTAGCATGATTATTTGACATGCCACAGAGCCAATTAAAACATACTTGACACACACAAGTGGCAAGAAGCAGAACCATTTCTCAAACTCGCCTTTCTCTACTCTTCTGACATGGAGCAGCTTCCTGACACAGTGTCTTCTGCTGGGGATGTCTTTCTGTATGCTGCAAATGTGTTGTTCTGATTGACTGATAAATAAAATGCTGATTGGCCAGTAGCCAGGCAGGAAGGATGGTATAGGTGGGATAAGCAGAGAGGAGAATTCTGGGAAGTGGAAGGCTGAATCAGGAGATGCTGCCAGCCACTGCCACCATGAGAAGTAAGATGTAAAGTACCAGTAAGCCACACGTCACGTGGCAACTTATAGATGAATAGAAATGGGTTAATTTAAGATATAAGAACTAGATAGCAAGAAGCCTGCCATGGCCATACAGTTTATAAGTAATATAAGTCTCTGTGTGTTTACTTGGGTCTGAGCAGATGCGGGCCGGAGCGGGCCTGGAGAAAACTCCAGTTACAAATGGCACCCAACAGCTTGAGTTTCTACCTAAAACCTGAGAAAGAAGATTCTAAAACGGATATGTTACTTTGGAAAGGAGGTTCTGCTTTTGTTTCCACAGAAAGCAAGAGGCTATGGATTTGTTCCAGATTAAGATACATCAGGTTTGACCAGCCAAGACCCCCTGAAAGGTCTCCGATGACACCATGGCCTAGATGATCCAACATCCGGAACGGTTTCAAGTCAACTGGCTCAGACAATACAGCCTCATGGACTACTCCATAATCCTAAAATTTTCTTTGTGTCCCCAAAAGAATATAGTGCCCTCATCCAGCAGGAAGTAGTATGAGAAGCTACACCCAAATTCCCAAATATACCAAGCTGGCTTTGGAGATGGAATTGGCTCATTCCTTCTCTTTAGCATATTTGCTAAAAGAAAAGGTTGAGAGATTCTTCTGTTCTATATAAGAAGAGCCCTCTGGTGTGGGACAGAGAAAAACCAACATTTTTATTTAAAGCAGGTTGATTATAAATGCAATCTCTTTCTAAAGAAGAAAACGGGATAGTATAGATATATAGGATAAAAGGGTAGATTAATGAACCTACTTTTAAAGAGCAAAAACTTGTTTATAACTGTTTTACATTGCTATGGATTTTAGTTTATTGATACAAGTTTAAACTTAATTTTGTTATACTGTATATATATTTCTATTATGGTTTGAGGTATTATGTTTATATAACTCATTTAGATTATAATGGATAATTAAAAAATACAGATTAATAAGTAGTCTTCTGTGATAGTCAAACTTATGGTCATGTTAAGTTTTCTAGGTATACATAGATATAATTCAATTATATAGATATAATTCAATTTCAAACACTTCAAAGACCTACAGAATACGGCATTTAAAATGTTTTAAAAATTTAGACTTTCTGGACAGTGAGACACGTCTGCTCCTGGCAGCACTGATTTACTTCAGAGAGGAGGATGGGCATTGAAGATACTTGATACGGAGTTTATCTTCTTCTTGGCAAAAATAACCATTTGGGCAAGAAACTGTTCTTGCCTGGACTGCTTGATTGACTGGACATGCAGGACCCATAGGAAGGTGATCACTGAACTTTGCTTGGCAAAATGGTCCTTCAGGTTCCTACTTTGCAAAGGAAACTGCCAGACATTCTACAGGACACAGAAAGAAGTGACTGAGAGACTCTAGGCCTGTGGGCTGAAGACAGATGCCCCAACCTTACAGAGGAACTTTGGATGACTGTCCAGGCTGCCAGCTGTCTCTGTCTACTCTCATAAGCCTACCGAAAGTTGCCTGTGTCCTTCTCCCATTTCTCAGGCAATATTATATCCTTCTGAGGTCTTTGATGTAGTTGAAGACTAGATAGTTATAATTTCCTTAGTTATGATAAAAGATAAGTTAGATATAAAACCTTAGACTCACAAATATAGGATAGATAGGATATCTTCTTTAATTTTGCCAAATACAAATAGACTAGATATTATAAATATAATTCTTGCTTGATAACAGTTTTGTTATATATAATTTTTCTATGTTAAAGGTAAAACATTCCTTTTTGAAAAAAAAAGAAAAGGGGAAGTGCTGGGGATGTCTTTCTGTACGTGGTGAATGTGTTGCTCTGACTGATTGATAAATAAAACACCGATTGGCCAGTAGCCAGGCAGGAAATATAGTATAGGCAGGATAAGCAGAGAGGAGAATTCTGGGAAGTGGAAGGCTGAATCAGGAGATGCTGCCAGCCACAGCCACCATGAGAAGATGCAAAGTACCGGTAAGCCACAAGCCACGTGGCAACTTATAGATGAATAGAAATGGGTTAATTTAAGATATAAGAACTAGATAGCAAGAAGCCTGCCATCGCCATACAGTTTATAAGTAATATAAGTCTCTGTGTGTTTACTTGGGTCTGAGCGGCTGCGGGCCCAAGCGGGACTGGAGAAAACTCCAGCTACAGTCTTTTGTAGAAATCTCTGCACGTATAAGCTGTATGTTTCAGACAGGGACTTGGTGCCAACAGTCCCAACTGATACATCTACAACACAATTTTTGCACTCAAGGCTCAGGAATCATTACAGAAGGGTGGGGATAGTAAGAGCCAGAGGAACAGAAGGTTTATTGTGAGATTGTGCTTCCTGGAAATGTTGAGAGGCTAACCTCCTGAAATCTCATCAACATAGCTACCTAACCAAGACCTGAACAACAATGAAACCAATGGACATGTTATCATAGGAAGGGAAAACCCATGAGGCCTTAGACAAAGAACTACAGACAACTGGAAATGCTGAGAGTGGTAGAAATGGTCTTCATAAACATACAGGCAACATTATATGGACTGAGAAAGTTGTATTTATGTATTTAGGAATACATATACACATACACATATACACATACATATATATGTGTATACATGTAACAATAATCAAAGAAAAAGAGACTATGAGAGAGTACATGTGGAGGGTTGTGTGTGTGCATGGGGAAACTTGAAGGGAGGAAAAGGAAAATGATGTAATTATATTATAATTTTTAAAAAATGTATTAAAAAGGACAGAGTCTCCCTGTAGCCCAGTTGACATCAAAATCAAGCTGGCCAATTCATGGCAATTCTGCTTAGCCTCCTGAGTGCTAGGATCACAGGCACAAGTGACTGTTAACAATTTCTTCATAGTACTCAAGTCTAAAAGCATCACTAGTGAGATGCACAGGTTAAAGATTGGCCACCAAGAATGGCAACCTGAGCTTGATATCAGGACCTACATGGTGGAAGGAGAGAACTAACTCTCAGAAATCGTTCTATGGTGTTCATTGGCACCATGTGGCATCTCAGCATGCCTGGTACAATGTATGTGTGTTGTGCATTCAGAAGGCTATGGTGTGCCTGAAGGCTGATCAAGTCCTATATCCTTGTTCCAACTCTTAAACACAATTCTTATTAGACAATCTCCTACAGGCACTTCTGGAACACAGAGAATGAAACCCATGGAGGTGCCTGCCATACCTTAGATAGAACATACTCACCAAAACTGGCAATAGTGCTCATGTAACTCAAGGTTCATTGCTATCTTTGTACCAGCTGGCACATACTGTGAGTGAGAGGGCACCTACCTCCATACACTTCATCCATGCAAATGACTTCATCTCCAGCTTTTAACAGATGGGTAATCGTAGTGGTAGCAGCTAGCCCTGAAGCAAAGGCCAAACCTACCATAAAAAGCAAATTCAAGTAAGCTTAAAAAACAAACAAAAAAACAAACAAAAACCAAAAACCAAAACCTTAGCAAGAACCTAGCGCCATCTGCACCGTGGTTCCCCTGGCTGACTGAGCCACTGCTGCTACTCCTCAGAGGTCCTCTAATTAATGTAACAACACCGCTTTCTGTTTGAAAAATAAAACTTTGAGAACACTATGTATTTATACACACACAAGCACACACAAGCACACACAAGCACACACACATACACACACACACACACGATAGATATTGAGACTTCATTCTTTATTACTCTGCTCATATAGCATCATTTATATTGAAAATACAAAGATGACTTCACCAGAACTCACTCCCAGGACCTTTTCCGGGGAGTGAATTCCTTCCCTCTAAGAGTATATTATCAAGGATTTTGGGTTTGGTGAATGAGCCATAGCGACAGCCTGAGATGAAGGCTGTAATAAGCTCTGCCATTCTGCTCTGTCCCTATTTACTGCTAACTGGTAAGAACACACACATGCATATACCAACTGAAGAACAAAGCCAAAGGATTCACTGTTTTAGGAAAATGGGAGTTTGGAATGAGAGGATCTCTATTTCTACCTTCTGTGCTTCTGTGATCCCTAGACACCTAAAGAGAATCCACCTTTCATTGTAGATATAAGTCTCTTACTGTGTTTTGCCCCGTCCAGAGCAGCCACTGCTTTTTCCAAGCAGTTCCTTGTGGGATTTCCAGAGCGGCCATATACAAAACCCTGAAAATAAGAAGAGGAGAAGGAGGAGGAAGAGGATTTATTCATCATCTTAAGATCTCTTGATTAGTATCAGAGCCCAATGAAGACATGGTCCCACCATAATGATTTTCTATTACCTAGCGATGGCACATTCTGATATAAGATGTAAGTGTGGCATCATCGTGGCTATGGCAGCATGGAGAGCTTAAAGGATGACCAAAAGGGGAACTGGAGAGATGGCTAAGAGGTTAAGGATGCTTACTACTCTTTCAGAGGACCTAGGTTCAATTCCAAGAACCCACATGTCAGCTCACTAGGTCTGGATCACCAGTTTCAATGGATATGATGCCTTCTTCTGGCCTCCACAGGCACTGCATGCATGTGGTATATAGACAGAAACACATGCAGACAAAACACCTATACATATAAAATAAAAATGAGTAAGAATGATGTACTTACCATGGGTTGGAATGATGTTCCTGCCATTTACTAGCTTGGTACTACTAGGTAAAGGACTCAACATTCTAACAGTCAATTTAGAGATGGGAAAAAATACAGGTCTAATTGCAAAATTGTGAGGATGAAATAGAGTAAGGCATAAATTCCCTGTATATTCCTCAACATGTACTAACCACTATATAGGTGGCAGTTCTTTTTTTTTAATTTTTCTTTATTAAGAAATTTTCTACTCACTCCACATACTATCCACAGATCCCCTTTCCTCCCTCCTCCCACCCCCCAGCCTTCTTTCCCAAGCCACCCCGCATCCCCACATCCCCCAAATCGAGGTCTCCCATGGGGAGTCAGGAGAGCCCAGCACACTGAGCCTAGGCAGGTCCAAGCCCCTTCCCATTGCACCAAGGCTGTGCAAGGTGTCACACCACAGGCACCGGATTCCAGAAGCCTGCTCATAGACCAGGGACAGATCCTGATCCCCCTGCCTGGGTGCCCCAAACAGTTCCAGCCAAACATCCATCTTCCGTATCCAGAGGGTCTAGTCCAGTCCCATGGGGGCTCCACAGCCACCAGTCCACAGTTCATGGGTGCTGTGGATGATTGATTGATAAATAAAACACTGATTGGCCAGTAGCCAGGCAGGAAGTATAGGCGGGACTAGCAGAGAGGAGAATTGTGGGAAGTGGAAGGCTGAGGCAGAGAGATGCTGCCAGCCACTGCCATGAGAAGATGTTAAGATACTGGTAAGCCACGAGCCACGTGGCAACTAATAGATTAATAGAAATGGGTTAATTTAAGATATAAGAACTAGATAACAAGAAGCCTGCTGTGGCCATACAGTTTGTAAGCAATATAAGTCTCTCTGTGTTTACTTGGTTGGGTCTGAGCGGCTGTGGGACTGGTGGGTGAGAGAGATTTGTCCTGACCGTGGGCCAGGCAGGACCAGGAAAACTCTAGCTACACATGGGCTTCTACTAGTGTGGCCGGTCATCTCTGCACGTCCTCCCATCATGATCTCGACGTCCCTCGCCTGCAGTATCTCTCCTCTCTCTCATCAATTGGATTCCCAGAGCTCAGCCTGATGTCTGGCTGTGGATCTCTGTATCTGCCTCCATCAGTCTAGGTGGTGGTTCTTAACATTGGCATGGTGTTGCAATTACGTTAGCCTCACCCTTTCCTTATAAGATGGGCATATTAGGAAAAGAGAATGGCATGAATCTAACCTGTGCTTCTCTTCCCAAGATAGAAGTGATGCAGGTTCATTTAGCACACAAGAGGGCTGAACCGAGTCATTCAAGTTCTCAGGGTCCAGATCTTAACCCTATAAAAATGACTCAACACAAAAGGAGGAAGCAATTTTCAGTGAACATCCTCCATAAATTGCTTCATAAAATCTTGTGTCAGGCTCCTTTATACTTAAGTTTATCCCTTTATATTTAATTTTTTCCTAATCATTTTATTTAGCCTTGTGATCTACTTGAAGAAAAGTGAAGCCAAATGTTGTAAGACCTGGGGAGTGTGAGAGTTAGAATCAATCCTAGGCTCTGAGCTGGTGTGATCACACATATCTGCAATCCCAGTAAAGGCAAAGTCTGATCTGTGAGTTGAAGGCCAGCCTGGGCTCCTTAAAGACAGACTGTCTCAAACAATTTAAAACATCCTACATATTTCTCTCCTTAGTTTATGCAGCACATCACTACTTACAACCTTGTTTCAGACTTGGAAGCTTCTAGTATTAGTAATAATTTTAAAAGTTTACCTGATTAGATAAACTGGGCACACAGAGTTTACAGGGCTCCAGCTGTCTTCAACACCCACTACTGTCCCTGGCTGCTAAACTCATCAAACCTCCTCCAAAACACTTGGTTCCTAGAACAGCCCCATGCTGCCATAAATATTCATGAGCATGCAGATGTCTAACATTGGGGTAGGAGAACTTATTTCATTGGCAAATTACCTTGTGCATTCCATGGCTTTTCAAATGGAACTAAAGATTTCTGATACTTCTCATTGCTACAGTGCCATTTATCTTTTGGAGATTCTGAGCACATACTAGATTTAACTGCCCCTGCTTGCTCTCTGAACCATTTAAACATTAATACCATACCCAAACACTCAATTTCTACACACTGTTCCATACAGGCAGCAGGCCTACATAGGAGGGCCCCACCACTTGCTTGGAGGAGGTAGTGTTTGAGTTTTGAATGCAAGTCACCAGTTAGGAGTATCCTAACCTGCTATAGTGATGCCTTTGGAACTTTGCCTCACAGAACAAGGGCTGTTTATAAGAACTTTACCTGACTTACAACACACAAAGGTAGTTTCCAGGACAGTCAAGACCTGGGAACATGCTGCAATTGCTTTACTGTTGTCCTCTGAACCTCAGGAGACTTTTAAAATACCAAGACCCATCTAGTAAGCCATCAAAAAGGAAGATGCCATGAGATTCACAAGACTGCATATTTCAGGCTTTACTGGTCACTTGTGTTTGAGTCTGGGTCAGTTTCCTTTTCTATAAAAACGATTTAATACCTACCCCCTGACCTGGCTGTTGTAGTCAAATTGGAAATAGCAAGACATGAAGACTGCAAACACCAAAGTACTTCTGAGTAATGAGTGTGTACTACAGAGTTTTTAACAGCAGCAGCTCATGTGGTGTGTTCTATAATTATCCCAGTTTACACAGGGTCAACTCAAGGCTAGGATGGGTTAAATAGCGTCTTCCAGGTTACCCAGACAGAAGAGCTGATGTAAGAATTAAAACCCCTGTACTCTTAATCACAAAGCCACACTGCATAGATCAGTGGTTCTCAACTTGTTGTGGTGACCCCCAACCACTAAACTATTTTTGCTGCTATTTCATAGCTGCAATTTTGCTACTGTTAATGAACTGCAATGTAAATACCAGATGAGACCCTTGTGAAAGGATCATCATGACCCATGGGTTGAGAACCACTGTCTTAGATGATGAAATGGCTTAAACTATTACTTATCACAGCTATAATGTAGCACCATGCAGTCAGGTGCAGAAGAGAGGGTTCAAGATAAATTAAAGGTAGCTTTATTCATTTTGCTCATGAGCCTTGGCGACCCTAGGTTACTCTAGTGCTGGTAATCCTCTATCTCCTCTATCTCAATCTGAACACTAAGACCTTAGTTCGGGCTAGGTTCCTTCTTGTTAACATTGGATGAGACTACATGTAACACATAGACTCTATGCATTTTGTGTGTAAGTATTCAGTAGCTATTAACTGGACACACTTACAGGATTTGATCTTAAATCTCTAAGACTTTCATTATTTAGTGTGTGTGTTTGAGTGTGAATGTGTGTGTGTGTGTGTGTGTGTGTGTGTGTATGTGTGTGTGTGTGTGTAGGTCAGAGGACACTGCAGGAGCTGGTTCTCTCCTTCCACCATATAGATTATAGAATTGAACTAAGGTGGTCAGGTTTGGTGACAAGCACCTTTACCTGCTGTGATAAAACACCACAAACAAAAGCAATTTCACTTTCATGTAACTGGTTTATCATGAAAAGCAGATAGGGCAGGAACCTGGAGGTGAGAGCTGATGCAAATGCCATGGAGAAGTGCTCCTTACTGTCTTGCTCACCCCACTTTCTTATAGAACTCAGAATCACCAGCATGGGGGTAGGGAGGGTCCCCCACTCACAGTGGACTGGGCCCTCCCCCATCAGTCACTAATTAGGAGAATGCCCTACGGGTCTGCCTGCTTACAGCCTAATCATCACAGCCTAATCTTCTAGAGGCACTTTCTCAATTGAGGTCCCCTCCTCTCGGATGACTATAGCTTGTGTCAAGTTGATATAAAACTAGTCAGCACACCTGCTGAGCCATCTCACCAGCCCAAGGCCCTTCATTTTTCAAAGGGGGACTGGCTTCGTTGCTACAGAAGTCACCAAATTACAACTCTGATTTTTAACTGAAAATCGCAGAGACCACCCACGTGTCCTGAGCGCTCCGGCAGTTCGCCGGGGCTCCCAGCTCGCCCTGCCCGCCCTGCCGCTCACCGAGGACTGGCCTGGCGAGTCCTGCTTGAAAGTGGTGGCCAGCGAGATGGGTATCACCACGGCGCGTGAATTCCACTGCTCGGGCTCCTGTCCCACATGAATGGCCTGAGTGGCAAAGTGCTGGAAGCTGGGCAGGTAGCCGTTCTTTTGCATGTTGGCGCCGGGAAAAGCAGGAGTTTGCCAAGAATGAGACCAACTGGAGTCTTTCCGAGCTTCGCGCTTATATCCAGGGAGGGGCGGGTCCGACGCGGCCAATCAGCCCGGGTCCCGAAGCAAAGCCATTGTCCATTGGGCTGCAGGGGAGGAGTTGCCCGGAGTGTCCCTGCCCCGCCTCCCAGTGGCGCCCACGTGGTGAGCAATCGGGCTGGGACCTGGAGCAGCTGAAACCTCAACAGCAGACTGCAGCACCGAGCCCAGATGCACCCTTTGTCCTCAGGGTAGAGACCCCGGTGCGGGCCTCCTCCCACCGCCTTGCGGGACCCCAAGTGCTGGTGTCAAGCAGGGATGATCCGGGGACCGCTGGAGCTGCGTCCTCAGCGCCTGTGAGCCTACCCTCGCCAAGATCAGGCTTTCAGGAGGAAGCTTTGCTTCCAAAAGACACCAGCCTTGACCTAATTTTACACCATGTTAGGGAACTAGGGAGTTTAAGGTGTTTCCATTTCTCGGAAACCTAACCTAAAACTCTGAAACACTGTAGAACAAATTTAGACGGCATTAAGGAACAACTTTTAAAAAAACGTTTTTAAACAACTTTTTAAAAAGCAAGGGTTTGGAAGAGGCAAACACAGTCCATTTGCTTTTCAAATTAGCTTCAGAGACAGTCACCCTCCAGCAGGAAGTGTGAGAGGCTGGAGGCCAAGGGAAACCATGCCCACAGGGAAGCGGACTGTTTCTGAAACCAATGGGTTACGATGCCTATTTGATTACTATTTCTCCTGTTAAAATATGTTCTCAACCTGAACACTGAACACATTTCAACGATTATGCATATATGTGGGTATCTTTTAAATTTTTTTGAAGTTATGTGTATGTCTGTGCACCACATGAATTCTACAGAAGTCAGGAAGGACGTTAGGTCCCCTGGACCTGCAAGTTATAAACAGATGGGCTCGACATGTGAGTGCTGAGGAACAAACCCAAGTCCTCTTGAAGAGCAACCAGTGCTCTTAACAGCTGAGCCATCTCTACAGCCTTGTGGTACATTTTGGTGTGACCACACAGAACAGGTGGGGGCAGAATAGCCTGAAACAGTTCAGATTCCAGTTCTAAGTAGAATTGATAAACCCTGGGTTACACAAACATGTGGTGCATGCGTGGAGGTCAGTGTCCAACCAACCTGCCGAGGCAGAGTCTCTCTGCACTGCTCACTCCAGGCTTGCCCACCCAGGAGCTTCAGCTGATTCTATCTCTGCCTCCTACAGTAGGAGTGCTGGTACAGGTGCACAGTACTGCTAAGGTGGATGGGATCGAACACAGAGTGTCAGGCTGTGTGGCAAGCGTTTTTACCCACTGAGCCATCTTTCCACCTGACATTTTCTTTAGCTTCTCTCTGTCATAAAGAGTTCTTTGAAAAGCGGCCCCTTGCTGGGTGGTGGTGCACGCTTTACTCCTAGCACTTGGGAGGCAAAGGCAGGCTGATGTCAGTGAGTTCGTGGCCAGCCTGGTCTACAGAGTGAGTTCCAGAACAGCCAACGCTACACAGAGAAACCCTGCCTTGAAAACCAGTCCAAAAAAAAAAGAAAAGAAAAGAAAAACAGAAAAAGAAAGAAAAATGCGGCCCCTATACAGAGCCTCTAAATGAGGCCTCTGATAAAAACGAGAGGAGGCTGCAGGATGGCAGCCCAAGATTTAATTTCTCTATTCAGCAGTGTCTCTCTCAGACGTCATCATATATGTGTGCAAAGGTGACTACAAAACTCTCAGCTATAATGAAAAGCAGATTAACTACCCATCCTTCAGAGCCCAGATAGCTAGTTCTGTGATAGACTCATGAAGTGGCCAATGAGCAGAAGAGTTGAAGGGAACTGGCATGACCATTTCCAAGACAGCAAAGGAAACTGCAAAACAGTGTGTGAATTCAGGAGCACATACTGTGCTGCACGATCTTTAAATACATGTATTGTTTGACATCTGAAACAATCGTGGTAGCAGAAATCACAGATCTACAGGGGAAAATGAATTCCTTTACATTTCATATACATAAAGTAAAATAAATCTTTTTATTTTCTTTTTCTTCTTTGGCTTTTTGAGACACGGTCTTGCACTACCCCTTACAAACCTCAAACTCATGGTAATTCTTACTGCATCCAACCAGAAAAACCTTTTTAAGTGAATGAGTGATGGCCACTTTAAATACAGTAAATGTCCTCTGAATGCTTATTTTTCACTTAGAGCAGGTTGCAAACAACATCATGAAATTATCACTACACTTCTAAGCCATGGATTCTTCTTGGGAATGAGATTCGGGAAGCACACATGTTCTTTCCTTCTTTTTACTTTATTTTTGTGGTTGTTGTATGTTTTGAGACAAGGTCTCAAGTTTCTCAAAGCTGGCCTCAAACTGGCCTTGTAGCAGAGGATGATGTGGAATTTGCTCCTCCTACCTCCAGTGTGCACCATCACACTTAGTCTATGTGCTGCTGGAGACTGAGCCCAAGGCTTCCTGCCTGCTGGGCAAGTACTCTTCTTCTGAGAAACATCCCCAGCACCATCTATAATATTTTTCTAAACCAGTAGGAAAAGAAACATTGTATTTTTAATAGGAAATAATTAAAAATAGCATCTTTTGAGACTAAGAAAGTTTAAAAACTTAGTCAATGGCTGTCAGGCTTTGTTTCAAGGCTGACTACAGAGAAGCTAAGTGATTCACTCATAGTTATGGAAAGGAATTGAAGTTCAAGTTCATCTCAACTAGCTACATGGTAAGTTCCAGGCCAACCTGGGCTACTTGAGACCCTGTCTCAAAAAAGAAAAGAGAAGCCAGGGTGGCACACACCTTTAATCCCAGCAGTCTCTGTGAGTTTGAGACCAATCTGATCTACAGAGTGAGTTCCAGGACAGCAAAGCCAGGGCTGCAGAGAGACCTATTTAAAAACAAAAACAAAAACAAAAACAAAAACAAAAAAACAGCAAAAGAGAATAGATAGAAAATGGCCAAGATGAACTTCTAATTGTCTCATTTGTGGGGGGAGGGGCTGTTCCATTGGTAGAGCATGCTGACCTTGAGTCCAGTATCCCTGCTTGGCTTTCCAAGTGCTGGGGTGACAGACCTGAACCGGGTACACAGCCAGCCATTTCCTCTCTGAATAGCAATGTCACCATCCTGTGTTTGTATCATTCTCTCTTAAATCCCCACTCTGGAATTCCCTTCCTCACTCTCTTCTTGCCATCTTTACAGAAAAGGTGATGTGAACTGACTCAGCTTCCCCATTGCATCCCAGCTTCCGCAACATCCTTGGTGTTTTTCTTCTATGAACAGATAGGTATATGTCCACAGTAGTAATTACACCATGGAAGCCATTGTAGGGCTCTAGAATTAGTGTGGCCTCCAAAGACGCCTGTGGTGGAAGCTTGGTTCCTTGTATGAGGCAGGAGGTGCTGCCCAGAAAGGAAGCAAAGAGACTTCCTTCTTTGCACCCCAGCCTAGGTCTTGCCCTCTGCCTTGATGTGTGATGTTTTTCTGACATGTATGCTGCCCACCTATGCAATGCTGTCTGCTTTCAGCAGACTGGTCAAGGCCCTGCTGTGCCCATGAGTCAATAAGTACTCAAGTATTCCATTATAGCATTAAAAAACAGACTATCCTAGATGTCTTATATTGAGCCTAGTCTAAGAATTCTGCCAATACCTTCAGAGAATACCAGAGAGTAGACATTGTGTCAGCTCCACAAGTGAGTACAGGAAAGGGTGAAGAGGGGCTACATTTTCCCAGGAGCACAGCATGAATGGAGTGTCTGACCTTTACACCCTGCCCTCCCTAGTCCCTTCCCCAAGCTTTTGATATGTCCTCCTTTGCCAGCAGTTAATGTGTACTCAGGACTGATCCTTTTTTGGCTCATCTTGCATGTAGGGGGTCAGAATAATTTCTCATTTTTTTTTGTTTTGTGTGGTTTTTGTTGTTGTAGTTGTTTCTACCATAAAAATACTCGCAAGTCCTCCGAACCAACAAAGAAATTCTGTGATTTCTCTGTCCCCAGAACTTTATATATATCTGTGATGTGCCAAAAATGACAATGGTGAACTGTCTTCACCTACATTTACTCATTCATTTGTTCATCAACAAACAATATTCAGTCCCAATTATGGGCAAGCATGGTGGCGTGTCCTGGCTCAGGTCCATTACCATGTCTTGGTTCTTTACTGCCTCCATTCTCCTAGCAGAGAAAACTTTGAAAATTAATCCACAGAACCACAGTAGAATGCTTTGCCATGAGTATTAGGATCCACCCAAGGTGAAGTTCATATTCCTTCACCTCTAATCCCAAATTCTTGCTGGTCATGCAGTTTCATTTCCTCCCTCCTCTCCACACTGTGCTACATTCCTTTCCTCACAGATGCCCACATCTGTTCACAACTCTACACATATTATTATGCTGAAATTTCTTTCCAAATTTCTCCCCAGATGTCCTCTGGCTCTCCATATCTTAGCTCAAACTTCTCTTCTGGTAAAATTTGCCCCACTTCTGTCCCCGACTTATATGGCCATCATAATGCTTATTGTGCTTGCTTGTTTGGATGTGCCTTGCTTGGTTACATGCTCTGGAAAAAGAAGAAAAGATATAAAGTTTATCTTCATGTCACTAACACCTAGTTCTGACTCTGGCATAAGCACACTGATCAACAGCATTTTCTAACTGCCAGGATAAACTTGATGAAAGAGGAGATACTATGACTTAGTCTCTGTCCTTGAAAGGCTGGAAAATAAACAGCAGAAGGGCACTGTGTTGCCCCATTGTTGACTTTTCTGCTTGTTTTAAGTGGCCCTGACCTTTTTCAGTAAGTAAATGCGTTCACCAACTGAACAATGTATGAGAATATTAGAGACTGCAGATACATCAGAGACCCTGCGAAGCCCAGAGAATGGACTTTTTGAACTAAAAAGTAATAGATATAGCCAACACATGGTAGTGAATGTCTTTGATCCCAGCACTAGGAAGGCAGAGATAGACAGATCTCTGTGAGTTTGAGGCCAGCCTGGTCTACATAATCAGTTCCAGGAGAGTTCGGACTACATAGAGAGATCATATCTCAGAAAACAAACAAACAAAAAGACAAAAATAACAACAACAAAACCAAAAAGAGAAAGTAACAGATAAGGAAACCATATAGACGTCTTCCTGTGGTCACAGGCCAAGGGAGAGGGGGCATAGCACAGCTGCTCCTTGCTCTGTACCCTCTGATTGCCACTCACAATATAGAATACTGTTCCTTCCCATGATTTAGGCAGGACAGAGGGCAGAAAGGCAAGGAAAACTAAGGGACCTGGAGGAGAGAGAGGAGCCCTCAACCCTAGAGTCAGGCTAAAGTCTCTGTCTTACCAGCTGAGAGTCAAAAACTCCAATAAAGGTAATATTTGCTGTGGCATTTGACTGTATAGAGATATTATTGCTCTTAGTAGTGGTGTTTTTAAGTGAGAAATGTTGACACCACAGTAAAGAACGCTGAAGGCCCGAGTGTACACCACCAACTATGGCCATTTCCTTTCCCAGCAGCAAACCTGACATGTTCTTGGACTCTCACAATAAGCCCCACATAAGAAAAGTCTTCACTGGTGTGCAACTTTTGCAACCCATGCTTTCACTTTTTTTTAATTTTAAGGTAAAATCATCTAATTGTAGTGAACTCAAAATTAAAAACAGCATCCAATTAAATCAAGGCAGACAAACAAACACTTGTCCAGCTGCAAACTCTATACATCTCAGGAAATTTCTGTATAGTTAAAAAAGTCATTCTGAAGTCATGGAGCTTTGCTTAGGATTTTACATTTTTCACTATCAATTACCTTTTTTTTTTTGAAACAGGGTCTCACTGTGTAGCCAAAGCTGTCCTAGAACTCACTAATGTAGACTAGGCTGACCTTAAACTCACAGAGATCTACCTGTCTCTGCCTCCCAAGTGCTGGGATTAAAGGTGTGTACCACCACACCTACCTCAATTACATTTTTATTCTCTTATGTACCACAAAAATTGTGATAAAGTTGAAACTAGAGAAACAACTTTATATCCTCTTTAAGGATTCATGTGTCCTTTTGCCTGCACTCTTTCCTTATCACCTAATATTGCAGTTTCTAGGTCTAATGTTATACTACACCCACACTTCATCTTATCAGATTGTAAACCCATCCAAGGTACCTTCCAGAGTCCACTATAGTCTCACTTATCACAAAGAAGTAAAAAAGGCTTCTGGTGACCTTTAAGATAAAACTTTAGAGTCACCAAAATGACATGTGGTGATTGCTAATACACCTCAGCAGGAGTTTCTTCTATGAGGCTGACATCCACATCCTGAGTATATGTGATTCTTTCCCTGGGTGCCTCTTCCTATTAATTCCAGTGTTTAAATCTAACTTAAAAATCTTTTTTTCTTTCAGTTTTTCAAGACAGGGTTTTCTGTGTAGTTTTGGTGCCTGCCCTGGATCTCACTCTGTAGACCAGGCTGGCCTCAAACTCACAGAGATCCACCTGGCTCTGCCTCCCGAGTGCTTCGATTAAAGGCGTGCGCTGCTGCTGCCGCCGGGCTAGTTAAAAATCTTTTTAATGAACTCCATCTCTGCCTCATTCTAGTTGGTCCTGAACATCTTTTCTGCAGCAAAATCAAGGATTGATTATTTACCCCCTGAATGCATGACCCTCTGAGGGAAGGGAACCCCTAGGCTGCAGGGGGCAGTGCAGGGCTATTTCCTGCTGTGCCTCCTCTAAAGTGACCTTGTAGAATCAGCAGCAAAGAAAACTACTCCACTTAAAGAGTGTCAAGGTAATTTTATCCAATTGAACTTCAGCACTATTGAGTTCCTAGTAAAATGTTCTTTCTTACAAATAGGCCTGAAGCTAAGACTAGAGGACTAAATCTTGTCTAGGCTATAAAGCAAGTTCAAGACCTGCTGGAAAACTCAGTGAGGCCCCGTGTCAAAGTAAAAAATAAAAAGAAGGCTGTGCACATACTCAGTGGTAGAGCAGTTGCTTATGATACACAAGGCTCTAGATTTAGTGTCCCATGGCACATGAAAAAATTAAAAAGCAATTGGTCCTAAAAGCAGGTTCCTTCATTTATAACTGTGTGCCTATACTGTAAAATCCTTTAATCTTTTGTCTTGTTTTGTTTTTGAGATGGGGTCTCATGTAGCCCAAGCTACCCTCAAATTCCTAATCCTTCTGCCTAAGTTTCCCAAGTGTCAAGAATACAATTGTGTGTCACTACACCTGGGCTGAAAAATCCCTTTGTTACAGAACATTCCTTGTGTGTAGCTAGAGTTTTTCTTGCCTGGCCCACGGTCAGGGCAAATCTCTCTCACCTGCCAGTCCCACAGCCTCAGACCCAATCAAGTAAACACAGAGACTTATATTGCTTACAAACTGTATGGCCGTGGCAGGCTTCTTGCTAACTGTTCTTACAGCTTAAATTAATCCATTTCCTTTAATCTATACTTTGCCACATGGCTCGTGGCTTACCGGCATCTTCACATGCTGTTTGTCATCATGGCGGCTGGCAGTGTCTCTCTGACTCAACCTTCCACTTCCCAGCTTTATTCTCCTCCTTGTCCCGCCTACACTTCCTGCCTAGCCAATGGCCAATCAGTGTTTTATTTATCGACTAATTAGCAACACATTTGCCATACATCCCACAGCACTTGTGACCAGATCTATTCCTGAGATACTAACACAGGCACTGAGTCCACTACTCATCTCCTGTTAAATGTTCACTTACTAAGAAGATACTTAAGTAAGTTTTGAATTGCATGATTAGGATAGCTAATAACTCCGAAGTATTATTTCTTCAGTATTTACTGAAGAGAGTGTCAGATTCCCTGGACCTGGAGTTACATACAAGTGTTTAGGAGCTGCCATGAGGATACTGGGAACCAAACCCAGGTCCTCTGCAAAAGTAGCAAGTGCTCTTAAGTATTGATCCACTTCACAGCCTCAGTCATCCTTAACTTAAAGAATGAGGTAACAGTGAGAACTGCTTCCCTAGCTAATAAAATGCAGAGCAAGATGTATTGTCAGTTTTCCATTTCTCTGGAGTGTAGGAAAGGGCATACAATGCCTTAGTGACAGAAACTTAGTAAGAGCCTTTTAATAAAATTATTTGACAATGTCCATTAAAAGTAAACACACACACACACACACACACACACACACACACACACAAAACCCAAAACAACAACAACAACAACAAAAAACCCAACCCAACCAAACCAAAACAAAGCAAAAAAGGAGGGCTAGTCTCAGTCGATAAAATGCCTGCCATACAAGCATGAGGACCTGAGTCTGAGTCCTTAAGTTGGGTGTGGTGGCACATGCTTGAAATCACAGCATTGTGGAAGTAAAGACAGGCATATTCCTGGCCCTTGCTAGCAGCTAGTCTAGCCTACCGGGCTAATGGCTAATGAGACAACCTGTCTCAAAACTCAAGGTGACGGCTGGAGAGATGGCTCAGTAGTTAAAAACATTGGCTGCTCTTTCAGCAGTTTTCCAGATTAGATTTTCAGCATGTGCATAGCAATTTACTACCGTCCAGAACTCCAGTTCCAGGGCATCCAACACCTTCTTTTGGCCTCTGTGGTCACTACGTGAACATATGGCATAAACATACATGCAGGTAAAACATCTATACACATTAAAAAAATAAATTAAGTATGTGTGATGGCAGGTACCTTTCTTTAATCCTAGTACTGGAGAGGCAGAGGCAGGCAATGACTTCAAGGCCAGCCTGGTCTACATAGTGAGTTCCAGGCCAGCCAAAGCTTCATAGTGAACCCTGTCCTCCCTACCCCTCCAAAAATTAAAAAAATCCCAAGGTAGATAGTACCTGAAGAATGACAGCTGAGGTTGTCCTCTGGCCTCCATACATGTGTTCACTTGTATACACAAAAACACATATATTCATACACACATTATAGAATTTGAATTTATTTCTAACTTTTTGAAAGAAACAACAAAGCTAGGTATGGTGGTACATGCCCGTCTTAGTCACTGTTCTGTTGCTGTGAAGAGACACCATGACCAAGGCAACTCTTTTTTTTTGGGGGGGGGGGGTTCGAGACAGGGTTTCTCTGTGTAGCTTTGAAGCCTGTCCTGGAACTTGCTCTGTAGATCAGGCTGGCCTGGAACTCACAGAGATCCTCCTGCCTCTGCCTCCTGAGTGCTGGGATTAAAGGTCTGTGCTACCACCGCCCTCCCAAGGCAACTCTTATAAAGAAAAACATTTAATTGGGGCCTTGCTTACAATTTCAGAGGCCAAGTCCATTATCAGTATGGTGGGGAGCATGGTAGCATGTAGGTAGGTGCTGGAGAGGTAGCTGAGCAATACATCCTAATCGGAAATCAGAGAGAGGAAAAGAGAGAGAGAGAGAGAGAGAGAGAGAGAGAGAGAGAGAGAGAGAGAGAGAGAGAGAAACAGACTGACTGACTGACTGACTCTGGGCCTAGCGTGGGCTTTTGAAACCTGAAAGCACACCCCCCAGTGACTACTTCCTCCAACAAGGCCAGATCGTGGGGCACTCCTAGAAGCAACAGTAACCTGTGTGGCAGAGCTCACTTGTACTAAAGACTTTGTGTCTGGCTAAAAACACTTCACACCCCAAACCTAGCAAGCTAAAGACTAGATGGGAGCCATGAATACTCATTTCTATAAAGAATAGAGGAAGGATTCCTACTCATGGACAGGTTATTTGTTTTACAGGATCCTGTGATCTATACCAAGGATTGCTTTATCTGACCTTTTTGCTCAGTTTCTATGAGAATATTATTGTTGTTGTTATTATTTTAAGTTCTGGAAATAATACATAATTGAATATAGGGTAAGGAAAGTCTACAAAGCAGTTTTAAGGATTTCCTTAAAGTTTTTTTTCTGTGTACATGCATGTGCCTGAGTGTGGGTATGCACATAATGTGTGTGGTGCCTGAAGAGGGTATTGGGAGTGTAACTCCCTGGGGCTGGAGTTATAGGTGGTTATTAGCCACCCAGTGTGGGTGCTGGGAACAAAACGCTGGTCCTTTGCAAGAGCAGCAAGCACTCTTAACTGTTGAGCCATCTCTCCAGTTCTAAACTGAAGTTGTTTGTCCCAATAAAGAATTATGTGAAAGATAAACCTAACCTGCTACCTAATTGCCCAGTGGTTCCTGAGTGTAGTTTCTTTGGGAGACTGAAAAAAACAAAGGATGGTGGGCACAGGGAGAGCTAATTCTCAAGAAAGTCATGAAGATGAGAAGGCCCTTCCTGAAGGGAAAAATCCATGATAGACTTGCCAACAGCTTTAAAGCTTCCTTTCCCTTTACTCACCTTGGGAATTAGGAACAGGCCCTTGCTAGCCATTGAGTTGGTCCTTGGGAATATTTGGTAAGATATTGCATTTTAAAGCAAAATACTGTTCTCACATTCTGTACGGGTTCAACAGCCACATGCCCTGCTCTCTCTGCACTGTCAAATTCTTCTTACTCCAAACTTCATGCCATTAGAGGTCATAAGATCTGAGTTGTTGATGGAATGAATCTTGGTCAAGCTATGGAGTCCTGTATAGTCTAGGGAACTGATAATCAGTAATCAGGTGAAAGCCTTTCCAAAGACAAAGGTATGTAGCTGGAGTTTTTCTGGTCCCATCTGGCCCACGGTCAGGACAAATCTCTCTCACCCACTAGTCCTGCAGCCACTCAGACCCAACCAAGTAAACACAGAGACTTATATTACTTACAAACTGTATGGCCGTGGAAGGCTTCTTGCTAACTGTTCTTATATCTTAAATTAACCCATTTCTATTAGTCGCTTACCGGTACCTTACATCTCGCTTTTCATGGCAGCGCTAGCAGCGTCTCTCTGCCTCAGCCTTCCATTTCCCAGATTTCTCCTTTCCCCTTGTTCTGTCTATACTTCCTGCCTGGCTACTGGCCAATCAGTGTTTTATTTATTAACTAATCAGAGCAATACATTTAACATACAGAGCATCCCATAGCACTTCCCCTTTTCTTTTTTTCAAAAAGGAAGGTTTTAACTTTCACATTGTAAAATTACATATAACAAAACAATTATCAAGCAAGAATTACAGTTGCAATATCTAGTCTATTTATAATAACTAGTCTATTTGTATTTGGCAAAATTAAAGAAGATATCCTATCTATCCTATATTTGTGAGTCTAAGGTTTCATATCTAACTTATCTTTCATCATAACTAAGGAAATTATAACTATCTAGTCTTCAACTACATCAAAGACCTCAGAAGGATATAATATTGCCTGAGAAATGGGAGAAGGATGCAAGCAACTTTTGAGAGACTTGCGAGAGTGGACAGAGACAGCTGGCAGCTGGGACAGTCACCTAATATTCCTTTTTAAAGTTGGGGCATCTTCAGCCCCCAGGCCTAGAGTCTCTCAGTCACTTCTTTCTGTATCCTGTAGAATGTCTGGCAATTTCCTCTTCCAAGCAGGAACCTGAAGGACCCTTTCACCAAGCAAAGTTCAGTGGTCACCTTCCTATGGGTCCTGCATGTCCAGTCGATACATTTTTTTCAAGCAGTCCAGGCAAGAACAGTTTCTTGCCCAAATGGCTATTTTTGTGAAGAAGATAAACTCCATATGGAGTGTCTTTGATGCCCATCTGTAGCTAGAGTTTTCCTGCCTTGCCCACAGTCAGGACAAATCTTTGTCACCCGCCAGTCCCACAGCCGCTCAGACCCAACCAAGTAAGCACAGAGACTTATATTGCTTACAAATTGTATGGCCGTGGCAGGCTTCTTGCTAACTGTTCTTATAGCTTAAATTAATCCATTTCCATAAATCTATACCTTGCCACATGGCTCGTGGCTTACCGGGATCTTCACATGCGGCTTGTCATGGTGGCGGCTGGCAGTGTCTCTCTGACTCAGCCTTCCACTTCCCAGCTTTATTCTCCTACTTGTCCTGCCTATACTTCCTACCTAGCCAACGGCCAATCAGTGTTTTATTGACCAATCAGCAACACATTTGCCATACAGAACATTCCACAGCACCCATCTCCTCTCTGAAGTAAATTGGTGCTGCCAGGAGCAGACATGTCTCACTGTCCAGAAAGTCTAAATTTTTAAAATATTTTAAATGTCATATTCTGTAGGTCTTTGAAGTGTTTGAAGATTACCTATCTATCTGAAATATATCTATGTATACCCAGAAAACTTAACTAATATGGCTACCAGTTTAGCTATCATAGAAGACTACTTATTAATCTGTATTTCTTTTTTTAATCTGTATTTCTTAATTATCCATTACAATCTAAATGAGTTACATAAACATAATACCTCAAACCATAATAGAAATATATATACAGTATAACAAAATTAAGTTTAAACTTGTATCAATAAACTAAAATCCATAGCAATGTAATACATTTATAAACAAGTTGTTGTTCTCCAAAAGTACGTTCATTAATCTACCCTTTGATCCTATCATATCTATATCATATCCCCTTTTTTTCTTTAGAAAGAGATTGCATTTATAATCAATCTGATTTAAATAAAAGTATTGGTTTTTCTCTGTCCCACACCAGAGGGTTCTTCTGATATGGGACAAAAGAATCTCTCAACCTTTGTTGTTTTTTTGTTTGGTTTTTTTTTTTTTTTGTAAGTAATATGTTTGTGTTTAGAGAAGGAGCGAGCCAATTCCATCTCCAAGGCCAGCTTGGTATATTTGGGAATTTGGGCATAGCTTCTCTTACTACTTCCTGCTGGAGGGGGGCACTGTATCTTATGGGGACACAAAGAAAATTTTAGGATTATGGAGTAGTCCATGAGGCTGTATCGTCTGAGCCAGTTGCCTTGAAACAGTTCTGGATGTTGGATCATCTGGGCCATGGTGTCATTGGAGACCTTTCAGGGGGTCTTGGCTGGTCAAACCTGATGTATCTTAATCTGGAACAAATCCATAGCCTCTGGCTTTCTGTGGAAACAAAAGCAGAGCCTCCTTTCCAAAGCAACAAATCCTTAGATCCAAATTTTGAAGTCAAGGTATCTTTAAAATATACATATTTGCTTAACTCAACAGCTTTTACAATCAAATGTTTTTCTGCAGTTAAAAATCTCCAAGACAACACAATCCAGATTCTCTGTATAATATCCATCTTTACGTGGTTTATTTTTTATACTACCTTTACTGTCTCTTTAAAAACTTTATTTTTAAAAACTATTTCTTTATATAACTGTATATATTCCCTTTTCTCTCTCTTTCAAGCCTACATACATTTTCATATACATTGTAAAGCACTTAAAGTCTTGTTCTATCTGACTTTGTCTTACTCTGAATCTGTTGCTTTAAACTGTAGCATTACTAAGACTGAAATTGCAGCTTTGGCTGGTGGCTTTGCCCACCTCAGCTTCCCAACATGGCAGTGGTATGTTTACTGCCAGCTCTGGGAGCCATCAACTCTTAGAAACAGTGGTTTTATGCTTCTATCAAAGCAGCGTGTTGGCGTCCAATGTGGTGGCAAGAGTTTCTACCTAAAAACTGAAAAAAAAGATTCTAAAACGGAGCTAAAACCACCTTCCTAATTGTCTCTCTCAAATGAGCGGCAGCTGCCGGTTTGAGCTACTGGTGGGTTTCTAGCGTGTGTGCTTGACCTGCAGTATGGCGAGAATGAGGCCTCTGCAAGTGGCACATTAAGCTGCATGGCGGATTTAGCCTTTGCTAGTACAAAACAAAAACAGAGTATTTTGGGCTACACGCTGCTTGGCTAAAAGCATAGACCCACGATAGCTCCCAGAGCTGGCGGTAAATGTGGCCATGTTGGGAAGCTGAGGTGGGCAGAGCCAGCAGCCACAGCTGCTGCAGTTTAAAGCAATAGATTCACAGTAAGACAGATTCAGATGTAATAGTTTACAATGTGTGTAAAATATACGTAGGCTTGAAAGAGACAAAAAGGTGATATATACAGTTATATAAATAAATACATAGTTTTAAAAAATAAAGTCTTTAAAGAGACAGTAAAATTAATATAAAAAATAAGCCACGTGAAGATGAATATTACACAGAGCATCTGGATTGTGTTGTCTTTGGGATTTTTAACTGCAGAAAAACATTTGATCGTAAAAGATGTTGAGTTAAACCAATATGTATATTTTAAAGATACCTTGACTTCAAAATTTGGATATAAGGATATGTTGCTTTGGAAAGGAGACTCTGCTTTTGTTCCCACAGAAAGCCAGAGGCTATGGATTTGTTCCAGATTAAGATACATCAGGTTTGACCAGCCAAGACCCCCTGAAAGGTCTCCAATGACACCATGGCCCAGATGATCCAACATCCAGAATGGTTTGAAGGCAACTGGCTCAGACAAATACAGCCTCAAGGACTATTCCATAATCCTAAAATTTTCTTTGTGTCCCTCTAAGATACAGTGGCCCCCTCCAGCAGGAAGTAGTAAGAGAAGCTATGCCCAAATTCCCAAATTATATGTAATTTTACTTTGTTAAGGTTAAAACCTTCTTTTTTGAAAAAAAAAAGGGGGGGGAAGGGGAAGTGCTGTGGGATGGTCTGTATGTCAAGTGTGTTGCTGATTGGTCAGTAAATAAATCACTGATTGGCCATTGGCTAGGCAGGAAGCATAGGCGGAACAAGGAGGAGAATAAAGCTAGGAAGTGGAAGGCTGAGTCAGAGAGACACTGCCAGCCGCCATGATGAGAAACAGCATGTGAAGATGCCGGTAAGCCATGAGCCACGTGGCAGGGTATAGATTAATGGAAATGGATTAATTTAAGCTGTAAGAACAGTTAGCAAGAAGCCTGCCACAGCCATACAGTTTGTAAGCAATATAAGTCTCTGTGTTTACTTGGTTGTGTGGCTGTGGGACTGGCAGGTGATAGAGATTTGTCCTGACTGTGGGCCAGGCAGGAAAACTCTAGCTACAGCGTGTAGCCCAGAAACCTCTTTGTATTTATTTATTTTTAACTAGCAAAAACTATATCCAACACACAGCATAGTGTGCAGCTTGGAGACACCTCTGTGTAACATAGCATAGGTCAAGCCCGCTCGCATGCCATGAACCCGCCATAGAGTAGCTTAAACCAGGAGGCTGCCTCTAACTTTAGAGAGACAACTAGGAAGCTGTTTTTAGCTCCGTTTTAGAATCTTTCTTCTCACCTTTTAGGTGGATACTCTTGCCAACCTGTTGGGCGCCATTTGTATCTGGAGTTTTCTCCAGTCCTGCCTGGCCCATGGTCAGGACAATTCTCTCTCACCTGTCAGTGGCACAGCCGCTAAGACCCAACCATGTAAACACACAGAGACTTATATTACTTACAAACTGTATGGCCGTGACAGGCTTTTTGCTAACTGTTCTTATATCTTAAATCAACCGATTTCTATTAATCTATAAGTTGCCACATGGCTTGTGGCTTACCAGTATCTTAATATCTTCTCATGGTGGCAGCTGGCAGTGTCCCTCTCCTTAGCCTTCCACTTCCCAGAATTTTCCTCTCTCCTTGTCCTGCCTATACTTCCTGCCTGGCTACTGGCCAATCAGGATCTTCTTCTTGACAAAAATAGCCATTTGGGCAAGAAACTGTTCTTGCCAGGACTGCTTGAAAAAATGTATCAACTGGACATGTAGGATCCATAGGAAGGTGACCACTGAACTTTGCTTGGCAAAATGGTCCTTCAGGTTCCTGCTTTGCAGAGGAAACTGCCAGACATTCTACAGGACACAGAGAAAAATGACTGGGAGACTATAGGCCTGTGGGCTGAAGACAGATGCCCCAACTTTACAGAAGAACTTTGGATGACTGTCTAGGCTGACAGCTGTCTCTGTTCACTCTAGCAACACTCCCAAAAGTTGCTTGCTTCCTTCTCCCATTTCTCAGGCAATATTATATCCTTCTGAGGTCTTTGATGTAGTTGAAGACTAGATAGTTATAATTTTCCTTAGTTATAATAAGTTAGATATGAAACCTTAGACTCACAAATATAGGATAAATAGGATATCTTCTTTAATTTTGCCAAATACAAATAGACTAGACACTATAAGTAGACTTGTAGATGTAACCAACCGTCTTATTAAATAAGAAACACAGAGCCAATACAGAGATGAAAGCCAAGAGGTCAGAGCAATAGCTAAGAGCTAAAAACCTTACCCTTCACTGTCACTGTACCTTTCCGAAAGAGAACTACTTCCTATGTCTGTCTTTTTTTATAGAGTTTCTGTTCTGCCTTCTCATTGGTTGTAAACCCAACCACATGACCTTCTAGTCACTGCCTGTCTGTACAGACCTCCAGGTCTTCTATGGTTGGTATTGAGATTAAAGGCGTGTGTCTCCATGCTGGCTGTATCCTTGAACACACAGAAATCTACCTAGCTCTGCCCTCCAAGTGCTGGGATTAAAGGTGTGCACCACCACCACCACCCAGCTTTCGCTATGGCTTGCTAATAGCGCTGACCCCCAGGCAACTTTATTTATTAACATACAAATAAAATCACATTTCAGTACAAATAAAATATCATCATATAGACTAGATATTGTAACTGTAATTCTTGCTTGATAATTGTTTTGTTATATGTAATTTTACTATGTGAAAGTTAAAAACCTCTCTTTTTGAAAAAAAAAGAAAAGGGGAAGTGCTGTGGGATGTTCTGCATGTTAAATGTATTGCTCTGATTGGTTAATAAATAAAACACTGATTGGCCAGTAGCCAGGCAGGAAGTATAGGCAGGACAAGGAGAGAGGAGAATTCTGGGAAGTGGAAGGCTGAGGCAGAGGGATGCTGCCAGCTGCCGCCATGAGAAGATGTTAAGATACTGGTAAGCCACAAGCCACATGGCAACTTATAGATTAATAGAAATCGGTTGATTTAAGATATAAGAACAGTTAGCAAGAAGCCTGTCACGGCCATACAGTTTGTAAGCAATATAAGTCTCTGTGTGTTTACGTGGTTGGGTCTGAGCGGCTGCGGGACTGGTGGGTGAGAGAGATTTGTCCTGACCGTGGGCCAGGCAGGACCAGGAAAACTCTAGCTACAAAGGTTTATGTAGCACTTTGGGAAGAGTTTCAAACACACATCTCTATATAGATTTTATTTGTTTTAACAAAAGTTTTTGGGGCCTTTTTTTTAGAAATTGCCATAGTAATACTTAGTGATTATTAAACACAGCACTGATAAATGGCTCATGGGGATTTATTCATTTAATTCTTACAATACCATGTGATGTAGGCAGAAGTTTCTCTCCTGCCTGCCTGTTCCCAAATACCTGGCAGCTGCTCCTTAAATAATTGACTCTGAGGTTTAATATTACTTAAAAATGCTTGGCTACTACCTCAGGCTTATTACTAACTAGCTCTTATACTTAAAATTAGCCCATAAGTCTTATCTATGTTTAGCCATGTGGCTTGGTACGTTTTCTGTCTGACATTCTCATCTTGCTTCCTCTGCATCTGGCTGTCGACTCCTTGACTCCATCCTCCTTCTTCCCATCATTCTCAGTTTGGCTTTCCCACCTAACTTCCTGCCCAGTTACTGGCTAATCAGTGTTTTATTAAACCATTTTGAGTGACAAATCTTTACAATATACAAGAGGATTATTCTACAGTAATGTGAGATAGAAATTACTACAATTCTCATCTTATGGACATGGAAACAAAGCAGCAGATCAGATAACCTGCTTACAGTGAGTTACTCTGAGCCTGAGCAGACGATGTCAGCGCACCTATTCGCCACTGCCAGTCTGCCTCGCCTTTTGAGAAAAAACTGTAATGGCATCTTGGGTTTGGCCTGATCTGAATATTAGGAATTGTAAAACTCCTCTCAGAATCTGATGTACAATTCACCAATTGGGTCATCTGAAGGTCATTTCAGATTTTCTTCTCTACCATAAGATGAGGGACCAACTTTTCAGTTAGTTTGGGGACATTTAACTATCTATTATTTGGAACACATTGATAAATTTCCTTAAATTTGCTCTTCTATTTATGGTTACTAGTGCTCAGCAGTAGCTGGGGCTGTTTTTTACTTGGTTTTCATGTTATCATGTTGTGATATTGTGTTCCCCAATATATTGTGAACACTAATAAACTTATCTGGGGTCAGAGAACAGAACAGTCACTAGATATAGAGGCCAGAAAATGGTGGCACACACACCTTTAATCCTAGCATTCCAGAGGCAGAAATCCTTCTGGATCTCTGTGAGTTCAAGGCCACGCTGGAAACAGCCAGACATGGTGACACACGCCTTTAATCCCAGGAAGTGATGGCAGAAAGCAGAAAGGTATATAAGGTGTGAGGACCAGGAACTAGAGCTGGTTAAGCTTTCAGGCTTTTGAGCAGCAGTTCAGCTGAGAGCCATTTGGATAAGGACTCAGAGACATCCAGTCTGAGGAAACAGGATCAGCTGAGGATTTGGCAAGGTGAGGTGGCTGTGGCTTGTTCTGCTTCTCTCATCTTCCAGCATTCATTCCAACACCTGGCTCTGAGTTTGTTTTTATTAATAAGAACTTTTAAGATTCGTGCTACATTATCAATAGGACTGATGAATCTATTTGATTTAGGCAAACTGTCTACTTCTGGATGCATTTGCTTCAAGAAGAGATCTTGGTGTATGCTATATATTTCTTATACAGGAGGACTTACATTTCTATATGTGGACACACATGCTTAATAGATAGTAGGATATACCTAAGAATTAGCTCATATGTATCTTAAAATAAAGACTGAGTATTTTATGTTAAATTCATCCTTTCACACTCAAACTACTGTGTGTGCACATGTGTGCATATGAGTGCGTGTGCGTGTGTGCGTGCGTGCGTGTGTGTGTGTGTGTGTGTGTGTGTTGCTGACATTTATCTTTTCTTTTGACCTCCTTAACCTGGTTCTCATCAGGTTCCTAGTACTCTTTCTTCTTTTATCTTCAGATTAATGTGTTTTATCTGTCTCAGGGAAATTGTTTCCTTCAAGAGCTTTAAGTACCAATGGGCTCTGGTTTCCTTGGCAATTCCTGCCTCTCAGATTTCTACTGAATGCAAATATTAGAAAGAAAAGTGTTGACTACAGGAAGGAAGTGGAAGGAAGAGAGACACAGAACAAATGAGTAAAGTATGTGGAGAAGGTACTGGTTTGCATGAATTTGTTTTTCTTTACTTGTTAAGAGAACTGGTGTGGGTGTTGCTAGGAGATTCTTATTATCCAGGCATCTATGGCAGTTCTACAACCAAAATGTTCCTAGATTCACCTCAACAATATGGAGGATGGGAAATCGGATTCTAGATAATTGCGACAGCTTGAAATACAAGCCTGCACAAAGGTTTGGAGGGAGATGTAGCCTAATCTTACACTAATGTTCATGCTAGAAACTAATACTAAGCAAGGAGAACTGAGTGAGAGCATTAGCCACCACTGTTTTTTCTTTTTGTCCCAACATCTTATTATCAATTATTTGGGAGTTTCACATAATGCATCCCAATCACATTCACTTCCCAGGTGCACCTTCCCTCCTCCCTTGTGATCTCCCTTAAAGGAAATAAGAAAAGAAAAGGGATTAAAAACAGCCCACCAAGTCCAGCTTGTGTTGCTATACACTCACTAGAACGTGGTCAAACTCCCAGTGGCCAGCACTTAAGGAAAACTGAGCCCTTCCCTACCTCCACCAGATTTTATTCTTTACCACAAGATGAGGAACCAACCTTTCAGTCAATTTCAGGACATTTAACTCTCCTATTATTTGGAAGTCACCAACTATGAAGAGCTACACTTCAGAATCCATATCACAATTTTTAAGAGTTCTCTTCAATGGCTTCCTGTCTAGACTGTTTTCTTTCTTTTTCTTTTGTATGGGGCTGGGAGAGCTTTGGGAGAGATTGTCACAGAAGACTTCTATGTCTCTAATTCTCAACTGTGAGTCTGCAATCAAGACCACCACAAAAGAAGCTTCCCGCCCTTTACAGTGAGTGGGAGCATGAATCATGGACTTCCACATGGTTTCTGGTGACAGCACAATCATGGATCTCAACACGGTCTCCAGCTACAATATACACCAGGGACATCAGCATGGCTCTCAGCTACAGCAGGGGCCATGAACACCAACATGGTCCTCAAAGAGGCAGCACAGGCCATGGACATCCACATAGCCTTCAGTGGTAACATGGGCCATGGGCATCATCATGGTTTCCTGAAGGAGCACAGCTGATAGATATCTACACAGCCTTGGTGGCAGCAAGGGCCACAAACCTCCACATAGCCTCCATGTGCAGCACGGGCCATGAACACCATCGTGGCCCTCAGAGGCAGTACAGACCATGGACATCAATATGGCTTCAGGTGGTAGCCACCATTCTTAATTGTAGGTCTGATGTGTTTATAAAATACAACCTGTGAGACTTAAAAATTATTTTCTGCAGTACTTCTGAACAAGAAACAATGTGGTGGTATACTACTTTTATTACATAAAGACATTAGCTCAAGAGCTACATGCTTTGTCTCTGGATTTTGATGTTTCCAGAAACCAAAGAACCACATATATGCTAAAGATTCTATAAAGTTGATTGGCATCAATTAACTGAGAGGGCCAGGCAAATATCATGACAGGCCCCTAATAACTTAGTTAAGAACTAGGCTTCAGTTCCTGCATGTACTAGGCCTGGCCCAACAACCTCTTCCCCACCCCCCACCCCCACCCCGTAATAACCAAATAAGGACAAAGCCCGGGACTTGTCCAGACTTGCCAAGAATGGAAAAGCTATAGCCTTAGCCCACCCCTGCTAGTCCCAACCAATTAGAAATATAATAATATGATTGCCACCTATGTAAGACAATCCTAGGTAGAATGATCACACTGTCTTAAAAATTCCTTTCGCTGTGCTTAAAAAGAGCCTGAAAACTTCTCTCATGGTTGCTGCCATTTTGTACATGTAAGCGACCCCACATGCCTGTGGTATAAAAAAAACTCTTGCTGATTACATCATGACTGGTGGTTTTTTGGGGACTTCTTGCAGACCCTAATATAAACAACTTGTGAGAAGTTGGAATGTTGCAAGCCCAGAGCCAAATTATTTTGTCCCTGTCTTATTTAGGTTTTATTGCTGTGAAGAGACACTATGAACACAGTAACTCTTATAAGGAAAACATTTAATGAAGGCTTACAGGTTCAGAAGTTTTGTCCATTACCATCACAGTGGGAAGCATAGCAGCACATGGCAGACATGGTGCTAAAGAAGGAGCCCAGAGTTCTACATCTGGATAGGCAGCAGCAGGGAGAGACACTGGGCCTGATTTGAGCATTTGGAACCTTAAGGCCCACCCCCAGTGACACACTTTCTCCAACAAGACCACACCTACTCCAAATAGGTCACACCTCCTAATAGTGCTACTCTCTGGAGATCAAGAATTCAAATAAATGAGTCTATAGGGCCTTTTCCTATTCAAACCACCACAGTTCCCTTAAGCCATTCATTGCCCACTTCTGGTAATTATCAGGCAAAATCCTTGGAATGTATAAATTTAGCAGACGACTAGCTTCCACTAGCCATAGAGCAAAGTAAGCCATCAGACAGTCTCCAAACCCATAGCAGTGCTTCTCCCACTTTGCTCTAACTGCCTACTTGATGTCTCCATCAACATATTTGGCAAATGCATTGATTTATGACTTTTTCTTTTGTCTCTCTAAAAGTTTATCCATGTTGGAACCTGCCATTCAGAACAACCCAAACTGATGTTCCTATCAAGGCCCAGGGTAACTCTCTCTTGTCCCCTTCTAGGTGAGAACTATCTTTCTCATCAACAGGTTAATTCATAAACCAGCCTGCCTCCAATTTAACCTTGAAAGCCATCTTATAGTAAAGACAGACTAGATTTATTCCTCTTTTTGATTAAATTTGTTTCTCAAGGATTAGGCTATGCCCCACCTGTAACCTTAACTACAAATGGTTGTGTACTGACTTTTCCAGGAAACAGCAACCTTGCCTTTGTTTCTAAAGGTTATTATGACAACCTGTTGTTATGACAACCTTGTTATGATAACCTTGTAACTATGCCTTTGTTTCAAGAGGTTGTTATGACCAACTTGTTATGCTTCTATAGCTCCTCTTATTTGCCTGCCACCCCCCTCCCATGTGGAAACCCCCTATATCCTGAACTATAAAAATCCTTAGCTTACCCATGTCCAACACTGATCTCTTGAACTCCACCTTTAGGGAAAGGCAGCCTGTGTACACGAATAAAAACAGCTTGCTTTAATTGCTTGCTTTAATCAATATGGACATGGTAATTTGGTTTGGTGGCCTTTCTGCTCCCATCTGTGGGATTAACATTACAAAGATACATACATTTCTCATAAAAGTCAGAAATACTTATGTTTAGAATAAGATTTATCTGGTGTATTCTGTTTGTCCATGAACATATAAGGCATTTAGCAAAGCTTTGTTTAAAAATAGCTGATAGAGGGCTAGTGAGATGGTTCAGCAGGTAAAGATGCATGCTTCTAAACTTGGCAACCTGAGTTTGATCCCTGGAACACACCTGATGGAAGGGGAGAACCAATTATCTTCTGACCTCCATATGTACTGTGGTGGAAAAAAAAAAACCCACAACCAAACAAACCTGTATGTGTGTGGTTTTGAACTCAGTTCATCAGTTTTAGTGGCAAGTGCCCTTACCTGCTGAATCATCTTGCTTGCTCATAATTTGTATTCTTAGCCACACCAGAAAGAAATTAAGAAGCGCTACTCTGTAAAGACAGGTGATTTTGTATGGTAAATTCAGTAATTGAGTTATATGTTGGAACCTATGTCACTAATGTTTGACTAAAAAAGTAAATGTGTTGTTTGTGAAGTTATTTGTTCCCTATACATCCAGGCATTTTTAAAGTTAAATTCAACCCAAAGCAAAACACTGTTCTAACTGTCCCCCTTCTTCCCTCTCTCCCTATCCTAGGAGTCCCATCCTTCCCCACTCCACGTCTGGGTGTTATTGTCTGCTACTGACTCTTGGGTGTTTGTCTTTCCATCTTTCAGATCTAATTCTCATTATGACATAGCTCTGCTATTGTGAGAACTTAGCCACACCTTCTACTCAGAGATGAGTCTGGATTGGCCAACACTAACCAGGTCACCCACCTCCCTACCCAGGAAGCTGAGAGTGTTACTGGAGATTGACCTTGAGGAGTTACTCCCAAGATTGGGATAGGCTAAGGGGTTCACCAGAACATGGATGTGGGATTTGAAAGGCTACTCTTGAGAACTTGTCTGAGTTGGTTATGTAAATCATTACATAATTTTAAGGCAGTTTTAACTGAATTTATTATTATTTCTAAGTGGAAATGAAACAAAGTCCTAAATAACATATGTATACTCAGGCATAAAGCAGTAGTCTACTCTAGTCCCAGTCCTAGCAAGACTGGGATTACTTAAGGAGCTTGTATTTAGTATTTTAGCATGGCACAGTTATCTGAGCACATTGTAGATACTTCAGAATTTAATGTCGTATTAGATCAACACTTTATTATTAATAGTAAGCATTTGTTATCTGTTAGGAAGGCAGTGTGCTGAAAATTGAGGCAGGATAAAAATACATGGGACATGGGAAAAGAAAGGGGCCCTTCACTCTAGTGTCTGAAGTCTCCCACAAGCTGAGAGTCAAGAATTTATTCCAGCACAACTGACAGAATTTTCTAATAAGGTTGCCCAGAGAGAAGATAGTATGTGGAGGTATTTCAAATAAGAAGGTTAAATAGCAGTGAATCAAGCTTAGGGCTTGAGATAGGTGGAGGATGTCTCTTTATCTATGTGAAGTACCCTAGGAGCTACCCTAAGGTTTAAAAAGAAGAGAAGAAAAAAAAGCTCTTGGAAACCTCCTGAACAATGTAAATTTAGGAATGATTATTATCAGCTATGACTGACAATTGCTAAAATACTTAAATGTGACACTCTTGAGAAGCCCATTTGGGTACTTTCCCTAAGTGCTTCTCTTTCTCTGATTAAAAAGGTTAAACTTTCTTAGTAATCCCAATTCTATTTTAACTGTCTGGTCTGGATTATTTTCTGTGGTGTAGTTACAAGTCCAGGCGTCAGGAGAGTGGAGGTCTTTGCAGTGTGATCCTGAGGTTGCTGCAGGTGGCTTTGTGGACTTTTCATCTGGTCCGATACCACAATGGTAAGTACGGCTCTCTACTGACAGAATTCAAAGGACAAGAAGGAGGCACATGGAAATTGTAACAGACAATGAGGAAGAGGAAAAGAGGAAACATAATTCAGAAGGCTAAGTTGCTGTTAGGATTCCTAATGTTAATTTTCCTGCCATCAGCGTCTTCAATGCTACAGCAAACTCTTGTCATTCATTTTTGGAATAGATTTTTTGGGAGCATAAAAATGAATCATGAAGCATATTAAAATTGGCACAGAATACTCTAAAAAATAAATTTGTGCACACATTCATCTTTATTAAGTCATTAAGAAACAAGATCTAGTAGTAAACCTTAATATAATTTTTAGCTGGTAATGAATATTAAATGTTGTTATCTGTAGCAACTGTAATAGAATTTGAAAACATTGCTCATTTCATCTGGTTGCAAATCATGGATACTGCTAATGCTTATAAATTGTGGTTTGTGGCTGACATTCAGAATAAAAGGAGATAATAAATTTTATGTTAGGGTAAAATTTAATGTAATTTCCTGACCCAAAATTTTATGCCAAGTTAACAATACAAAAGCCATTGTGCATAGAAGAGAAAAAAATGTGAACTAATTCTGAAATGGAAATGAGCTCTGGATGTACAAATAGCTTAGGGGAAGGTACGGAGGACTGCCAGGGTGGGAACGCCAGCTTCTTAAGAGTAGAGAGTGGGTTTTCATAGAAGTTCTTTAAAACCTAGTTTAGACATTACTTCCTCCACAAAGACTATTTTTTTAAAAAGATTTTATTTATTTTTATGCTATTGGTGTTTTGCTTGCAAATATCTCTGTGTGAGGGTGTTGGATCCCCTGGAACTGCTGGAGTTACAGACGGTTGTGAGCTCTCATGTAGGTGCTGGAAATTGAACCAGGTCCTCTGAAAAAGCAGCCAGTGCTCTCAACTGATGATCCACCTCTCTAACCCTTCCACAGGCTTTCTGATCTTTTGGTCTCTGTTTCAATCTCAAACTAATAATTCCCTCTCTTATGTTATATTGGGATGTTAGAGAATTTCAGATCTTGTATTTTCCTTGTGCAAAATACTTCGATATTACTCATATTTTGATGTCACTTTGCTCTGTTATATACTGTAAGCCCTTAAACTTTAAAATTTAGGAGTGAATCTATGTTTTTTGAGAATAGTCACTTGCTGTGACCTACCTGCCTCTACCTCTTGAGTGCTGGGATTCCAAGCATACACCACCACAAAAGGTTGTCTGAATTAAAAAAAATGTTTATGGTGTTTGACTTCATTGGAAGGACACTTAAGAGTTTTTACAGACATGGGGACATAGCAGCCAGTAATGAGATACACAACTCTGGCTGCCTATCTGCTTTTAATTAGTAGTTTTTTTTTTAAACATTTATTTGTGTGTGGGTATGCACCAGAGGAAAATTGTTGGTGTGGGTTCTCTCCTTTCACTACGTGTGTGTCCCAGGGATTGAACTCAGGTCCTCAGGCTTGGTGGCAAGCCATCTCACTGGCCCATCTACTAATTCTGGGACAGAGTTCCTCTATAACCCAGGCTGGCCTTGAACCTATGTGATCCTCCTGCCCTGCCTCTGTTTCTGGAGCGCTAGAATTTGTTGGTTTGAATTACCATGTCCAGTTTAGGCATCTAAATGTTCATAATTTCATCACACACACACACACACACACACACACACACACACACACACACTGCTTTAATTCCCACTTACTATCTTGACTAGTCATTATACATCTTATGGTGTTTTCAAGGTTTTGTCTTACACCATTCTACTTCTCATTCTACACAGTTTTACTTTGGAGAATCCAGCTACTTCTGGGTTACTGTGTAATTCCTGAATCTGATCTAAACTCTGTCTTCTACTTTCTGAGAATTTATGCCCACATTTCCAAAAGGTACGATAACTAACTCCCTTGGTCAAACAGCAAGGACCTTCAACTCAACATGCTAATCTTGAACTTACTTTTAAAGAGTCTTAAACCTTTTCCAGACTCACTGCACCCGGTTCATGCTTTCATCATCTCTCACCTGGATTTCTCCTCACTAGGGAGGAGAGAAAGCAAAGTTCCGACTTAGGAGCTTTCTAACAGATCACTGCCCACTTATTTTAAAACATTATTCTACGTCCTCAAGTAAGCATCATCCACATACTTTAACTCTGACGTTTGTCCCAAATACACTCAACTAGCAAATGTTTGAAAATCCTCCCCTCCTGGTGTAAAGAACAGCCTTTAAATTCCAAAGCCAGCCCTTAAATTCCTCCAAGATCACCTTTCAGAGCCTCCAAAACTAAATTTACCTTTCCTTTCCTGTGTAACCTGGCCTTCCTCCCTCCCCTACGGCCTTGCCAGTCAGGGCAAGTACTAGCACAGGTTAGGGAACCAAGCTTAGCAAATGTTTACTGAATGAGTGTCCAGCGCAGCTCAGTGATGTCACATCCGGCGTGCCCCGGTGTCTTTCCACATCGCTCCGAGGGAGGTTCACTACCCTGAGGGTTTAAGCCAGAGTTCGTAACTGCCGTCGACCTCCCTCTTTGCAGGCCAAAGCCTCGGAGCACCAGGTCAGAGCCCGGAGTCTGGGTCTCCGCCTGTAGGGCCCGGTCCGGGGGGAACCCTGTGTTAGGGGAGTGCGGGCGCTGCCCGGACAAAGGCGCTAGTGCAGGAGGGCCCGCTAACTTACCGCGGCGTTTTCTCCGGAGCTCTCGCGAGAGGAGCCGCGGCAAGATGGCTGCGCCGGGTCTTTCTGTGTGAGGAGGCGGCCTCGGCGGCGCCCGGCGTCGTGAGGTGGGCTCCCGAGCCGCGGCTCTCCTCGTCTCAGACGAGGGCCGCTGCCTCCGGGAGATGCGCGTGTCGCGGGCCCGCGGTCTCCCCGGGAGTTCATGCGCGCGAGGGTCGCGGCCGCCTCTGTAATCGCCCGGCGCCGCCGCCGCCGCCGCTCCGGCTCGGCCCGCGGTGAGCTTCCCGGAGCCCGCCCTGCGCGCCGCGGCGGCGATGACCGGGGAGAAGATCCGCTCCCTGCGGAGGGACCACAAGCCCAGCAAAGAGGACGGGGACGTGCTGGAGCCCTGCGAGGAGGAGGCGACGGCCGCTCTCGGCGGCGCCTTCACGGGGGGCAGAAGCGGCGCGGGCGGCAGCGGCAAGGGCGGCAAGGCCTGCCATAAGATCTTCAGCCACCACCACCACCGGCTGCAGCTGAAGGCGCCTGCTGCGCCCGGCCCCGGCGCCCCGGCCCCGCTGCAACACAACGCGGTGACCGCCACCTGCCCGGCCCCGGCCTGCCTGGGCAGCAACCCCGTGGCTGTGGTCGCAGACGGAGGCAGCTGCCCCTCGCTCTACCCGGTGCACGAGTGCGTCTTTAAGGGGGACGTGAGGAGACTGTCCTCGCTCATCCGCACGCACAATATCGGACAGAAAGATAATCACGGTGAGCTCTGCCAGCTTTGCCGGCTTTCCATTCCCTGGGGGTCGGCCTCGGGGTTCTGGGCTCAGGCCCGCTCGCAGCGCACCTCTTTTAGCTTCAGCGTGCCGGGGTTAGGAGTTTGGGTCTTGTGGGTGCAGAAGGGATGTTACCTTCTTGTCCACCTCAGCATCTTGGGATAAGTTGCCCGGTCTCTGCAGCAGGCCTTTCGTGTGCCAAAAGTCAGGCTAGCTCACATCCAGGCAGGTCTTCTTGGTTTTGGGAACGGTCTTTCATTGCCTGCCCTTCCTTCCTGGAGCTTTAACTTTGAACATGTATATTGTCAGTCTTTATCACCCAGTGCTGCTAGGTGTGAATTGTATTTGTCACCGTGCTGTCTTTTTTTTTTTCCTTCTGTTTTCAGGAAACTTAAAACACTGGTTTTTGAAAGCTTCACAGAAATGCGTCGACGTTTGATTTCCCAAAGCAATTGAAGAGACTTCTCAGTAGCTGTTTCTTTTTATTGCCTTTTTCACACTAGGAACAATGTTTCATCTGGACTGAGGCTAAAGTCAGTACTATAATTTTCATAGTAAAGTCTTGTCTTAGCAGTATGTTTGAGAAAGCATAGTATATTTGGTACTGAACGATATCTTTTGGTCTCATCTTGTCAGCTGATTTTTTTTCCCCCTTTAAACAACAAGGAGTTTTAAGATTTATTTGCATCCATTTTTTTTTTCGTGGTGCTGGGGATTGTGCCTAAGACCTTGTGTAATCGTAAATGGTTCAAACTAATGTGAATGGTGATACTATTATTCAACAATTTAATAACAGGCCATTTTAAACTTAAAATAGTTAGCAAATATTGTTGGCAGCTGTTTTTAACCTAACATGGCAGTTATAAGGTAAACTGCTCAAAATAGCACTGCACATTAGTGCAGTACCACCTGTGAAATAAGCTCCCTGAATTTCATTGGTTTCTAGGCTTCTTATGTGAAATTAGAAAATAAATAAGTACATTTTTTTCTTGTAGTTTTGTAACTGCACTTGTTTTCTGACTATACAGTACTATGGTCATAGTGCCACCACCTATTGTTTATCTTTATCATAAATGAAATACCGTTATATTCTGATGAGTGCAGCCAGTGGCCCTGCCAGTGAAGTGTACCTGTGCCGCCTCCTGCACATTCTCATCAAGGAAGAAGGCTGCTGCTGTGCTCCCCAGTGCTTTTATATGTCCCTCTTAAACTCTTACATACAAGTCAGTCAGCTTGTAAGAGTCACGCCTAACCTTTATTGTGTGGTTCCCAGGATTGAACTCAGGTGTCAGGCTTGGACGTGACACAGAGCCATCTTGCTTGCTCCCTGTTCACCATTCCTGCAGTGCTACTTTTACTCTAGGTGCTTTGTGCCTGTCTTTGCTTCCACAACTCTGGGATTTCAAGCATATGCCACCACACCCAACTTTCTTCAGGACTCAAACTTAGGTCCTTATGCGTGTGTGGCAGGCATTTTACCAACTCAGTCCAGCCCTGTGTTTCTACTTTTAATGGACATTGTTAAATGATTTTCTTAAAAGGCTCTTACTGGGTTTCTATCAGAAAAGAGTCCAGAGAGGCACAAAACTTTGCTAAGGTTGCATATACTATAGAAACCGTGAGGCTAGAAATAAAAATAATGGCTGGGCAGTGGTAGCCCACAACTTTAATTCCAGCCCTCCAGGAGGATCTCTGAGTTCAAGGCCAGCCTGGTCTACAGAGCAAGTTCCAAGACAGCCAAGGCTACACAGAGAAACTCTGTCTCAGAAAACGGATGAACGGATGGACGGACAGACGGACGGAAGGAAGGAGAAATGATGGCTAGAATCCCTAAGTTCATGTCATCCTCTTTGTGAATTTCTGTTGGAGACCCACTGTATTGCAGGAAAGTCAGTTCTAACGTTTGTTTTGTTTTGTAGTAGAGTCTTTTAATCCATATTTCTCACTTAGTATTTACAATAGAAGTTTGTAGCCTCAGTTTATTTTTTCAATTAGGAGCCTTGTATTCTTTATATAGGACCTTGTGGAAAGATTCTGTCACTAGATAGCTCTCAGTTTCTGTAGAACTTTTTTGCGTGTTTTTAAATTTCTTAGTGGAATGGCACAAATAAATACACTGGGTCTTTTATCCACACGATGGCCCTTTAGAATCTTTGCAGGAGCTATGGCATGCCCCTTATTTTCCAGTCAGTGCTATCTTCTGTAGCCATTTGTCATATGGAGGTGCTCTCTGAAATGTTTAAGGTGGTTCCTAAAACATAGCAAATACTCAGTGTTTTAAGAAAGTAAATTAAAACTGTAGAAACTTTCTATTCATCTTCCCTGTGAGGACAAGGCAGTCGCCATGCAGGCAGGGATGGCCTTGCACAGAAGCTTCATAGCAGCACAGCCTCACAGTACAAGACCAAAACAGGGCTGGAGAAGTGTCACTAGGGTTCAGATTATTTGCTGGTTTTCCAGAGGACCCAATCCAGTTCCAATCACCCATGTCAGGCCATTCACAGCCGCCTGCAACTTCTATTGCCAGGGGATCCATCTAGCCCTCAGGAACCTGAACACATGTGGTATACATAGACATACACATGCTCATAAGTAAAAATTAAAAATCAATTATATTTTCAAAAAGACCTAAAGGTTAAGAAAAAGACTTATATTTACTTATTTATTGGAGATAAGGTCACACTATTTAGGGTTGGCTGTTCTGGAGCTCAGTGTGTTGATCAGGCTGGCCTAAAATTAATAGAGACCCATGTGACTCTGCCAAGTGCTGGGATTAAAGGTGTGCACCACTACACCTGGCCTATTTTTATTACTTTGTGTAGGGGTGTGTGTGTGTGTGTGTTGTGTCTCCATGTGGGTATGTGCATGTGCAGGTGCCCTTAGAGGCCAGAGGTATAATTTCCCCTGGAACCTGGCCTATTTTTATTACTTTGTGTAGGGGTGTGTGTGTGTGTTGTTTGTCTCCATGTGGGTATGTGCATGTGCAGGTGCCTTTAGAGGCCAGAGGTATAATTTCCCCTGGAACTTGAACTGCAGTTGGTTGTGAGCAGCCTGGTATAGGTGCTGGGACCCAAACTTGGGTTCTCTGGAAGAGCAGCAAGTGCTCTTAACCACTGAACCATCTCTAGCCCCAATTAAAAACTTTTTAATGCCTTTTCTCAAGTGATCTGCTGTTTTTCTCTCTTATCCCTTCTTGCATTTGTCTGTCACCTGCTAATCTAATTTTTGAGACAGGTCTCATTGTATAGTCTGAACTCTATCCTAAAGCTTGAGATTTTCCTCAGATTCTCACACCCAGCTTGCAATTACTTTTCAAACATAGTGCTCTACAGTTAAAGTATTTCATTTTGCTTTTGTTATTTTTCTCTTGTTTTATGTGGAGAGCTTGTTGATGTCTAGTCTGTCACTTCTTAAGCTTATTGTTCATTAGCCTCATCAGTTTGGACTGATCTTTGATAAATTTTTGTTGTATATTGCTTTTTCCTTGATAAAATGTTGGTCAAATACATCTGCTAATTAAGTTCAGAAGAATTGTATTCTGGCCTTAAACATTACTTTAAAAGTTAAATATGATAAAATACATCTTGTGTTCAAGTATACCAAGCGATTGTGCCTTGGGGATATGTGTTTTTGGGGAATAGGAGAGAAATAATATATCAAAAGTATATGTCTTAGTTAGGGTTTCTATTGCTGTGAAGAAGCACCATGACCATGGTAAATCTTATAAAGGAAAACATGTAATTGGGATGGCTCACTTACAATTCAGAGATTTAGTCCATTATTGTCATGGCGGGAAGCAAGGCGCATGCAGGCAGACATGGCGCTGGAGTCCTTACATCTTGATCCAAAGGCAACAGGAAGTGAACTGTCTCACTGTGTGTGGCTTGAGCATATATGAGACCTTAAAGTCTGCCTCCACAATGACATACTTTCTCCAACACGACCAAACCTCCTAATAGAGGATCTTTCTTAGGGGGCCATTTTTTTTTTTTTCAAACCACAGTACACGAAATTACCATACCTTTTATCTTTATTATATCATCAAATAAATTATTTTTTCCCATTAATATGAAATTAAAGATTAAGGCACCAGAGAGATGCCTCAGTGGTTAAGAGCACTTGCTGCTCTTATGAAGATCTGGAGTTTGATTCCCAGCATTCATGTTGGGCTGCTCATAGCTGCCTGTAACTCTGGCTCTAGGGGATCTAACACTGAATTATGCTGCTGTGGGCACACATACCTGCATGCATACACACACACACACACACACACACACACACACACACACACACACAAATAATGCAAATTTTTAAAAAATGAATAGTCACCGGGTGGTGGTGGCGCACACCTTTAATCCCAGTACTCGGGAGGCAGAGCTAGGCAGATCTCTGAGTTCGAGGCCAGCCTGGTCTACAGAGTGAGATCCAGGACAGGCACCAAAACTACACAGAGAAACCTTGTCTCAAAAAACAAAAATAAAAAAATGTGAATAGTCTAGCCTTTTACATTGAGTGTCAAGATTTTTCTGAGTTACTTTTGCCCTAAGTAGTTTGGACAGTTCGTGTTTGTAATGGAAATAAGTGATTTTACTATTCAGTACTTCAGAATTGAAAATAGTAGAAATAGATTGAAGACTTGGTTTGAATTACACTTTCTGCTTGTTAAACATCTTAAGTTAATCAGATCTTCCTGACTGTTAGTAACTTTGAGGTGACTGACGTTGAGAGTACAGGATGTGTGAAGTGCTCATAGCTGTGAGAAGTTGCTGGTATATTTGGAGATTTAGTGACTCCGCCTTTGATTCTGTTGGCTGGTGTGTGACAGGCTGTCTTCTGTGGGTTGTAATAGCTTCCTTGTTCTTGAGGTTTAGGTAGATTTTTGAGGATTTAATTTGATGGTCAATTAATGCTGCCTATCACTACAGTACAGTAGAGGTGAGATTATTGGACTCCTGGATCTGCTAGAGTTTTGTCTGCACGTATCTGCAGCAGTTACTGCAGGCTCTACAGGATTGTACTGGATTCTAGGAAACCCCTGTACCATGTCCTTATATGTGCTTCTTTTGGTTGGTTTTCAAGGACAGATCAGAGATCTGCCTTGTTCTAGAGTGAAAGTATTTTTGAGAGTAAAAACAGATTTGAGATTGGTCTCTTGGTTCTTAATGGCTTCTGTTTTAGTTTTTTTTTTTGTTGTTTTTTGTTTTTAATTGGTTGATTTATTCATTCAACAGATAAACATGGAGCTTCTAATATATGTGCTTTTGATCCTGGGGATGCAGAGGTGAACAGACTAGCACAATTCCTGTTCTTGTGGGGTTGCATGCCAGACAGTAGACAAACCAATGAATGTGTGGTGTGACTGTTAATGAATGAGTCATATTGAGTGTGTGTGGGGAGGTGGGCACTAATGAGAGAGCTAAATAGAACAGTCTAGAACAGAGTTTCGAGCAGAAAACAGTAAATGCAAAGTTACTGCCATCAGGGACTCAGAGGGAGAACACTATGTGTGATAAAGTGGTCAGGAAATGGAAATGTGGCTGGAGTTTGAGACTTGAGAGGCAACCAAGCTTCCTGAGACCCTGTGAAGGTTTCTGTTGGTAGCAACAGGGAATGTAGTCAGGTGGTTTTCAGCAGAAGTCTGACTGTGGTTGCAAGGCTCACCCTGCTGCTCCATGAAGGCACAGGTTCATGGAACAGCTGTTACCATAAATAGCTGTTACTGAAAGTGAGGGGTAGAGTGGATAATAGGGTATTGTATGTTTACTACAGTAGTAGAATTTTTGAGAGAGAATTTCTCCCTGCTGGACTGAATTGATCTTGGATATATGTCTCTAGAGTTGGAGCTGTGCTGAGTCTGGTATTGTAATTTTTTTGCTTTGCTCTATGATTAGGATGTACAGATCAAAACTGTCTCATGATAACACAAGTCACTGCTTGCCTTCTGTGTGCTAGCCTGTTCACTGAGCACAAAAGCCCTGTTGAATGCTTGCCTTTTGGGTACTCTTGCTGCCATTCAGGCACTTTGTACAATGCCCTTCTGCATACTGAGGGGAAATGGGGGAAAAATATTTCTGAAACTGACTATGAGCTAAACTACATACCCTTTCCCCACAGAACAACATTTTTTTCTTGGGGGAAGAAAACAGGTTATAGACAATTTTAGACATTTGGTTGATTTTTTTTTTTTTTTTTTTTTCTGGTAATGAATGGAGTAAGCTTGATCCCATTCAGCATAAAACTATGCTTGCTGCTAATTAAAAGAAGAAGGATTAGCCAGGCGGTGGTGGCCTACGACTTTAATCCCAGCACTCTGGAGGCAGAGGCAGGTAGATCTCTGTGAGTTTGAGGCCAGCCTGGTCTGCAGAGTGAGTTCCAGGACAGCCAAGGCTACACAAAGAAAAACTCTTGAAAAACTAAAACAAACAAACAAACAAAAAGAATAAGGCTTGTAAATAATAAATAAAAGTTAGAATTTTGCAAACTTAACTCAGCCCTTTTAAGCTTCCCAGGTTCCTAGTTATTGCAGCCACTGCTCTGGTCACATCCAACATGCTGTTTTGGTACTGTCTATTGGAATGTGTTGGATGGCCATGAGCCTTTTCCAGATAGTGTTTTCCATGATGATATGTATTCTGTAATCATGTCTCAGGTTGGGAGTGAGTGCAGAGGTAGAGTACTGGACTCTAGTGTGTTTGAAGCCCCAAGTTTGGTCCTTTCCAACACACACAAACACACCATAAAAATTCTACCCACAGTGCGCTAGAGAGATGGCTCAGCAGTTAAGAGCACTGGCTGCTCTTTCAGAGGTCCTAAGTTAATTCCCAACAACCTCTTGATGGCTCACAACCATCTGTAATGGGATCCCTTGCTCTCTTCATGTATGCAGGCATACATGCAAATAGAACACTCACATACATAACATACATAAATAAATCTTTCAAAAGGTGTCTTTTGGAAGAAAAAAATAAAAATTCTGCCCACAGTACAAGAGAAACCAATGTGTTTCACTGTAACAGATCTTGATAGAATTTGGATTTCCCATTGTAAATGCTTTTAACAAATCATTACTTCATGAGTTTTAGTACAGTGTCAAAGAGTTCTCTCAGCTATCTAAAAAGGCTCTGAAAACTCCCTTTACAACAGTGAGACTTTGTAAAATATATTTTCTTCTTTTACTTCAAAACAACTTTTATTTTTGATGATGGTAATCTATCCTTTGCTCAGGGTAGGTAAAAATGTTTTATCCCTAAATAAATGCAGAAACAGATCTTAAAATATGCTCCATTCTATTATGGCATACGCCAAAGAAATTTATTTATTTATTTATTTATTTATTTTGGTTTTTCGAGACAGGGTTTCTCTGTGTAGCTTTGCACCTTTCCTGGAACTCACTTTGTAGCCCAGGCTGGCCTTGAACTCACAGAGATCCGCCTACCTCTGCCTCCCGAGTGCTGGGATTAAAGGCGTGCGCCACCACTGCCCAGCCGAGAAATTTATATTTTTAATTAAAACATTTTAAGTAAGGGGCTCTTGTCATTAGTTTGGACAATGCACTTAAAGTTTTCTGAAGTCCTAATCTTATTTAGAAGCATTTTTTCCCCCATTGGCACAGTATTTCCACATAATTATGGAATAAATGACTATAATTTGATACAATGACCAAATCATCATAACTAGCATTTCTATCTCCTTAGATGTTTTCATTTTCTATGTCTTGGAAACTTTGACCTCCAGTTACTCTGAGTCATAGCTGTAGGCTGTCACTTTCTTATTGTGCCAGACAACACCTCAGTTATGTTTGGTACCATTGTCCACTCTCACTGTTTTTCTCTGTTCTTCCCCTTCCTAGCCTCTAGTATGTACTGAATTAGCTCCTGTAGCATCTGTAGATGAGTGACAGCACCAGGGTTTGTCTTTCTGTGCTGTGTAACTTGCTTTTCTACCTTCCACAAGCACAAAAACAGTCTTGGTGCTCCCAGGTAATCTCCCTTCCCTTAACTACTTCTATCCATGTTGCCAGAAAAGAGAGCAAAGCTTTACTGGTTGAGTAGTATTCCACTGCCCATTTTCAAAGTCCATTTGTTTCAGTGGACACTTGATTGACTTGTGTTTATTTCAGTAAACACAAGTGTGCAGGCGTCTCTGGACAGAATCATAATGCTGAGACCCTGTAATACAGTTCCTAGTGTTGAGGTGACCCCCCAACTGTAAAATTTTTTTTGTTGCTACTTTATAACAGTAATTTTGCTATTGTTATGAACTATAATGTAGATATCTGTATTTTCCGATGGTTTTAGGTGACCCCTATGAAAAGGGTTGTTTGACTCCCAAAGGGGTTGAGACCCACAGGTTTAATATATATCCCAGATATATATTAAAACTGCTTTAATATATATCCCAGAATGATAATATTTAATTACATGGTGTTTTAGTTTTGTTTTTTGATGAACCTGGCATTATAAAATACAGTAATGCCAGAATTAAGTAAAGTTGGCTGTGAGAGGACATTTAAATAGCAATGTAGTGTGATTGTCTCTAGAAAGTCTAGTGTGACTGGAAGGTGCTCTGTCATGGAAGCCAAATGCAGGTAGCTGGTTAGAGCAGGTCTGTAAACACCTACTTCAGGGGCACCAAGTGAATGTCTTGGTTTGTCAGCTCTACAGGCTGTTCTGAGAGCAGCCATAAACCATTCACAAGAGATGAACTGTGGCTAGGTTCCAGGAGAGCTTTGGCATTTGCCAACTCTGAGTTGAAAATGTTCTGGGTTCCTTGAAATTTTCATATGAATTTTAATACCAGCTTGTCAATTCACGAGAAAAATGGGGATTTTCCTGGAGATTGCTTTGACTTCACCAACTTGAGTAGTATTGGTGGCGTATTAGTTACTTTCATACCCGAAAAGCAATTTGAGGGAGAAAGGGTTTATTTTGTGCCCATGCTGGGGAGTAGCAAGGCAGGGGCTGCTCATAGCTGTGGCAGCAGGAGTGTGCACTGTTTGCTCACATCTGGAGGACCAGGAAGCAGAGTACAGGGGACTTTCCACATTCAAGGAGCTTTCTCCTTTACCCCCTTTGTTCACTTCAGGGCCCCTGCCTCGGGATGGTGCTACCCACTTGTTCATCCAATCTGGAAACCTAAAGATATATCTGACCTGCTTGGCGTGGTGGCACAACACTTTCAATCTCAGCACTTTGAGGCAGAGGCAGGCGGATATCTGAGTTCAAGGCCAGCCTGGTCTACATAGTTAGTTTCAGGACAGCCAGGGTTACACAGAGACCCTGTCTCGAAAAACCCAGAAGGAAAAAAAAAAAATTATGTGTTTGACCAACTAATGCTTTGAGTGTATTATAACAATCTGATCTGTAAATTTGGTGTATTCTTTATATTTAGCTACTTAATTCCTTTTATCAGTGCTTAATAATTTTCAGAGTTTTTTTTATTATTTTATCTTTGACTTTTGTAAAGCAAACCTCACTTTTCTAGTTCCTTAAATTCTCTGCTGAAGAGAATCTCACGGGAAAGTGCTGTGAATATTAGATACAGTCCTTAGAGGGGTATGGGTGCTCATCCTCTTGAACCAGTGGAGGAGAAACGGAGGGAAGGGTAGTGCTTTTCCTTTTCTCTTATAAAACCTGAATTCTTCATTGCAGGAGGGGTGAGCAGAAAATAAACTCCATTTTTTGATATCAGCGAAAAATATTCATTATAAGAAAAAAGGTCATTGTCACAGATGTTAATAATAATACTGGGAGAAACAGAAGAAAGATTTAGGTAATAATTGCTTGATTTTTCATTAATTCATTATAAGGATTATTTCTCTGAAACTGAAGAAAATAAGTCAGTATACAAAGAAACTGGAAAATTTAAATTAAATGTAGTTCCTTCATTTGACGTGTAAATTAAATGCAGAAATATCTTGACACTAGAAAATAGAGTGATGTAGAAAATGTACTCAAAAATAAGTAATATAGAATTGCAGTAAATTGAAATGATGAAAAATAAAAATATGGAGGATACTATGTACATTGTATTTGAAAGTGAACATAAGAACAATTAATTAGAGAATATTTAAAGAATAAAGGGAAAAGTCTTTTTTTTTTTTGAGACAGAGCTACATGATGCTCATTCTAGCCTTGAACTCATGATCCTCTTACCTTTGCTTCACTGTTGCTATGACTACAGGCATGCCTTCACCATACCCACAAGGAAATTCTGTTGATTTAAAATTAGATGTGATCCCAAAGGCAGAGATATCTTTGTGTTTTAGGGAGGAAAAGTACTGAAAAGAGAATTTTTAATTATTATCAGTGTGTGTACACGTGTGGTCAAAGGACAAAGATCAGTTTTCTCCTTCCACCGTATCTGTCCCTGGGATTCAAACTCAGGTTGTCAGGCTTGGGGGCAAGCACCTTTAACTACTGAGCCAGCCATCTCAGTAGTCCAAAAGAGAGTTGTTTTTTTTTGGGGGGGGGGCTTTTTGAAAATGAAATTTAAACTTTATTTTGAAATGTTTCATATTCATAGAAAAGTTGGAATAGTCCGGAGAACCCACAAATCTTTCTTTGGTTGCTGAGAGACTTTCCTTCTTATCACTTCCTAAAACAGTTAGCATAGCTACTATGTGTGTGGTCTTTAGATATATAGTTTCCAGGTGTAAGGCATGCAGAAGCCATGCATGGATTATTGGCAGATATTGGTCATTTTTATAGGAGGTTGTCTATAGTGGGCAGTTTTGGAACTGACCCTTGGGTACCAAGGAATGATTTGTATACAAGATTGTGAGAAGAGCTGAGAACATCTTGCCAGTTTACCACAAGCATTTCCCTACAGGACCACAGTACAGTGACCACATTTATACTACTTATTATGGAAAGTAGTTTCCTTTATTTTTAGTTTGAAGTTTTTATTTTTGTGTATTTTTATTTTATGTGTTATGAGTGTTTGCCTGCAAGTTTGCATGTACACCTCGTGTGCAATGCCCACACACACCAGAAGAGAGTATTAGATTTCCTGGAACTGTAGTTACCAATAGTAGTGAGCCACCATGCAGGTGCTAGGAACTGAACTGGAGTCTCTGGAAGAGCAGCCAGTGCTCTTAACAGGGAGCCATCTCTGCAGCTCCCTGAAGAGCTTCTTGATATCTTGGTGTTTAAGAGTTATTGAAGAATGCTGTCTCATACAGGTGAAAGAACTGTGAACTGCTTGAGAACTAGGACTGATTCTTACTGTTTTCTGTCCCCACATGAATAGATATGTGAAGTATTTGCTAAAAGGACAAAGACTAGTATGATAAATGAGCAGCAAAAGGAATCTGAAGCCTGTGGGAACATATCAGAGAGTGAATGTCCTGCTGGTTGCTTTGGGCAGGGCAGGAAAGGTACTCTGGGCTTACTTTTGCCCCCTTCTGAGTTTGCCATAGAAAACAAAAGTGTTATTTCTGCTTAAAGTTTGTTGACAACTATCCTGAACCCACATTTAAATAAAACTTTTTATGTTGTTATGGCTTCTAATATAATTTTGTTTTCAATTTTAGGAAACACTCCTTTACATCTTGCTGTGATGTTAGGAAATAAAGGTTAGTAAATATTTTTAATGTTTAACTTCACTCACACATCAGTTTTGTCATTAAAAACATTATATTTATTTGTTTATATGTATGTGACTTGATGCATGTCTCTGCATGTGTATGGAAATCAAAGGACAACTTGTGGAAGTTGGTTCTCTCCTTCTGCCACATTGTTCCTGGGGATCAAAGTTAAGTTATCAGGTTTGGTGGCAAGAGTCTCCACCCAGTGAGCCATCTTGATGGCCCCAGTTTTGTCATTACAAATTATTTAGCCAAGGGCTAAAGAGATGGCTCAGTGGTTAAGAGCACTTGTTGCTCTTGCAGAGGACTTGGTTCAGTTCCTATTACCCACATAGTGGTTTACAACTGTTTGTAACACTATTTCCAGGGAATCTAATGTCCTCTTTGGACCTGTGGGTACCAGGCATCCACATAGTGCACAGACATACATGCAGGCAAAAACATAAAATAAAATGAAGAAATGTTAAAACAAAACAAAACAAAAAAAACCCAAAAAAACTTGAAATATTAGTTTCAGGGGATCATGATAAGTAGCCAGAAGAAAAGAGTTTCCAGGTAAAATCCATTTAAGAAAAATCAAATTACTAAAACTGGCAATTTACCCTAGAGCCTTGATGAACTAGCATGTGCTGTGACTTTGAAGTTGGGCAAGCATAGCATTGTGGTGAGTTGTGTCCCATAGTTATTTGATATTCCCACTTCTTCATGAGTGGGAGAATCAAATGTTGTTTTAAGAGATAGGCACTTGGTGCAAAGAATTTTGGGAAAGACTTGAATAGATGATTCAGGACCCACAAACAATGTTGATATTCTGTTTTGAAAACATTTAAATTTTTTTTCTATTTTATGTGTATGTGTTTTGATTGCACATAAACCTATGTACCATGTTTATGCTTGGTGCACTTGGAGGCCAGAAGAGGGGTCAGATTCCTTAGAACTGGAGTTAAAGGTGACTATGAGCTTCCCAACATTGGTGCTGAGAACTGAACCCAGGTTCTCTGGAAGAACAGGAAGTGCTTTTAACAATGGAGCCATCTCTTTAGCCCCTTAAAAATATTTTTAGATTAGACATTTTAAATTAAAAGTTTTCTTTAGGGCTTGAGAGTTTATAACTTCAGCTCCAAGAGGTCCTGCATTCTTCTTGCCTCCATGGGTATACACACACACACACACACACACACACACACACACGAATAACAAAATACATTTAAAAAAAACTTTTTTGCGGGTTAGAGAGATGGCTCTGCACTTAAGAGCACTGACTGTTTTTCCAGAGGACCCAGGTTCAATTCCCAGCACCTAAATGACAGCTCACAACTCTCTGTAACTCTAGTATCCAACACTCATCTAGACATACATGCAGGCAAAACACCAGTGAACATAAAATAAAAATAAGTAAATTATTAATAAAAAATTTTTTTTTTGCTGATATTCTCAGTGCAAACACATTGACTCATTTGGAATACAATTTTAAGAGATGAGCAAGAAGTCTTTCTTCATTTCTTCTTCTGATAGTATTATAAAAATATTAAAAAAAAAAATAAAGTAAAAAAAATATTAATTCCAGCCAGGCAGTGGTAGTGCATGCTTTTAATCTCAGCACTCGGGAGGCAGAGGCAGGTGGATCTCTATGAGTTCAAGGCCAGCCTGGTCTACAAAGCAAACAATTAATTCCATATCTATTACCTGAAGGGTATCTTTTCACCTTCATGCCTTCCTTGTAGCACAACCTCAGCTTGGGTTCACCAAAGCGCAGGCACTGCCTGCTGTGCTTTGCTGCCTGTGCTTTTCCCTGCTAGTTTCTAAGTTCTCTCACTTGATTGGTGATGATCTGTAGGTGTAGCTGCTGCAGACATTCTACCCTAATTAGTAAATAGTCTTAGAGTGACACTTTGACATCATATGAATGCTCACTGAGAGCTTTTCCTCCGTCCAGTATACTGGATGGTGTAACCTCCTTCTCTGGTTGCATCACTTGTTGACTGGCAGTAACTTATTTTTCTAAAAAGAGCTAGCCCTTCGCTTCCGTGTGTTCTGACCATTCCCCTCACTCCTGTCCCCTTGCTGTCATTGCTCCTCTTTGAACCACACAGTCCTCTAGCAGTGTACACGAAACTGTATATCCTTACGACCCATGAGGAACACTTAGTTGGCTATCAGTGTATTGAAAAATAATCATTCTTTGAGACAGTTGCACTATATAGCCTTGGCTGGCCTGGAATTCCCTGTGGTAGATCAAGCTAGCCTGCAACTTGCAGGCATCTATCTGCCTCTGTTGTGGGAGCCCAGCTGGGAGACTGGCTCCCACATTTTACAACAGGATACTCTTGAGGAGAGAGGGATAAGAGATATTAGATAGACGGATAGAGGGGAGAGAAATAGATAGAAACAAAAGGTAGCCTGGGGAGGGCCTGGATCCTTCTCCACTGGCCCCTCCTATCTCCTCTAAAGGGCTAGTTATAGGAATGCCAAGGGGTAGAGCAAAAGACCTCCCCCTAGCTCAGCCAAATGTAGACCCTTCCAATCACCTAGTAACCATGCGCATGGGCAAGCAATCCTCTAATGCAGCTGTGCTGGGTAAAGCAAGTTCAGATCTCACTAGGAAACCTTTGTGGGCCTCCACACACTGTCTCAGAGAGTGTTGGGATTAAAGGGGCAAGCCATTACATCCTGCAAAATAAGCCTTCTATATCACATATCCTCATGTACTTCAAGCAGACTTCCTTCAATGCCTTTGTGAAATATCTACATTTGATTTATGTTATTCTAATAGAGTTCTCTACTGTTGTCATTCTTCTGTCACCAAGAATATGCTGAAGTAATGCCATTCTTCCTTAGCCTACCCCGTCATGTGGCTGTAACATCTTTATTTCCTTCACAACAGTTGGTATATTTTTTAAAATTGATTTACTTGTTGTCCCCCTCATAGGATAAAAGTTCTGAAAATAAGGCCTTATCTTCCTTCACTTCTGTTTCCAGTATCTAGAAGTTAGGAATGGCTGGGGATATAGCTTAGGGATGGGATGCTTGCCTAGCATATGCCCACCATCTCCACCACTAAAAAGCTACATAAAAAATACATATAGTAGCCACTTAGTTAAGTATTTCGTGGGTGCATGTGTGCATGAGTGTGTGAGTCTGTAACCACTGAGGACAGCAGAGTAATGATCCATGGGAGGTAAGAGGGTAATTCAGTTCAACACCACTCAGCCAGTATTGGTTCAGACTTTGAGAGTCTGACCCTGACTAGCTTATTTTAGACATATTTAAGCACAGCACAATTTGGGAAAAAGTTTCCTAGTAATAATTAACTCAAACTTGTGTGCACAACAAAGTTTAAGATATGACTACATTGAAACTCTTTGTAAAGAACGAGTGATATCTTCCATAAAGAGGTTCTATAGATGGTCTGAGGGAGGATAGTGCTATAAATTGACTGTAACAAAGATATAAGGGTCTACGGTATCCAGTGGTTCTTTTTTTTTTTATTGAAGATTATTCATTTATCCATTTATTTATTTATTTATCTATTTATTTATTTATTTTTATTATGTATACAGTGTTTTGCCTGCATGTATATGCCTGCACTCCAGAAGAAGGTACCAGATCTCATCATTGATGGTTGTGAGCCACCATGTGGTTGCTGGGAATTGAGCTCAGTACCTCTGGAAGAGCAGCCAGTGGTCTTAACATCTGAGCTATCTCTCCAGCCCTCAGTGTAGTTTCTTTTGAAAGCACTCTTTTTTCTTCCTGAAATAAATAATTAGCATTTCATTGACGTGGCAGATATGTAAATTCTCCTTTGGGTCTTTTTAGGTTGTAGATATTTTCTTGTTTGTTTTTGTTTTGAGACAGGATTTTACCATGTAGCCCTGGCTGGTCTGGAACTCAGTGTGCAGACCAGGCTAACCTCCAAACAACTCTCAGAAATCCACCTGCCTCTGCCTCCCAAGTGCTTAGATTAAAAGCATGTACCATCGTGCTCAGCTGAATTGTAGATATTTATATAAATTACTTTTGAGTTTCATAAGTTATCTTTTAGTTTTTGGAAATATGCTTCAAATATTCATTGGAGACAGGAAACAATACTTTATTTTTAGAGAGAATTCAATTTATTTTTAGGTAGGTTGGGTATCTTTGAATCTGGGGAACTGATACAACCTGGTTATACACATAGGAGTTTATAAGTTACTTAATTATACATAAAACAGAATTATTTCACATATGTAGTAACCTGGTTTCTTGAACTTTTGCATAACACTCACACTTAAAGATTCTAAAAATTGCATGTCTGATAATTATTACTAATTTTATGTTGCAGAATGTGCGCATTTACTGTTGGCTCACAATGCTCCGGTAAAGGTGAAAAATGCTCAGGGATGGAGCCCTCTGGCGGAAGCCATCAGCTATGGAGACAGACAGATGAGTAAGCAGTACTTTAAAAATGCAAATTGATGTGTTGAGATAGTTTTTATGTGGTTTGACTTCTACTCAGTAGTCTGCAAACTTAAACATGAATTATCCATGACTCTGGAACTCCAACATGGAGTAGCAGGAAGAGATGAGTCGTGGGAAAGCCTGCTCATTTCCTCTTTGAAGCATTCCATGTTTTTGGTGCTAGCTAGGGCTGTTTTATTTTTTGAAGTCAAGGTTGATTATCTTTCTGGCAAATTATTATTTCTGCTTAATTATTGGCTTACTAATTGAAATAAAAATTAATTATGGTTCTAACAGCACTTACCTACTTTCAGTGGTTGTAGACCTTCCTGGAAGCTAGGAACTGTGCTGTCTCTTGGTTTAGTCTCTGTGCCATTATGTTTTCATATCCTGGAGTTCTTTCATGGTGCTTTCCTACATTTCTTCACACCTGATAAATTCAGGGCCTGACTTAATCTGCTCAGACCTACTCAGGGCTAAATACTTTCCCCTTCTGTACCTGCTGGCTCCCTTGTTTGGAGTGGTCCTGGATTGGCACAGAATGGGGCATAGCCTCCCCATTCACTATCTGGCTTTTGGGGGGCGTTCTTGACTGGGTAAACCATCTTCACTCCTGATATAACCTTTTCTGGGGAGATAATTACCCACCCCTGGGTCAGGCTTAATTGTCTTCACTTGTATTTTTCTACATGAGTGTCTTCTCTGACCTGTTGCTCAGGCATTAAAGCCTTCCCGAAGCTCCTTAGCATACATATTTGGCTTTCTATCTATTTTTTCCTTAGGAACAAATACCACTAAAGTCCAACTTGGTGAACCAGTGAGTTTTATTGTTACTACTTACAGGAATATGGGTGAGGGGTCACTTAAGGAGCAGAAATGACCCAAAGACAGCTGCGTCACCAAAGCCCACCCCAGCTCACAAAGCTTGGAACTTGGAGCACACTGCATAGTCTGCAGGCGGATCAGCAGTTGGAGAGTGTCCTTTCCCGGTGTCTCAGTTGTTCTAAACCTCTTGCAGGCAGCTCAGATGGTTTCTGCTTCTTCCAGGCAGAGCTGGTCTGGTCTGAAAGAGTCGTCTTTGCAGCTTTGCTTGTCTGAGAGTCTTTGCAGCTTGGCTTAGCTCCATATCAGAGGAACTTTCGGCTTTTATTACTTAGTAATTTCGGGGACTTCTTGAAGCTATTCTGAATTGTTTACCTTCCTGCTTAAGGAGTTTCCTACAGGATAGAATGTTTTAATCTCTAAAGAAACTGTTACACAACAACATCATGTCTGATATATAGATCTCATTTTTGCAAATATAAATTTACAGGCTTTAATCTGGATGGCTGGAAGCAATTATCTGATTTTAATCTGGATGACTGGTACTATTATTATTTCATAGTTCAGGTGGGAAAATCAACTAAAAACAGCTTTGTAAAAAATCATATTTATTGAAGAATTGTCTAGCATTGAGTACTTTGAGGCTGCTATGTGGACTCAGTCTTCTCTGCTAAGTTTTGGATTTTTCTGGATAGTTTCTTAGGATTCATTTCTGCGTGTAATCCACATATTACACATGTGAATTGCCTGAATTTCTTGGACAACTTTGAATGATGAGGCTATATTTGACTATAAAATGTAATATGTGATGTTAATTCTATGGTACACAGCTATTGGCGTGGGTGCTTTTTTGTTATACATTGACAGTTGTCCTTTGTGGACAAAATCAGAAATCCCTATGAGATCAAGAAATGGGCCTCATCATAGAAGTATTTCAGGGAAAAGGTAAAATATGCATATTTAAGAGAATGAGAATGGAGTAGTAGCTTGTCTGAAGGCCTTTATTTGATTTTTCTAACCAGGCACTAGAGTTAAGGGAAACTAGTGAGGACCCTGGGACTTCCAAGGATTTTTTTATTAACAGTAAAAGTCATTTTGAGTTTATCATCTATGAGGAGAACCAGGAAATATTTCTTACATTTCAGGACATCTCTGTATTCAGTTTTATATTTCACTACAACCTATCACATAAAATAAATATTTAACTCCTAGTAATCCCAGCACTTGGAAAGTAGAGGTACTCCAGGAATTTGTTAGTTTCAGGCTAGCCTGGGCCGCTTCTTAGACCCTGCCTGATAAATAACCTAGACAGCAAAATGAAGTGAAAACCCAAGTATTTAACTGTTAAAGGAGAGTTAATTGAACAATGGTATTTGTTTAGAAATGTCAATGTGAAGTTGTATTTGTGATGTTGCTTAAGGAGATGGCTTTTAAGTCTTTATTTAGGCCGGGCAGTGGTGGCGCACACCTTTAATCCCAGCACTTTGAAGGCAGAGGTGGGTTACTCAGAGAAACTCTGTCATGAAAAACCAAAAAAAAAAGGAGGGGTGGGGTGGGGTGGGGGAGAGTGGGAGGAGGAGTGAGAGGGGGATCTTTGGTTGGTATGTAAAGTGAATAATAAAATAAAAATTAAAAAACAAAACAAAACTAAAAAACTATTTGGATGCATTGCCTTGAAATTTTCTATGGCATAGACAATTGCATTTTTTTGGATAAATCAAAAAATTTATTATAAATTATTAGAAGTTTTGTGATCTACTTGTCTTTTTAATTTAATTTTTGCTAATTTTGCTAATGTTTTGTGCTGTAGAATAAGCAGTCAGTGCTAGGAATGTAGCTCAATTGATAGAAAAATATAATACTCATGAAGCCCCGAGTTTGATTTCCAGCACTGCATAAAACTGGGCATTTGAGTTACACTCAAATAATAATAAAAAACCTGTGGCCAGATATTAAGGTAAATGCTGGAAGATCAGAGACAAAGGAACAAGCCACAGCCACCACCTCTTACCTCACCAACTCCTCAACCTGAGAGAGTTCCAGCCGAAAGAGCCTCTAGTTGAAAGGGATGTTTCTGCTGAAAAGCCTTTAGTTCCTGTCTCCTAATACCTTATATACCTTTCTCTGTCCAGCCATCACTTCCATGGGATTAAAGGCATGTGTGCTTTCCAGTACTGGGATTAAAGGTGTGTGCTACCACTGCCTGGCTGTTTTCTCTCCTAGACAATCTCATATAGTCCAGGGTGGCTTTGAACTCACAGAAATCCAGACAGTTCTCTCTGCCTCCTGAGTGCTAGGATTAAAGGTGTGTGCCACCATTGCCTAGCCTCTATGTTTAATCTAGTGGCTTGTTCTGTCCTCTGATCTTCAGGCAGAGTTTAATTGGGTACACGATATATCACCACTTTTGAGCACTGGGGAAGTGGAGGCCTGAGGATCAGAAGTTAAGGCCATCCTCTTTTACAAAGTGAGTTCTAGGACAGCCTAGGCTATAGGAGACCGGGTCTCCAAAATAAAAGAAGGAACAGGAAAAGAAATCAGATAATGCTAAACTACTATTAGCATTATCAGGGACTATTTAATTCACTTTAAGATTTCAAGGTTATATTGATTTTCTAACTTAAAGGGTTTGCCTGGTCAGCAGTGATGGTCTGGGGGAAAATGGATATAACTTTAATTCATCTTAACCTCTTTCCCAGAGTTCCCAGCTTTTCCTGATGCGGGCAGCTATGGCTTGTCTTGGTCTCTGGTTGTCTTTGGTCTCTAGGGCTTGTTCATAGTTTGTGCAGGTTTATGTCATGGAATAACTGATTTTATGGTAGTTTTGAGTATTCTGTTGGGCACTGTCTAATTTTTTGGGCACACCAGAGTGTGCTGATTTGCTATATACCTAGACCTGGCAGTTTTCTTCATTTAGGCTTTATTTTTTTATTTTTATTTTTAAGAGAGGAGGATTTTCTTGTGACACATTTTCAGAGTGATCCAGTTGTTTATTTAGTACATTTCTAATTAATTATCCAGTATTCTTCCTTATACAAGCTTTGTGAGATCTCGTCATATGTATGTTGTTTTCAGATTTTTATCTCTCCTAAAGATTTATTCAGTTAACTCATTAATAGATGATTACAAATTGCAAAGATAAATTGAGACTACTATATTAGGATTTCTTTTCCCAGTAGTCAAGTTTTTCTTAAAAGTTTTGTATTAGGGGGCTGGAGAGATATCTCAGCAGTTAAGAGCTCTTGCTGCTCTTTTAAAGGACCTACCCCTCATTTAGGGGAGGGGATGGCTCACAGATGCCTGTTACTCCAGTTCTAGGGGATCCAACACTCTTCTGGCCTTTTCCGTGCACCCACATGGCACACACACACACACACACACACACACGCACGCACACACACACACTCACTCATATATACATAAATAAGAAAATCTTATAACAAGTTTTAATATTGGGGACTTTGATTTATTACTACCCTGAGTTTTCAAAATTTCACAACTTTTATTTCTTTTTTAAAGAAGAAGATAGAAAAGAGACAAGGGCTAGCAGGATGTCTTTAGTGTGTAAAGGCACTTGCCATCTAATAATTAAAGCTTGATAACCTGAGTTCAATACACAGAACCCACATAAAGGTGAAAGGAGAGAACTGAGTCCATAGAGTTGCCTATGACTTTTGCATACACATTTTGCATCCATACACACCACAAATTACACACGGTGCACTCATACATTATATATCCACACACACTCCCTATAATAAATGCAAATTTTAAAAAATTTAAAAAGCAGTGACATTCACTGTAGAAAATTAACAATTATGGAAAAAATAGAGAAAAATACTAATCAGTTGTCTTCTTTAAACCTCAGTCACAGCTCTTCTAAGGAAACTCAAGCAGCAATCCAGGGAGAGTGTTGGAGAAAAACGACCTCGGTTATTAAAAGCCCTGAAAGAGGTAAGCTGGGCTTCTTTGCTGATTCTTTACTTTAACAGTAATTATATGTTTAGAAAGCATTTAAGAGTGTGTGTGCATGCGTGTGTGTAGATAGGTAGAGTGCCCAAGGAGGCAAGAGGGGATTGGAACTGGAATTACAGGCAGTTGTGAGCTGCCCAACATGGGTGCTGAGGACTGAACTTCATGCTTTGCAGGAGCAGCAGGTGCTCTTAACCTCTGAGTCTTTCTCCAACCATTTAAGTAATCTTTTAAAATGTGGTTAAATTCTCACCAGTTAAGGATCAATACATGGTAAAGGTCATTTTTAAATTAAGTAATTGAAATAAAATTCTGGGGTTATAAAATGTGGGTGTGTTATTGGTAGAAACATTAGAAACATTTTCATTGAACTAGGAAGATATTACTATATTTAATAACTAGACAAGTGCTCTAGAAGAGATGTGTAGCTGGATAAATCTTTCCCACCTGACAGTACCCAAATAACCAGTCAGAGGTTTAATATTAATTATAAGCTGTTTGGTCTATGGCCTAGGCTTATTACTAACTAGCTCACTGATCTTAAATTAACCCATTTCTATTCATATATATATTAATCTTTTTTATTTTATTTTTTATTTTTATTTTTTTGGCTATTCGAGACAAGGTTTCTCTGTATAGTTTTAGTGTCTGTCCTGGATCTCACTCTGTAGACCAGGCTGGCCTTGAACTCACAGAGATCCATCTGGCTCTGCCTCTCGAGTGCTGGAATTAAAGGCATACACCACCGCCACCCTGCTATTCATCTATATTTTGTCACATGTCCGTGGCGTTAATAGTCTGATGGCATCTTGTTCCTTGGGCGGCTGTGTGGCATCTGTCCTGACTCCGCCTTTTTTCTCCCCGTGTCTCTGCTTGGATTTCCTACCTAGCTAATAACCTATCTTGCCATAGGCCAAAGCAGCTTTTTTATTAACCAGTGGTAGCAACACATATTCGCAGCATACAGAAAGACTATCCCACAGCAGAGGTGTATCATGGTATCATGGTTGGTAGCCACATCTTCCTCAGGCTGTTCTAAGAAGATGTTTTGACAGTTTTATTCTTTCTTTTGTTATTGTTGTTGTTGTTGTTTGTTTTGATTTTTCCATACACAGTTTTACTGTGTAAACCTGGCTGTCCTGGAACTCACTCTGTGGAGTAGGCTGGTCTTGAACTCACAGAGATCCTCCTGCCTCTGCCTCCAGAGTGCTGGGATTAAAGGCATGTGCCACCACTGCCTGGCTAGTTTTGTTCTTTTCATACTCTAAATATTTTTTTGTTTTTTTTTTTTTAAAGATTTATTGATTATATATACAGTATTCTGCCTGCATGTATGCCTATAGGCCAGAAGAGGGCACGAGATCTCATTATAGGTGGTTGTGAGCCACCATCTGATTGCTGGGAATTGAACTCAGGACCTCTGGAAGAGCAGGCAGTGCACTTAACCCCTGAGCCATCTCTCCAGCCTCATACTCTAAATATAAGAAATATAAAAACAATTTCTTATTTCTCCTCTAGTCTTTAGATCTTAAATGATGTCAGGTATTTTTTGGTGATGGGGGTGCAAAACGGTAAGTATCAGAGCTTGTAACTAAACTAAGGCAAATTTAATAATTTTTCGTACTTTATTTCTCAGCTAGGTGACTTTTACCTAGAACTTCACTGGGATTTTCAAAGCTGGGGTAAGAGTGTGCTATATTTTGTTATAAAATATGAAATTATAGAAATGTTAGAATGACATATTTGATACTTATTTAGAGAAAATTTATGTTCATTGTGTTTAGCATAATCATTGTAAAACCCATTAATAATAATTCCATTTCCAGCTAGAGAAGCAGCTCTCAAAATTCTAGTCTTTAAGATGAAAAAATTACCTTAAAATAATTTTTGTAACAAAAACAAGCTTGAAAATTATAGCAGTGTAGTCGTACATCTCACATCTGCAATCCCAGTACTAGGAAGGCTGAGGCAGAAGAAGTGTAACCACAGGTTTGAAGCCATGCTAAGTGAGGCTACACTGGGTTACAGTACTACAGCGTGACCCTTTTTAAAAAACAATACTGGGACTCAGTGGTTAGGAGCCTTGGCTGCTCTTCCAGAGGACCCAGGTTCAGTTCCCAGCACCCACAGCAGGCAGCTCAAACTGCCTGTAACTCCAGTTCAGGGGGACCAATGCCCTCTTCTGGTCTCTGTGGATACTGCATGTACGTGGTGTACATAAAATTAAAAATAAAATAAAATCTTAAAAAATATTATAATTTAGCCGGGCAGTGGTGGCACACGCCTTTAATCCCAGCACTCTGGAGGCAGAGGCAGATGGATCTCTGTGAGTTCGAGGCCAGCCTGGGCTATAGAGCGAGGCCAGCCTGGGCTACAGAGCGAGTTCCAGGAAAGTTGCAAAGCTACACAGAGAAACCCTGTCTCAAAAAAAAAAAAAAAAAAATATATATATATATATATATATATATATATATATATTTATATAATTTAATGTAATGAACCTCAAAAATGAAAAATTATTAGATTATTAGAATACTCAATTTAAGTAAGTTTGAAGTATAATTCTTAAATTTTTGAGAATTTGCTTAAAATTCTTTGTAGTTTATCATCTTTCAGTCATTTTACCCCTTAAGTACTTTCTAGCCACTGTCCTAACATAGAGCTTGTTATTTATGAAAGGTTTTAATTTTGATCTTGTTGTTTTGCACCCATTTGTTAATTTATCATAGCAACGAAAGCTTTTCTCCTTTTATCAAACATGAATCTGTTCAGAGAAAATGTCCAAAAACAGAGTTTCCTATTAATAACCTATACATTTTTAAAAGCTAACTGAAAGACTAAATTTTCTTTATTCTTTATTTATTTTTTTGTTTTCAAGACAGGGTTTCTCTGTATAATATCCCTGGTTGCCCTGGAACTTCCTTTGTAGAGTAGGCTGGCCTGGAACTCACAGAGTTCTGTTTGTCTCTGCTTTCCAAGTGCTTGGATTAAAGGCATATGACACCACCGCCTGGCTTAATTTTATTTTTATTAAAGATTTAATAAATTTTAATATAATAAACATTTTTACCACCATCTGAGTTTTTTGAATGATTAGTGGTCCCTAAAATGATTATTGAAACCATATAGTGACAAAACTATGAAGTGTATTCCATTTTATGTAATTGTATGTAGTTTGGAAGTTAAATAATATTTATATGTTTTGTTTTTATGCTATATTCATATTCTGTAATATATAATACATTTTGTTATATACTGTCTATAAATAGGTCATTCTAGATCTTACTAAAAACTATTCAGCAGTAGTAGAAAAATAATAGACATTTTACAGTTTTGAGGCCATGGAAGATTGATAAACATAATTTGAAGAATTACATTCGACATTGATATCCTTTAATGCAAGTTACACTTTCAGAATGCGTTGGGTGTGCACACTCACTTCAGCTACCACACAGTACAACTTAGGAGCTGGAGAGATGCTCAGCTGGTAAAATGCTTGCTATTCAAGTGTTAGGACCTGAGTTCTGATCCTGCACCCATGTAAAATGCTGGATGCAACGGTGCATGAATATAATGCCATGCAGAGAGGTAGAGGCAGGAGGGTCCAGAGACTTGCCATTCTAGCCAAATTGTTGAGCTCCTTGTTCAGTGAGAAACCCTGTCTCAAAAACAAGGTGGAGTTCAACAGAACAAGACACCATCAACCTTTGACCTCTACATGTGTGCACACCTAGGAGGATAGATGTTGGTGGGTAAATGGTGTGGTTTCTCTGTGACTTTGAAACTGAGGCACAGTAAGCCTAAGTAATAAGAGTACGTGTTTGGGGTTCAAACTTAAATTCAGCGGCCTCATTTCAAAGATGTCTCTTAATATGTTACTTTCCTGCTATTTTTCCAAATGATATTTAAGGGATCTATTAGATAAGATCGAGGATCGCCTATTTACTATTAAGAAACATTTAGTGACCTCAGGGTAGTTTTTTGTCATCCATAGTATCACACAACAGCCTGAAGTGAATGGAATTAGTTCTGCTACTCTTGGAAGTGGACAGGGTTAAGGGCATGCCTAGTAAAGTACATTGACACTACAGTTGAGCAATTTCTGAGGGGGAGGTTGTAGCACGAATCTTAAAAGTTCTTATTAATAAAAACAAACCCAGAGCCAGGTATTGGGGTGAATGCTGAATGATCAGAGAAACAGAACAAGCCACAGCTTCCTCACCTCGTTAATTCCTCAGCTGATCCTGTTTCCTCAGACTGGAAGTCTCTGAGTCCTCATCCAGAATGAATCTCAGCTGAACTGTTTGTTGCTCAAAAGCCTAAAAGCTTAACCAGCTCTAGTTCCTGGTTTTCATGTCTTATATACCTTTCTGCTTCCTGCCATTACTTCCTGGGATTAAAGGCGTGAGTCACCATGCCTGGCTGTTTCCAGTGTGGCTTTGAACTCACAGAGATCCAGATGGATCTCTGCCTCCCAAGTGATAGGATTAAAAGTGTGTGTGCCACCATTTTCTGGCCTCTATGTCTATCTAGTGGCTGTTCTGTTCTGACCCCAGATAAGTTTATTAGGGTGCACAATATATTGGGGAACACATTATCACCACAGAAGGTACTATCTTAAAGGCAATCATCAACATTTGGTGAATTAGTAAAATGTTTAATGTGCTGTTTTTTTTTAAATTTGCAAATGCCTTAGACTTTACTTTTTAACCGTTTGCTTCTAAAATTACAGTGCCTTTGCTTTCCCGAATTCTGCCTTCTGATGCCTGTAAAATATACAAGCAAGGTATCAACATCAGGTGAGGTGATGCGCTTTGTGTTCTGAGTTAAAGAAAGTTAAATTCTGGAGGAAATTTTTCTGATAGTCATAGTTTACTTGTGTTTAGTAACTTAAAATACTGTAACACGTTCATATACTTTACTCATGTAAGACCTATTGCAGATAAGGAACCAAAATCATCAAAATCCTCCTGAAGTTGAGATGAGCTTGTCATCGAAGCAGACTCATCAGTGAAGGCCATGCTGCAATGTTCCCCTAGTCTTGGATGTGTTTAGGAATAAGGACACCTAAGGATGACCTATCCCACATCTTGCCTTTTTCTCTGTATGTTCCACACCCTTCATTTCCCTGTTTTTCTGTCCATGCTGTCCATGCATCCACCTATTCTCTGCTTGTGTCTTCAGTCTTCTTTCCCTTTCAGACATGTTAAGGATGTTTTTTTTTTGTTTTTTTTGTTTTTCGAGACAGGGTTTCTTTGTGTAGCCCTGGCTGTCCCAGAACTAGCTCTGTACATCAGGCTGGCCTCAAACTTAGAGATCCACCTGCCTCTGCCTCCTGAAGGTTGGGATTAAAGGTGTGTGACACCACCACTCAGCTGTTAAGGATGATTTTAATTTTCTTCCATTCTTTTCCTTTTATAACTGTGATTGATAATTAAGTCATGAGAAGTAAATGTATTTTACTAATTCTAAAATTTTACTTTTGTCATTGCTTATATTTTTAGTTTACTAATGTAGCAAAAATTTTTAATTGTATATTTACAAATTAATACTAAAATATTTCAATTTGCATATCTGTACATGGTCATAGATATATATATATTAAGTGTGTATGTAGATAGCCTTGTATATCTGTCTCTATATATCTCTAGATTATTAATTTTGGTGTTTACAATTAAAAATGTTTTGAGGAATTTGTTTTTATATACACTTTTCATTTGTAGGTGAGAAAGCTCAGAGAAATTGAATAATTTTTAAATGATCATTTTATGTTTTAGTTGTATTTGATTCTTGTTTATTCTGAAACAACTATTTTAAAAATTGTTTCACATATATGTATGACTTTTTACAGTAAATGATGTGAGGGCTGAACATTTTCCCTGTGTATGTGAAGTCCTGAATTTGATCACCAACTGGGCGGGTGGGAGGGGTGGGGGCGGGGTGGGGACAAAAATGGTAGTGATGGGATGCACATTACCAAGTAAACTGTGAAGAGGCTCACTTGGGGACACAGACCAGAGGCTGACAGGAGGATTGTGGCAGAAGATGAAGGATGAGAGCAAGCAATTCAGGGAAGTTTCAGGCTAAAAAGAAATGACATAGAATAGTGCAGAGGCTAGATGGGGGGTGGGAGGGTGGCAAAGGTTTTTCACTAGATTATAAGATTTTATTTAAAAAAAATTAGCATCTAATAAATTTTATGTTTAATGTCTTAAGACAGTCCTTTTAAGCATCACTCCAGAGGAAGCTGAGTTTCAAAATACATTAACAGAGGAATCTGTAGAATTTATCTTGTGTCAGCCAAGTAATTGCTGGAAATATGTCAAAGAGGAATAAGTAGTAGACAGAAGAGAGAGTGAGCAACATCATTAGATTAATTGCTGTAATAAACCAGTCATGGTGATACGTATGTGCTTGTAATCCCAGCATTTGGGAGATGCATAGGAGCATCATGAATTCGAGGTTAGCTTGGGTTATGTATTGCTTTCCAGGGTAGCTTGGACCACCTAGTTAAAAAACAAACAAACAAGCAAACAAACAAAACCAACCTTGACTCAAGAGAAAGTGGGGTGGAGAGGTAATTCAGCAATTCAGAGGACCTGGGTTTGGTTCTGCGCACCCACATAGCAACTCAAAACCATCTGTAACCTTAGTTCTTGGGGATCCAGTGTCCTCTTCTGACCTCCTCAGGCACTGAATGCATATGGTGCACATACATACACAAATGCAGGAAAAACACTCATACACATAAGGTAAAAATTTAAAAAAGTACTAAGAACATTTTTACTAATAATATTGATTGATAATTAAGATCTTATCTAAGATGGCCATGATGTTGCACCCTTATAATCCTGGGGAGTTGATGGGGGAGGGTCTGGTGTTTAAGGCCATCCTGAGCTGTATAATGGGGTGGTAGGGCAGAGAGACAGACAGACACAGAAAGAAAATACCCTTGACAACTCATTGAGACAGTCATTACAAACTTTGCCTTGTTGCAGTATCTTTGCTATATTAAGTGAAGGCTTATTTTGCATGTCAGTGGCATGAAGCATTTTTTAGGCTTTCATCAGAATACTTTGTATTCAAATTTTTGTATTTGTATAAAGCTCCTCTTTTCTTCTTGTCTAATTACATAGCAAAGTTTAAATGTTTAGGACCATCAGGCACAGTGGTGTTTTTGCTGTAGTCACAGCTACTTGGGAGGCCAGGGCAGAAGGATCACTTGAATTCGGGAATTTGGGGCAGTATAGTAAGCCACTTGGGCACCCAGTGGGGGTTAGGGACCTCCATGTTGCTTAAGGAGGGTTCACCTGGCCCAGGTTAAGACAATATTTAGGTCATAGGCTTTAAGCCAAGGACTAGTTAGTAGTTAGACATGAATATGTCACCATGACCACCTGCATTATCATGAGCTATATGCATAGTCCACTGCTATGTCAGGAGCACTGTAGAAGATCTAATACATATACATACACACATTTTCCCCCCTAAGTTATAATTATGGAAACACATATGGAATTAAAGTTGACAACATGAGTTTAATGTAACTGGAGAGTTTTTGACTCATGGTAGATACTGCTCTATCAAATGTACCTTAAGCCTTGCGTTTGTGACCATTGTTCCTCAGCTCCCAAGTAGCTGGGCCCTGCTGAGATGGCAAATGTCCCCATTTCTTTGTCTTTTTGCCTCTTTTTATGTACATCTCTCCTTTCTCTTTCCCATCCTGGAAACCCATTACAATTCGCAGGGTGGTAGGGACAGAAATAGAAACAAAGGACTTTTTTTGTGGTATCTGTTCTTTTATGTAGAGTTTAGAATTCTAAAGTGGCTGAAACTTAGAGCCTAATAATGTAATAGTGTACTTGGATATAAGATAAGATTCCCTTTTGGTATTAGGTGAACCTCTGACATGACTACTGACTTTTTTCTCTTGGGCCATGTGTGCACACAGTGACAGGTCTTGTTAGGCAGTTTAGGTGGCAGACCACTTGGGAGCAGACCAGGTACCAGCAGCAAAGGCTTTACACCTATAAGAGGTGTAAAGCAGAGATCCTCCTGCATGTGCCACCATTGCCCAGCACTGTGCTCACTTCTTTATGGTGTGTGTGCGCTATACACAAGGGGACCACACTCAATTCCTTATGGTGTGTATGTGTCAATGTGGTGATCATACTTGCTTCTTGATGGTGTATATGTACCATTGTAGCTTGAGTTTACCTGCCTGGCCCACAGTCAGGACAAATCTCTCTCACCTGCCAGTCCCACAGCCCCTCAGACCCAACCAAGTAAACACAGAGACTTATATTGGTTACAAACTGTATGGCCGTGGCAGGCTTCTTGCTAACTGTTCTTACAGCTTAAATTAATCCATTTCCATTAATCTATACCTTGCCACATGGCTCGTGGCTTACCGGCATCTTCACATGCTGTTTGTCATCATGGCGGCTGGCAGTGTTTCTCTGACTCAGCCTTCCACTTCCCAGCTTTATTCTTCTTGTCCCGCCTATACTTCCTGCCTGGCCACTGGCCAATCAGTGATTTATTTATTGACCAATCAGCAACACACTTGACATACAGACCATCCCACAGCATACCATGCACATGGGGACTGTATTCACTTTATGGTATGTGTGCTGTACACATAGGGATCATACTCAATTTTTTATACTGTGTGCCATCCACATGGGGATCATAAGTTTTTTTTTAATTAATCAAGTTTTTTTTCCCCGTTTTTTTTTTTTTTTTTCAAGACAGAGTTTCTCTGTGTAGCCCTGGCAGTCCTGTTATTCACTCTGTAGACCAGAAGCTTCAAACTCAGAGATGCCTCTGCTTCCCCAATGCTGGGGTTAAAGGTGTGTGCCACCACACCTGGCTTAATTAAAATTAAGAAAAAAAAAAAGATTATGTGTGTGGATGTTGTGCCTGTGTAATGTGTCTGTGCAGCATTTGTGTGCCTGTTACCCATGGAGGCCAGAAGAAGGTGCCCATCCCTCAAACTAGAGTTACAGATGGTTGCGAGCTGCCATGTGGGTGCCAAAAATTAAACCTCAGTTCTCTTCAAGAGCAGCCATTGCTCTTAACCACTGAGCCATCTTTCCACCCACCCACCCCCCATACTTTTTTGTGGTGTGTGTATGCCATGTGTGTGTAGACCATACTTGCTGCTTTGCTTTAGTTTAACCCTGTTGTTCTGGTGAAATTGTTAGTAGTATAATCTTCACCCTTAAAAGTTACTAGTTTTGATTTTAAATTATATATAGCCCTAGTTACTGTTGATATAGCATGTGAACTTGGTTTCATAGTTGAGCTTTTCTTCTGTTTGGAAATCAAGAAAGCCATTTTGCTTTGTAATATGAATTCTTATAGTTGCATTAGCAATTCACATAGCTCTCACAATGACTTTCTGAGAGTGTGGTGACCCTCTCTTGATAGCTGTGCCAAGGAGTCTCTTAGATTAAAGACTGTTGAGCAGCTGGTAAGTGATCCTGGACTAGTAACCTATAATATAAACCTTGCACAAGAATGAGTACTTCAAGGATGGTGGTAAACTCTTTAATTCCAGTATTTCCTAAGTAGTCATCTGTAGATTGTCTGAGACCATGCCATTCAGCCAGACCATAGCAGGTTCAGGTTACTGATAGAATCAGTAAACTTGCAGATGTGCAGGTCTATAATTGTGTGGTAGAATTTGATTTCTGTCCTAGCTTAATTTCTGTTGCTGTGTTAAGAATATCCTGGCTGGGGCTGGATGGATGGTTTAGGGTTTAAACACACATACTGCTTTTTTAGAAGACCGAAAGAGTTCAATTTCCAGTACCATATCAGGTGGTTCATAATCATGTATAACTCCAGCTCCAAGAGTACCCAACACCCTTGGTCTCTGAATACCTGAACTCATGTGCACATACCCACACACAGACACACACATATAACTTAAAATAATAAAAATATGGGGCTGTAGAGATGGCTCAGCGGTTAAGAGCACTGGCTGTTCTTCCAGAGGTCCTGAGTTCAATTCCCAGCAACCACATGGTGGCTCACAACCATCTGTAATAAGATCTGGCGCCCTCTTCTGGCATGCAGGCAGAACACCATACACAATCAGTCAATCTTTATTAAGAAAAAAACACAAGCAGAACACCGCACTAAACAAACAAATAAATAAAGCTTTATTAAGAAAAAAATACCCTGACGAAAACAACTTAGGATGGAAAGAGTTTATTTTAGTTACAATTGCAGGGAACAGTCCATCATTGCAGGGAAGTCCCAGTGGTAGAAGGCTGAAACAGCCAGCCATAGCACATCTGTAGTCAAGGATTTGTGCTTAGAATTCAGCTATGTTCTTTAAGACAGTTGAGGGCATAATACCAGAGAATGGTGCCACCCACTTTCAGGATGGGTCTTCTCACATCCATTAAAGCAATCAAGGCAGTTCCCCATTGACATTCCTACAGGCCAAACTGATTTAGACAGTTCTTCCCAGGTGATTCTAGATTATGTCAGGTTAATAACTGAAACTGGTCCTTACAATCCACTAGGCTTTCAAGCTGTGGGAATATTTTTTTAAAAAGACAGTGGTTGGCTGAATCTAGGAAACTCAACAGAAAGAAAGGCCCTGAAGTGTTGCAGTAGGTAGACATGATTGGTAAGTCTGAAAGGCAGACTGAGGTTTACATAGGTGATTAGGTGTAAGATACAGTTATAAATCAGAATGGTGTTCTCCACTCAAGAGTGGCCCTCATACTGTTGTGCCCACCTAGAGTAGTATGCTGAGCTAGTGATAGGATCTTGAAGAGGTCTCTTTTCCTTTCTGCCTTCCCTATGGAGGTGCAACACAGGGAATGAGGAAACAGTGGTACAGGTGGGGATAGTACCGCCATGGGGACCGCTTTCTTTCTTCTTGGTTAACTAAGTGCTTAGAAAAGGGAAATACAGATAATAGAGTATGTATTCAAATAATATTTTAAATAACATTTTAAATTTAGCTTTTATCTATAAATTCTAAGTTGGGCTGTGGTATTAACATCTTAGTTTGAGTTTAGGAGGCACAAAGCTTATATAATTATTAATAAAGTTTTATCAAATTCTGTCACTTTTTACCTACCCATCTTTTATAGGCTTGACACAACTCTCATAGACTTTACTGACATGAAGTGCCAACGAGGGGATCTAAGCTTCATCTTCAATGGGGATGCTGCACCCTCTGAGTCTTTTGTAGTATTAGACAATGAACAAAAAGTTTATCAGCGAATACACCATGAGGTAAGCATGTATTATTAATATTTCCCTAAAGGGTTAAAATTGTATATCTATTTAGCAAAACCTCTGTAAATTGCTTTATTTAAAGTATAAAGTGTAATTGATGTGGTTAATTCTCAAAGGTTTTCTTTCTTTTTTGTACCCTTCCTTCTTCTAGTCCTCTGTTTTCAACCTGAGAATTCAACTGATCCCTATGCCTGTGGCCTTGGCTTCTAGTTCTCACTTGGCTCTCATGTTGAGTCTATGTTGTCTGGCCACTTGAGCTGCTACTGTCACTGACTTCTGCACAGTGCCCGAATCCAAGCCTCAGTTTCCACCTCCGTCTCCCTTTACCTCTGCCTCTTCTCCCTTTGACTACCTTGTCTACTGCTGTATTTTAAATTACTTCATTTGTTCCCTTTTCCTGCTACAAACAAGAGGTCTCTCAGCAACCACATGTCACTAGATCCCTCCAGGTAGTTTCTGTGTTTGTTTCTTTGAGGTGGGGAAGACTCTTGAGCTCAAGTGCTTCTCCTATCTCAGCCTCCTAAGAGTCCTGTGATGATTTTAAAGTTCTTTCTTTCATGTGTACTTTTTTTTTTGTCATTCCCACATCATATTGCTGCTTCTTCACTCACTGTCTTGGATTGGACCTTCATATTTAATGTTGTGTGTGCACTAATGAAATAGTTTCCTAATTCATACCAAGAAATGCAGATTTACAGGAGAAAAGGAAGAAGAAAGGGAGATGAGTCAGGTGAGTGAAGTCAGGAACAGGCCATTTGGGAAAAAGGTCTGACTACAATGAATGAGAAAGTGTTAAGGCCTTAAAGCCAGAAAAGTTACCTCACAATCAGCTACAGTCAGCAACAGAGGGTCACAGATGTTTAAATAAGGTATTGATTTGACCAGATTTTGGTGAAACTGTTTTATACATTTTCCTCCCTATTACCCACCCACAGAGTTGCCTCCCCCCGCCCCCTTCCCATGCCATAGCTGCTAGGAGCTGCCAGGTGCTGTGGGTGACAGTGTGTAGTAATAGTCGCTATAGTCTACTGACCCTTAATATTAGGGTTATAATCTTAAGTGCTTTACAGCTTTTTATGTTGCAAGTAACCTATGCAAATTAGCATCTTTTTCATAGATTAGGAAACTGAAGCTTACAGGTGATAGGTGACAGCTCCAATATTACCCAGTGTCTGAAATGAATTAGAACTTGGAGGCAATGAAATTATATGAGAAGATTTTACAGTTACTCATTTGAGGGGTGATGATGATACTAGGGATGTGTGGTAAATAAGAGAGAGAAATTAAGATATACGTTGTCTAAAAACAACCACCTAACTCATTGTTTTCCTCAAAACTGCTTTCTCTCTTTGGGTGAATGGTATCATTATTTTAGAAACCCAGAAGTTATTTTTGACATCTTTTCTCACACTCCATGATTTCTGACTGGAGCGCATGCCTGCTCATTTCTTTCTTTAATGTCATTATGTCAGCATTCATGTTCATCCTTTTGTTTCTAGAATTTAGATTTTCAATATCTCTCCTTGGAAGTATTATGAAAGCCTTATGTGTGATCTTCCTGGCTCCCTTTTTGTCTAATTTGTTCCACATTGAGCTTTGAAAATAAAGTCATGGGCCCTTTTTATTCAGACGTTTTAAAGATTCTGCATCACTGGAAGGGTGAAATTGCAGCTGCTTTGGCTCCTTTCATGTAACTTTACTTCACTCACTTCCCAGTGTTTTTTTTGGCTTGCTGTTTAGATAACCTCTTAGTAAACTTACGGGTATCTACATATCTCAAGTAACCAGTGTCGGGTTACTTGAGGCTTCCTTTTTTGTTTGTGATGTTTCTATTTCCTGAACCTTGAAGGCTCTTTTTGCATCCTTTATATCCAAGGTCACCTACTTAGAGTTAATTTTTCCATGCCAAGTGACTATTGTATTTATGTTCTTTTTTTGTTCTAATTTAAAAAGTTACTTTATTATTTTATATGTATGGCTGTTTTACCTGCATATATGTTTGGGTACCCATGTATGTCTCTGGTTCTTTTAGAGTCTAGATGAGTTGGATCCCCTGGAACTAGAGTTACAGATGGCTGTCAACTGCCATGTGGGTCCTGGGAATTGAACTTGGGTCCTCTGCAAGAGTAGCCAGTGCTCCTATATTTATGCTGTTACTATATCTCAAATCAGGTGCCGGGGTGTAGTTTGGTAGGTAGAAGTGTTTGGCCAGCAGCATAAGACCTTGGGTTTGATCACAAACAGTATGATAAAGAACACATGTAATCCCAGCATTTGATAGTTTGAGGCAGGAAGATCAGGAGTTAAAGGCCATTCTTAGCTACTTAGCAAGTTTGAGGCCTGCCTGAGCTGTATATTTCTTAAAAAAAAAAAAAAAAAAAAATCTTTGTTTATGTGGCCCACCCCCATTCCCAACCTCTTCACCTCCGTCTCTGTTTGGCTAATCTCCCTGAAGGCAATGAGGTTATTTTAGTTTTATCATCTGGTACCTAACACAGCATTTACACCATAGATTGGCAGATTCTTAAGTCTGGGACATATTGAGACTTTTTAGATATACTCATTATCTGGACAGAACATTACAAACACTTACTAGATTGTAAGCCATGCACAGTCTGAGCACAGCCATGTTCAGTTATTCTCAGTGTTGGAAGCCCACAACTGAATTTGGCTTGCCAGCTGCAGGCTGCTGGTACCTGTTATAGAGTCTTTATTAGATAATTTGACCTCTTTGTGTAAGTGGCAGCTGTAGTCAGTTTGGCACACACACACCAGTACTAAAAGAGAAGCCAGAAATGATCCCAATATGAGCAAGTGTTAGCTGATGTGTTATGGTCACCAGAGCAGTACTGCTTATGATTTTGTGTGTGTGTGTGTGTCTGTCTGTCTGTCTTTCTGTCTCTCCGTTCGTCCGTCCTCTGTTGAAGGTGCAGGGACTCATAAGTATTTGAGTGGTGATGCTTAGCGGTTTTATATAAATAATATATATATATATTATTTATATATTTATATTTATATATAAAATGTCATTAGAGGATGCATGCAGACTATGTGTAGACATCATGCCATTTTGTGCCAGAGACTGGAGCATCTCACATTTTGTTATCTCTGAGGAGTCCCAGAGAATCAAACTCTTAGAGATACTAAGAGAGGTTAACAGTTGTTTGTTGTAATATGCAAACATAAACAATGATTGCTCACTAAATGCTTGTTGAGAGAATATAATTAACAGCAGATCTCTGTCTGTGATGGGTCCTTGATTTATAGATAGATTTCTGTTCCTGAAGCTTGTCTGAACACACACACACACACACACACACACACACACACACACACACACACAAAGGATTTACAGTGTTCAGTACCCAAGATGACTTGAAAAACTTGAAATGGAATATTTACATGTTCTTTTCAACCTATTGTAACCAAAATATTTCTATAGAAAACTGTCCAGTATTTGTGTTACCCAGGAATCCATTTTCACTCATTATACATTAGCAGTAATGTCAGGATTTTGCACCCTTTGTTTGTAAGGGTGGTGAAGATGGTATTGATGTAGTTCCAGGCTGTTGGTGCTGATTGCTGTAGACTCAGTGACACAGGTACAGTGATACCCAATTGGCAGTGAGGTGTGAAGAATAGGAAATAACCATCTGCTTGTAGCCATTGCAAATCTTTGGGCAGCCTTCATTCCCTAGCCTCTACTTAATATGAGCCTGTTATGAGAGAGGATCTTATTGTATATCTGCTTGCTTGTTCCCTAGCTCCCCAGCTCCCCATCATGTGTTTCTCTGTCCTAGAAGCAAGCACATAGATTAGCTATGTGAGTCTGGTGACCTGAAGTCAATCCATGGAACCCATGTGAAGATAAAAAGAGAATGAACCCAATAAAGTTGTCCGTTGACCTCCATGTGTGCATCATGACATACATGTGTCCCTCCATCATCCACACACACATTATGCATGTACAAATGTATAGAAAAATACTTTAAAAGAAAAAAAAAGACAAAGCTGTTGGTACCGTTTTGAGAATCATATTCATGACTTCCTTTTCTAATAAAAAGTATTGGGAAACCCCACCCTTCTCCTTTGTTCTTTTAATTATTTACTTAATGTTTTCAGATAGGGTCTCACTATGTTAACTCTGACTGGCTGGGTACTCACTATGGAGACCAGGATGGCCTTGAACTCACAGAGATCTTCCTGCCTCTGCCTCCCAAGTGCTGGGGTAGAAGTTGCCCTTCACCACAGCCAGCTCCCTTGTTCTTAGAAATTATTGAAAAAGAAAGACTCAGATAACAGTGATGGATTTTTTTTCTTATATTACCAATAACTAAAGGCTAATTTATCTGCATTTAAAGTAAATAAAACCTTTGTGTAGGATTTTGTCCCAGGTTTTTCTATTTAATTCTTAAAGAAGTTTAAAAAAAAGTTGTTCTACAGACCATATAGCTCCATAATGAATAACAATGAGTTTATTACATTTATTTATGTAAGTGTGAAAATGCTGTATTTCATGTGCTATGCTTTTAAAGATTCATAATTAGACATAATTCTGAGTTACTAGAGGAGATATGAAATGTAAACATCTAGTTTTAGATTAAGTAACACTTCACATTATTTAGAAACTATATATTTTTGTCTTTTGAAATTTGTTACATCTTTGAAGGAAACCCAGATTCTTACATTAACTTTTCCCCCAACCTAGGAGTCAGAGATGGAAACAGAAGAAGAAGTTGATATTTTAATGAGCAGTGATATTTATTCTGCAACTTTATCAACCAAATCGATTTCTTTCACACGTGCCCAAACTGGATGGCTTTTTCGGGAAGATAAAACAGTATGTAAAAATATAGTTTCTTTTTGTTTTTTTAACTTAAAAAATTGGTGTCCTACCAAAATAATGATGGAAATACAGGAATTGTCCTTTAGCTGATATTTCCTCTTTTTTGAATTCACATAGGTAGTTAGAATTTGTAGTTACATAGTTTGTGTGTATGTTTTAGGAAATCCCAGAGAGAAAGTGTAGTTCATTTGAACTCTTGTTGTTTGCCTTCCTCATAAGTAGGAATTTGTACACGGTTCCATTCTTTTTCTAGTGCTTTGTGTAGAAGAGGCCTGTGGAGAGATGCACACTTGAATTTATTTCGCTGGGTCTTTTCCTCCTACTTTAGCGCTCCTGTGTCTTATATCTGCTCATATTAAGCCTACATCTTTACAAAAAAACTGTGGTGAATTTAAATCTCAGTGGAAGTTTCTATAATTCCCATCACATCTGTCAGCAAGAGGCAACATAAGACTAACTAAAATGCTAAGACAGTTTCACCTGGTGTGGCCTATATGGAATGTTGAGCCAATGGTATTCAGGTTTGAAATTGGCCTGAGTCATATAATTTTGAATGAAATGGATAATGAAACATTTTAATAAATGAATAATTACTTATCAATTAATAAAATAAATAACTATAAATTTAACAATAAGAGCTGCATCAGGTAAGGGGCAAAGATTTATTTTTTTTTCAATTACATTTCATTGAACATAAATAAGTGTTTTTATGTTGGAAAAACAAACCTTGTATTCACTTAAAACTGTAACTCAGTTATAGGAGATAGCAAAGAAGGGTGTTGGGGATAAATGAGGTAAGATATGAGAGAAAATGGAAGAAAAAGGAGAGGTGGGCATGGGGGGTGGCTTTCTTGTTTTAAGGGATTGGCTTGCATGCTTATCGGAGTTTGCAGGTTTGAACTGTTATAGCAGGCTGGATGTTGAGGGGAGAGTTGGTACCATCTGGAGTCAGAAATCTACGGCTAGAATATCAGGATTTTTGTGTTGCAGTTTTGAAGAAGAATTGCTTTTTCTTCTAGAATCCTTAATGTTTTCTGTTAAGGCTCAGGGGATTGAATGAAACCCACACAGTTTACAGAGGGAAATCTGTTTTTCCAGAGCCTGTTAATTCAGTGTTAATTGTATTAAGAATGCTACCACAGCAGCATGTTGACGATCACAAAATTATATACTATACAGCCTTACATATGAAGTCAGAAGACTCCAGTGACCACTGTCTATAATCCTGGAACTCCTGCAGTCCTTTTTAGCATTTTTTACACATAAATATGTATCTGTAAATAATGTGTAGTGTTTTGTACTGATACGCTTTAATACAGTGGTGTCTAAGGCTTTGGAACTGGCTGTTTCATGAGTGTCGAGGGGGGAATCTCTATTCATGAGTGCTGCTTATTTCTGTTAGCAGCTTGCATGTTACATAGTAAGTGTGCTACAGCTTTTTTTCTGCAGCCTTAGTGTTGGCACACGTTTCTGCCATTTCCTCCATTGTTACTCAATTCATTCATCTTCCACATGCCTTTGCAGTGTACAGTACAGGCAGCAAGAATGATGATATAGCATGAAACAGCAGTGGCTGGGTCATGAGCAGCACACACTTGAGATTTTTGTTGATAGGGTAGTTTATATTTGATAAATGCTGCTTCTTTATGGTCACAAGACCTGTAAATTACCTCCCAGACACACATAAGGTCTACACCTAAACCCTCAAAGCCTATTTGGCAACAATTGGCACTTAGGACTCCAGGCTGTGGGTCCAGTATTGCAGTGCATTTGTTGCTTTGAAGTCTTACTTGTCTGTGCTCTGTTCTTCTGGACAGCATTAGACGGATCACTTCAAGAGAAGATAAAAATTGAAACTGCTGTCCACCTAGTGTTACCACTAAGCAGCCAAAAGCTCTTGAACAGCGGCTAGGTGACCTTCTTAAATCTTTGACAGGTAAGGAGGGAGTCAGTGTGCTATGGTTCCCATTTTGTAGGTAGAAACGTGTGCAAAATGTTTGGCTTCCTGGTGACCTTTAAGGAGGTACAAAAGCACTGGAAATGTGCTGTACACATAGTTTTGAAATGCCAGGGCACAGCAAGGTGGAGTAGTCAACCTGGACACAGGTGGAAATGGGAAACTGAGTCAAGTAAGTTCATAATAAGGAGATAGTTTTATAAGGGTCTGTGTGAATGTTGGAGGTGCGGGTCAGCGTCGGATGATAATTGAGACTTCACTGGAAAGAACTGCCCGCTTTCTTCTTGCTGCCTTTTTGGTCACTTGAGTTTCTGTGCCTGCATCTATAATTTAAATATTTACATGTATTAGTGAGCAAGGCTACTCGTTTTCTTCTTCTTTTTTTTTTTTTTTGAAGCAGTGAGTAGCAATAACTTGAAGTTTTATCTTGTCAGAGATCAGAAGGCCCAGTGTGGCTTGGACTGTGGATTTTAATTCTGCTTTTCTATCTATAAAATGGGAACAGTGTTACCCCTGACCCCTCCTTGTTACTCAAATTTGACTGTTTAATAAGGTTCTTAGATTGTTTTGTGCTACTTGGGAGTAGGTAGTAAAAGAATACCAATCGAGCTTCTGTTTAGATGCCTAATTTGCAGGTTAATAATTAGCATACATCTTTTGTACTTTAAATTTCCCTTTGTAGTTTAGAAATGAATGATAGTATACCTAACTTCTGAAAATATTTGATCATTTCACATATTAACAGAATATTTTCACCTACATGGTACATGTTTATGGAGAACTTTATGATCTCAACGCTTTTTAAAAATCTGAGATCAACCTTCCTTTAAACTGTTATTTTGGAATATTTGATTTTGTTTTAGGAAAGAGTAGGAAACTTTTTGGCAGACTTTTATCTGGTGAATGGACTTGTTCTAGAATCAAGGAAAAGAAGAGAACACCTCAGTGAGGAGGACATTCTGCGGAATAAGGCCATCATGGAGAGCCTGAGCAAAGGTGGGAGCCTGACGGAGCAGAACTTTGAGGTGCGCTTCTATTAACTCTGCCAACCTTTAAATCTTCATTGTCTTTGTTTATTAAGAATAAAGAGTCGGGGGAGACCTTTGGTATTTTTTGAGTCTGTACTAGGTCTTTGAGGTTTCATTAGTCAGTAGATTAAAGTCATCTTGTAAACATGAAACCTGGTATTAATTTTTATTCCGTATTGTGCCACCTGCTGCCTTTAAGACCTAGCTGAAGGTTCACGCGCTTCGTAGGTCATCTCTAGCCTGTATAGCCAGGGACTATGTCCTGAGTCTCTGCTTATTATTGAAACACTGTGTGCAATGAGTGTGGGGTAAGGAAGAATCGGGAAAAGGAAAGTAGGAAGTGAGAAGATAAATGAAAAAAATGGGGATTGTTCTACCACCTGATTTCTCAAATGAACTGGATATTGCTCTTTTTCTTTTTAAAATGTTACTGTGTATGTATGTGTACACATCATGTGAGGCCAAGTGCCAGAGAGGCCAGAGTGTGTGTCAGATCTTCTGGGACTGGAGTTACATGTGGTTGTGATCTGTGTGATAGGGGTCCTGGGATCCAAACTTGGGTCCTCTGAAAGACAAGCAAGTGCTTCTGACCACTGAGCCATCTTTTCTAGGTTCTTAAATTTTATTTTCTTCAAGCCATTTCCTCTATCAATATCCCTAGATGTTAACTTACTCTCTGTACAGGAGATTTTTTAAGTTTCAGAATAGGGATTCTTTTTTTTTTTTTTTTTTTTTTTTTTTTTAGTTTTTCGAGACAGGGTTTCTCTGTGTAGCTTTGAGCCTTTTTTGGAACTTGCTTTGTAGACCAGGCTGGCCTGGAACTCAGAGATTAGCCTGACTCTGCCTCCCGAGTGCTAGGATTAAAGGCGCGCACCACCACCACCGCACCGCCTGGCTCAGAATAGGGATTCTTGAGAGAGAATGGAATTAGTCCAGAAGATCATGGCCACTTTCTTTTTAAACTAGTATCTAAATAAAATGGATTGAAAGCAACCAAAGCACGCCTCACATAGTGACAGTCATTGCTACTCTGTGAAGCAGCAGTGTGACTGTGTTTGTAGGCACACATATATGTGTGAGTACTAGGACTAAAGTCTAGGAGAACAAAATGACCAGATTTCCTTAGAATTAGTGTGACAGGCCTTACTTAAAAATGGATTTTGTTCTGATGGTGGCTATTAGTAATAACTATTAATAATATTACTAATAGCCACCATCTGTTTAATATTGGGGATGAATACATGGAACATTATCAAACAGAAGAAATTCATGGACTGTTTGACCATTAGCTCTGATGAGTGGTGTATAGATGTATATAAAAAACAATATGGGCATTAAGTCTACAAACTCAATTGATGCCTATTCAAATGTAGACAATTTGATTTTCATACAGTTACATGAATTGTATTCTAATATATTTGAATTGTTAAAGAGTTCTTTAAGTGACATTTTAAGCAGCTGTAATTTTTCAAACAAATTAAAATAAGGTTTACTGGATGTAGCTATAGAATAGAACAGAATAATATGCATGAAGTGTATAAACTTTCAGCTTTAGTCAGAAATTAAAGGAAACTCTTATGAACTATAGGCTTATTTTGGCTCTGGCATGGTGGGGCAGATTTTGACTTCATTTCTGGTGCTGGGAGTGTCTGCTGAAGGCTGTTCATCACAGATCACCGTGGGACAGGAAAAACACAGTTTTGTTTTATTATTTTTGAGACAGGATCTTCTGTTTCTTCTAAGTAGGCCCCAGATTTCTGATCCTCCTGTCTTAGCTTTGTGGCCAAGCACACCAAACCCAGTTATGAACCTTGTGATTCTTGGTGAATATTTAAGTTTAGTTTGTCATTTTTTAATATATGTATATGGGGGGCTTTTGATGATTATGACATTGAATTTATAAATAAATCCATTGCTACATAAAACTTTATTTGAATTTTTGTTTATGTTTATATGTATGTGTTGCTGGGTCTAGAACTTGGGGCTTTGTTTATATCACAGCTTTTGGCTAACCCCAGCTATCAGCTCTTTTTCCATTATCTGGCTTCTTTGAGGCAGCTCCTATTTTCTATAGGCATTCATAAAGGGTGGATCCTCTGTTCAAATCCATTCTTTCTACAGCACATCCATTGCTACTTTGGAACAGGGATCTGTGGCTTTTCCAGGCATTTGTAAAGTCTGTAGCAGGCTGCTGCAACAAGCCACAGTTGACCAATCCCAGTTAGTGGGATATATCCCTTTGACTAGGGACATACTAATACTAGAAAGATGTAGTTGGAAGTTTTCCTGTGTTCCGGCTGGCCAGCAGTTGGGACAAATCTCTCACCTACAGTCCTGCAGCTTTTTATAAAATAATCACACAGAGGCTTAAATTATTTATAACTGCTTGGCTGTTAGCTCAGGCTTATTACTGACTAGCTCTTACACTTAAATTAACCCATAATTCTTATCTATGTTTAGCAACGTGGATTGGTACCTTTTCTCAGTTCTGCCTTGACATCTTGCTTTCTCTGTGTCTGGCTGGCGACTCCTGGCTCAGCCTTCCTCTTCCCACAGTTCTCCTTGTCTGCTTATTCCACCTATAGAAAGAGGGGGAAAGGTGGGCCAGGTGGCACATGCCTGTAACCTCAGTTCTTGGGAGGTGAAGGATCTGGAGTTGAGGATCTTGGGTACATAGTGAACTAGAGGCCAGCTTGGGCTACCTGAGACCCTATCTTTAAAACAACTCAGAACAAAGCTCCCTCCCTTCTCTGATCAGGCTGTAGTGGTGTTACTTTTGGCTGTCATTCACCTTATTTCTCCCTAGCAGTTTTCAGTTTGCACTGCTTCTCCTTAGTTTACTTCCTATTGCTGGCTCATCCTACAATGATCTAAACTCATATTTAACAGACATTGATATCTGACCTTAAAGATAGTTAACAGGTAATTCCTTGCGATAATCTCTCCTTTTCCTGTTTACTACTATAATTGAAATAAATATATTGATTCATATTTTTCACTGTAATTCTCCTTGCTTTAAAAACGTTATTATAAGCCTGGCAGTGGTGAAGCATGCTTTTAATTTCAGCACTCGGTAGGTAGAGGCATGCAGATCTCTGAGTTGGAGGCTAGCCTGGTCTACAGAGTGGGTTTTAGGACAAGTGGGGCTATATTGAGAGACCCCCGTCTCAAAAAACAAAACTGAAAAGATGGAAGCCTCCACAAGTCTGTAGAGCTGCCTTCTGTGTTTTCATTTGACCTGAAATCATTTTTTGAGCCAATATAGTGCTGTGTACTTGTAACTCAGGCACTTGGGAGACTGTTACTGGAGGCTTCTTTGAGCCCAGGAGTTTTGGGTTGTGGGAAACCTGTAGGAAAATTCAGCCCTGTGCTCTCACCTAGGCAGTATGAATAGACTCAGTCTAGTAATTTTTTTCCCTCTCTTTGAGACAGTCTCATGTAGTTCAGGATGGCCTTGAACTTACTGTGTAGTAGAGGATGACCTTAAACCTCATGCTCCCATTTCCCAGGCATCTGTGCCATCTTCAGTGACTATCCCTGAACTGTATCCCTGAACTGCTCATTGATACAGTTTTTTTCTTCTGCTGCTTTAAATTTTTTGAAGCCAGTATGCTTGCATCTGTCTGTGCTTCTGTATCTAGCATACTGCCTGGAAGATTTTTAGATACCTGAAACAATGAAGAGATAATGTTAGCTTGATGCTAATATTAATAAATATTTGTGTTAATGCTTAAATTGCCATGGGATTACCTTGGGTTATCTTCATTAAGTGTTACATAGAAGAGGCTAAGTGGACCAGTACTTAGTTTGCTGTTCTGTTAGGCATGCTAACATGCTGTCACTAAAAACCCCAACCCCAGTTGATTATTTTGTGAGACAGTTTTGTCTGGATCCAGTGTGTCCAAACCCTTGACATATCACTTAATTTGGAAAGCACACAAACAGCAAAGCAGCACAGAGTTTTATTTAGAGACAGTAACAGAGACTGCAAAGGAGCAATGGCCTACTTGAGCTAGAGCACGCAGGAGCCACAGATAGTGTATGGGGTTACCTTTTATGGTGTCTGGGAAGAGGGGGAATTGATGGCTAGAGGAGGGATATGATGGTTTTCTGTTTTGATTGACATGCTTGAGTTACCTGTGTATGTCCTTTACAATGATGCATCTGATGTTAATAATTTTGCACGTCTAATCTCGCATTGGCATCAGATGGCATATAGGGGTTTTTCCAGAATGTTCACTCAGATGACAGTCTGTTTTGCTGTGCATTACTAAACTGAATATGTTCTAAGATATGTTTGAGTAGAAAGATGGGGGTTATGAAAGGATTGCTAGGGAAGAGCCAACTGTATGCATTGTTTGGAGTGGGGTGTGCCTTTGCCTCAATGCAGGTAGGGGGGTCCCAGTGCATGGTTAGGAAATGGGTACATGTAGCTCAAGCCGAGAGAGTCTTGGGTTGCTAAGCTTTCCCTATGGTTTCCTGCCTCAGTGTTTTTTTTGTTTTGTTTTGTTTTGTTTTGTTTTTTGAGACAGGGTTTCTCTGTGTAGCTTTGCGCCTTTCCTGGAACTCACTTGGTAGCCCAGGCTGGCCTCGAACTCAGAGATCCGCCTGGCTCTGCCTCCCTGCCTCAGTGTTTTAACTTTACATTTTAAAATGTGATATTCTTCACCCAACATTCTATACTCTCTTTATCTCTTTCTCTTATTGGCAGCCGGTTAGAAGACAGTCCCTTACCCCTCCTCCTCAGAACACTATTACGTGGGAAGAATACATATCTGCTGAAAATGGAAAGTAGGTGGTCTTTTGGTTTATGTTTTCTTTGGATCTTAGGAAGAAAAATTTGTTAACAGTCTATTTAGATACAAGAGTTTTGAGAGCATATTATTGATCTATTTTTATCTGAAGCTATTTAAGAAATATAAAGCAAGCATAAGAAAGAAACCTCCCAAATTGTGTGTGCACTGTGAGTCTAGAGTCTTCTTTTTACATCCCTTCTGTCAATCACACACCAACCAACAAGCAAGAACCAAGCAAGAACTTGTAGGACTTGTTCTAAGGGAGTGCTGCTTTTCAGCTTCCCTTGTCTGGCAGACTGCTCTTAGCTGTGCTGATGCTTTAGCCATCCAGTTTGTTTCCTGTCTGACTTTGCAAGCTTTGTCTTGTCATCATTTCATTGATTTCTCAGCATCCTTCCATAAACCTTTACTTACTGCTATATCACTAACTCGTGGAGAGGAGTAGGCATAGCATTGCTGTTCCTTATACATGTATTGACTAGAAGATAGGTGAATGAAAAAAAGGTTATTTTGAATGAATGGATGTTTATTTTGGTTCACCCATGTTTCCTTTTGGTGGAGAAAAAAAATAGCCCCCCTTACAACTACCCCTCCCACCCACTCCACTGTGCTCAGGAAGAAGCTGCCTTGTTTTTTCCTTATTTAAAGGCATGCTCTGATCACAGGTTTTCCATGTTCTGTTCTAGTGTTAAAGTGTTGGATGGACATACTTTTTACAGTGTTGGGCCTAGCCTTTTTGTGAGTGACCATTATTTTGATAATTAGATGCCCCAGCAGGTCAGAGGAAACAATCATGTAGTCACTTGTGGCATGTGCCAGATAGTTCAACAGCACTTTGAAACAGGGCAGGAAAGCCCAGTCACACAACTCAATGGTATAAGGAAGGTCTCCTCTAGATTAATTCTGCTAGAGAAATAATTTTGAAATAATTTCTGCTTTCTTCAACTCAGCCTTGTCTGCTCAGCTCATTCTGTGTGAACAGAGTTGAGTTTTTGCCTCAGTGTAGACACACACACCAAAAGAATGAGTTTTAAATGTGTTATAGTTTTAACAATGCTGTGTACAGAATTCTTTAATCACAGTGCTTTTTATTGTTGAATGTTGGGACTGTAGTAGTAGACAGTGAAAGAGATTTTTATTTTCATAGTGATTTTCTTTGTTCCTAAAAACAATGTTTATTATTAAAATTGTTTTTATTCAGTATGAAATTCCTTGAGTATTGACATTTGTTCCTGAACTTTTAACTTTTTTTTTGTCTCATTTCTTATATGCATTTTGTTTTTAGCATAATAATAATATTTCTGTAGACAGGGTAAGACAAGTGGAAGTATTAGTGAGTATTGATTGAGAGTGATGAGTTCTTAGCCAGACTCCCTAACAGTGTTCTTTCTGTTGCAGGGCACCACACCTGGGCAGAGAACTGGTGTGCAAAGAGAGCAAGAAAACATTTAAAGCCACTGTAGCCATGAGCCAGGAATTTCCCCTGGGAATTGAGTCGTAAGTGCACTGTTGATTACAAAAGGTCCTGACAGGCACCAGTATTTGTATCTGAGGTGCTGAAATGTGAAAAAAGCAGACAGATCTTGGCTCAAGGGTGTATGCACCTGCCCATAAATTTTCTGGTTTACAAAAGTATCATTTTCTATAGATAAATTTTGAATAGTCTAAAGAAAATTATTAAAGCAATACATGCTTATAAAAAAACTTCAAAGCATAGACATTTGTGGAATAAGAAGATGTTTTGTTTCAGCGCATTAGTTCTATCTTGTGAATGCAGAGCCCAAGAATGGTCCAAATTTTGCCACACAAGTTTATGTGCTTTATGAGCCAGAGTGTCTTGGATTCCAACAGTAATCACATTTGTCTTTTTTTTTTTTCTTTTTCCCTTTTTCTTGGAATTTGTAGTGCTGACCTCCTGTCATTTGTTTTTGTTGTTCTTTTATTGATAAACATCTTGTTTTCAGTTTGTCCATATTGAAAACTGTACTGAGATGCACACCTTGAATATACCCTTCTAGGTCCACCTACACCAGATACTTTTTTAGAAACATTGAGTTTGGAGAGATGCATAGATGGGAGGTGGGTACTCAACTCACTCTTGATGGGCTGTACTCTTGGCTCCTTATGAAGATGTGGCTGGACAGGAGTTGAAGGACCCAGTTATTATTATTTTTCCCTAATTCATTCCCCTTTGAACCTAGCCCAGTGCACTGACTTTTTTTCCTTAGAGAAGAGAGCAGGGTCTATAATTTTGAACAAAATTTTGAACATTTCCTGCCCTTGTCACCCTCAAGCTTTAGAAGGGTAGTAGGTTGTTGTATAGAGTCTCTGTAACCTAGAGGTCACACATGGGAAGAAGCTGGAGGCAAATGTGAGAAGAGAGTTAGCAAACATAAAGGGATGCAGCTGATTTTATAGTGTGCTTGGAGTTAACTCCAGAGATCCTTAAGACATGAGAAATAGATGTATTAGTACATAGATAATTATGAACACTGTCCTAGGAAAAGGAAATCAAGGAATACTGCATACAGAAAATAGGCAATCTATTCTACAACAGAAGAAACTTCCTGTTGCTGCTGTGGAAAAACACATCAAGAACATAAAATCAGTGTTAACTAGATCACTCCTGAGATGAAGGACAACAGAATGAAATGAAAAAGGGATGGAAAGGCCAAAGGAATACTAAACTGAACAGAGAACAGCAGTGTCACAAAACAAATACGTCAGAGATAGTTGATGAGAATAGATGTGGCTGAAATTAAATTTTGACAGCAGATAAAGTGTCAGAGACATGTCTGAGTACAGAAGTGGCATCCACTTACTAGCCTCCAAGTGTGGCTAGTGTTCAAGATGTGATAGACATGTCTCTGTAGGAACATTATCTGTGAGATAATATTTGATTCCAAATGGGTACAGAACAATTACCATAGAAAATTACCCCTTTAAATTACAAGGTTTCTTTGGTTTGATAGGACCTTACTGTAGCCCAGACTTTACTGGAACTCTCCTAGTCGTCATGCTTCAGGTTTCTGAGTATTTTGGGAACATGTGAATTTACAGGTGTGAGCTACTCCACCTGGTGTCAAATAAATAAACTTTTGGATTTTGTTTCTTTTTTTTTTGTTTTTTTTGTAGTGCTACAAATTGAACCTAGGACCTTGCTTATATTGGGCAAATATTCTACCATGGCCTCTTTTTTTAGTCTAGCTCTCAGTTATTAGGAAACAAATTCAAGGTATTTGGGTAGAGAAAGCATAGAAGTAACCCACCCATAGTTTTTGACACATAGGAAGGGGTAAATTATGCTCAGGCCCACAATCCAGCTGTTTGTGAGACTGAGGCAGGAGGATCAGAACTTCAAGGCCTTCCCGGACAAGTTAGTGTGACATTATATGTCTCAAGAATTTTTAAAAAGTGCTGGGATCTTATAAGCTCAGCAGTAAGTACTGTCCTTGTATGCATGAGATCTTGGAGCCAACTCTCAGCCCCAGAAAAAAAGTAAGGTAAAGGAAAATCGTGTGATCTATGTGCGTCCAGCTGTTGCTTACTCAGTAAAGGAAAGCGGTGATTTAATTTGTGTTTAGCTGTTGCTTACACAGCAAGGCACTGGAAGATATCTCCTGTTGAAAGAAAAATAATAATAATAGTACGTGTTAGAATAACTGAACCAGAGGATCAAAGGAGCTGTTGTGTGACTCTATGATACAGGAAACTGAAGAACCCTGGAATTTAAGCAGAAGGATTGATTGTGTGATCTGAAATTTATGTGAGCGAGCCAGGATCATCAGTATTAAGATTAACCCTTCTAACCTGATAGTGAAGCTCAGTCATGAAAATAGAAGAAAATAGATGCACTTCAGCCTTGCATCCCAGAAAGATTGAGGAGTTAATCTGCCTCAGCTTATCTGGTTTGAGCTGTGCAGTTCAAGAACAACCTTAAGGACCTGAACCATGAAAATATTATTCTTTCATTTTCAGATTATTGAATGTTCTAGAAGTAATAGCACCCTTCAAGCACTTTAACAAGCTTAGAGAATTTGTTCAAATGAAGCTTCCTCCAGGCTTTCCTGTAAAATTAGGTAAGACAAAAATTTAGGTGTAATTTTAGTGTTGTTTTTTTAAATTCAAATTTTGTAAGGTATATATTTTAAAGGACAATGCATATATCAATTACTTCATTTTTACTAAGTTTTTTTTGTTTTTATTTTATTTTTTTTTCTAAGTTTTTTTTTTTTATTATTTAAGTGCATTGGTGTTTCTGTTTTGTTACGTGTATAAAATGCCTGAGAAATACAGCACCTGATGCAAGTTTTGATTTCTATGTGATTTAAATGAATTGAAATATAAAGGACATGGGAGCACCTCATGCAGGAGAGTGAGTGTGAACATTTAAGTCACTAAAATAAAGAAGCACAGATATACATAATGAAACAAAGAGATGCAGACTGCACAGCACCAGTAGGAGGAATTTAAGAAACCTTTGCAGAGGGATAGTTGATACACTAGTTCCTATTTAAATTGCAGGAAACAAATCATTTAGTGTTTGCATGGGAAGTCAGGAAGTAGAATTCTGCATTAGTTTACTAGGCTTTTCCTAGCAGTTGTCACAGGGCGGAATTGGGTCATAACAGCTGAACTGTTGTGACAAAGACTCAATCGTAATGTATTACCAATTATTCCCCATGGGTTGATTTTAACTCCATGTCTCCAGCACTGCAGATGTGTGGTGCAGGTATGCACGTGGGCAGAGGGACCAGAAGTTCCTCTAACACACTCTTGGTCTAACAAAGGCACTTCAGTGTAGGAAAGATAGTTTTCTACTACACATGGTGAGAGTGGTGGGGCTTCTTTCTGTAAACAGAAACAGCCAGCCAGAGTGTGGTGGCCCACACCTTTAATCCCAGCACTCAGAGACAAAGGCTGGTGATCTCTAAGTTCGAGGCTAGCCTGGTCTACAATGTGATTTCCAGAACACCAGGATAGCCAGGGCTACACAGAGAAAACCTTGTCTCGAAAAACAAAACAGTAATGACCAAAAAAAAGAAAGAAAAGAAAAGAAAATAAAAGGAAAACAAACAAGCCTTCCCTTAGTTTACACTGAAGTTAAAGGTCATTGTCTTAAATATGAAATATAAAATTATCAAACTTTCTAAAGAAATGGGCAAACTTTTAAAAGAAATCTGAGTGCTGGGTTAGGAAAATTCTTACAAGCCATACAAAACAGTTGGGTCAGAAGGCCTGAGTTTGCTGACTCCTGTGAGACTGTGTCTCCAACAGTGGGCAGCCATGGAAGCTGGGAGCTCCAGAGTGCCTGTGGTGATTGTTTCATTAAAGCTTTCTCTCCTGTTTCTGGCCTGAGAATATTCTGCAGACAAAATACTAAGTATATAAAAGCAACTTTACTGTTTCTCACCTTGGGTAGACTCTTTGGCTGGATAGACCCACTTCAGAGGCTGTTCATGAATGAAATCTGAGGCCCCTGAGTAAAGTTGGTTAGGAATAAGACCAGCTTCTGCCTGGCCTGTGCAGTTTCCAGGAACTCAGGGAGAATCAAATGAGCAGAGCAGGTGAACATACTTTACAGATTCACTTACCATTTGGGCCAGAAACTTTTATAATGATTGTCATGCTCAAGTAATATGATGTTATCCAGTGGGCGAGGTGTCACTTGAAGTAAAGGTGTCAAGATTTAAAAAATCAGGGAGATGTGCCTCTGTGGAAGCCAGATCAGGCTAGGAAGCAGCTGCAAGGGCCCCAGCCCCAGAGCCTTGGAACCCACTGCGCAGGCTAGGGTGGGTACACATTGGATCGCTCTGGAAATGCGGTTGTGAGAAGGAATGTGGCCAACTCGAATGGGTTGTCACAGATAGGCGTCTGACAGCCTCTCACCATTTGTTCTCCAGATATCCCTGTGTTTCCCACGATCACAGCCACTGTGACTTTTCAGGAGTTCCGATGTGATGAATTTGATGGCTCCATCTTTGCCATCCCTGAAGACTACAAGGAAGACCCGAGTCGTTTTCCTGACCTTTAACTGATCCAGAAGAGCAAGAGGCTCCAGGTGGCAGAGACAGAGCTTCTGTAGGCAGAGGGTCCACACATCAGTGATGTGATGAGAAACCTCTAATAAACGTCCGAAGCTTCCTGATGTGCCATTCATCTTTTTAAAGTCACTTCCTGTCTGTAATAGTTTGACACCCAGTGACCCTGAGACCTTCTTATGTAAAGCAGCTGTGAGTGCTGTGATTTGTTTTTAAAGATTTTTACACTTCCTGTTGAAATATATATGCATATAGATATATCTATAGCTATATCTAAAACACTCCTGGACCATTAACGTAAATTCAGTGTCTTAAGAGATATGAAACCCCTTGAAATGCGTCACCTCTATTCAGGGTGGCATGTATAAATGTTCCTTTAAACTTTGTTTTCATTATTATGTATAGTTCTGTAATTTGAATGTTCAGTGAACTAGAAGGAAATGAGCTTTCTGAGGTGAACAGAGCAACGGCAACCATCAGTCGCATTTACAGCCTGCTGCGATACATTCCAAGGAAGCACTCCCTGTAGGGAATGTGGTGCCCCGCCTCCCCCAGCACCTCGGTAACAGTTGCATTTTCAGCTGCAATGCATTCCCCGAGGGAGTGCTCCCTACAGGAAATGCGGTGCCCCCAGCACCTTCATGCAGCTCATCGTGGTGCTCTTTGTTTTACCTGAATCTTTTTTCAGTGGAAACTGTTACTGATCTTCCTTTGATAGAACCTCTTTTTTTGTTTGTTTGTTTGTTTTTCTAAACTTGAGTTTAAAGGTTCTTGTTCTGTTGATAGGTACGGTAACACGCTTACAGCTAGCCCTCTCCCAAGTATCAGCACTTTAAAACAAATTCCAAATTTTTAAACTTGCTTCCTAGTAAGTGCACATAAGTCAGATTATTTTTAATGGAATATGGATGCATTGGTGTCAATTTTAAAAAAAATACATATTTTGGACAACTATGTATGTAATGCTTTCAAAATAAGGTAAGAACATTTTATATGCTACAATATATTTGTTATAAGCTAAAAGTCCAGAAACATGCAAGATTGACAGTTCTTATTTTTTTCTTAAGTCACAGGAAAATATTTACTGATTTCTGTCTCCAAAGTGTTAAAATCATGCATTACTCATTTTTGCACTTAAAATTTTTCATATTTATTACAAGATGGTTTGAAGGTCCAAGAATGAAAATAAATTAGGGAGACTAATGTCTAAGTCATAAAGTATCATGTTGTATTAAAGACTTAGCTAAATGTTTATAAATGTGTCCTAATGAAATGTGTCAAGGATGCACCTGTCAGGTTGTTATAGAGTGACCTGTAGTTTAAACTTTTACCAAAATTTTAGAGACTTTTATTGAAGAGATGACTTATTTAAAAATCCAAAGCATCAGCCATCAGATATTTATCTCTCTATGATTACATTTCACATAGTGATACACCTTGTATATGTTAACATTTTATTACTTTTTATAAGAAAAATAATCAAGAGTTAAAAATTCAAAGCCCTGATCACTCCAGTGAGATAATTTTAAGAATTGGGAAGCCCAGAGCTAGCCTGATGGAATGAAGGTTTGGTCCCTGGCATTCAGACAATGGCTGATCCAGTGACTTAGCTACTGAGGTGTTGTCAGTGGTGAAGTCTGGGATTCTGAAAGGCAGTGACCACTGCTGCTTTAGGCTCCCTGGCTCTGTAGACCAGGTAGGAAAAAAACGATAAATTGCAACTTCAGACGTCGAATTTCTTAACATGTGAATATTTTGCTGGGTTACACTGGAGACAGGTGGACTACTGAAAATTGTTGCACTGGATTGTACTACTGAAAATTGTTGCACTGGATTGTACTACTGAAAATTGTTGCACTGGATTGTTTTAAGACTTCAATTTTTCTTTAATGAATAGAATCAGATTGTCCATTCCAAAATGTCTTTTCTCTGATCACAAAGAACAAATGCATCTCTTATGATGGTGGGGAAAAAAAAAGGAGTTAATAATTAATGCAAATAAACTTTTCACAATATTAGATTTTCATGATGTGCCTTTTAATCTTGTTAATGAAATCAAGATCAATATTTTTTTTATAATCTTACATGCAGATTGTTTTGAAATGTAGGTATGTAAAATTATGTATTGCAAATTTTAAAAGTTTAAATTAGTAGTAAGGGTGCCATTCAGGAAGGTGTGATACCTCATCACTTAGGTGACATCTGAGATATGGTTCCCATCTTCAAGAAACCATTCATGAGACTTGTCCTTAGTATACATTCTTCGGCAAAGAGCTGCAGTTTCGTATACTGGAGCTTAACATAATCATCAGAGAAGGCTGCATCCAGCAACTGATAGGGGCAGATGCAGAAACCCACAGCCAAACATTAGGCAGAGCTTGGGGAATCCAAGGGGGAGGAAGGATTTTAGGAGCCAGAGGGGTCAAGGACACTACAAGAACATGGCCCACAGATTCAATTAACCAGGTCTCATAGGGGCTCACAAGAGACTGCAGTGACAGGCAGGGAGCCTGTATGTGTCTGATAGGTCCTGTGCATGAACTAAGTTATGGTTGTATAGCTTGGTCTTGTGGGACACTGGGAGTGGGGGCTATCTTTCTTTCGCTTGCTTTTGGGACTCTCTTGATATGAGGGTATAGGCCTGGTTTTATTGTAACTTGTTATGCCATATTTGGTTGATACCCTGAGAGCCTGCTCTTTTCTGAAGGTAAAGGAGCAGTGGATCTGGGGGAGAGGGGAGGTTAGGGAAAAAGACTTGGAGGAGAGGAGGGGAAGCTGCAGTAAATAAAAGCAGTGTACAGCAGGTATCATGGCTGAGTTAAGTACATGTTGATGGTTGGAAGCCTACATGATTATTAGCTAATAGCAAGCAGCTGAAGGCAAAACTAAAGCCCATGAATAAAATTGGGTTTTCAAGTCAAGTGCAGTGGTACATGCATGTAGTCCATTCCAACTATCTGGGAGACTGAAGCAGCAGGATCAAGAGGACAGTTTAATGAGACCCTATGTAAAAAGTGGTTAGAAATGTACCACTTTGGTTTCCTGCTTGCCTTGTATGAGATGTTAGGTTCAACCTCTTTACTTTCCACTAAGTCTACAGAAGACAGAGATCTGGTTGAGTACAGGAAGACTGGAGAATGGACCACTTTGCAGACAACTAACAAATTTGCCCACGGAGAATTGGACAGGAAGTAATCACAAAGCAAAAATGAAGCTCAGCCAAAACCATGATTTGGTAAACTATGAAGCTGCAGGTTTATAAAAACATTGCATGCCAGAAACCTCAGACAGCATTAGCTGTCACCTACAAGTTTCACAGCATGTCAGCAATTTTTAGATCTCATTGCACAGTAGGGCTAGGTCAAAACAAAACAAAAAAAGCTGCTCCTTTCAGCTTGCTCTGGAACAGTACTTCTAACCTTGCCACATCCTCAACACATGCAAGTCTACAGGCATTCAGAGTCAGATCAGCTAGTTTCCAGTCATCAGACTTTGATGTTTTTCTAGTGAGTATGACTTTAGAACAGAAACACATAACACGGTAACTCCACCTCTTGTCTGAAGGATGCTGCTGCTGCCTGGGTGATAAAATTTTGGAAAGCAATGTCAAGTTCAGCTTTTGTGTACCCCTTTGAGATGAAGCAGCAGCTCAAGACTTGTGAAGTGTCTTCAGCTTCCTAGTTGTCCTTCTGCAGGACACCTATGCTCCAAACTCACAAGTAACAAGATGTAGGCCATTTCAGTCTGCTCTGTGGGATCCATCCTATTACAGCTGCCAGCCCCTCCTTCCACTGCCTAGATCCACTTGCAGTACCAAGTACAAAACTCAAGTCATTATGTCAAATCACTTTCTAAAAACTAAAGCTTCTGCTTTTCTGATAGCTGCTATACTGATTCTTTGTAATGATAGACATTAATTTGGGTGCTTGCTAAGTATTTTAAAGTTTTTTGTTTTGTTTTTACATCCAGTACTAAAAAGTGAATTTACCTTCAGAAAGGTAAATCAATTTGTATCTATAATACTGGAAAAGTAAAAACATCTTGGGATAACATCCTGATTATTAAAGATTTGTAGCACTCCACTTGTGACCTTTAACCTTCAGTTTCTCATGCAAAAAAACAAAACTAAAAAACCCCATATTACCAGTGAGTTTTAAAAAGAGGTACCATTCTCACATTAGTGGCATACTTTACAAAAATAACCTAGTAATACACTACTTTTTTTTTTTTTTTTTTTTGCAAAGAGCACACGGATAGCACTTCTCATTTTTATAGACACGATGTAGTCAGAATTCATCTTCCCATAAGGTGCAGATGCCATCCAAGAGAACTGAATACCTTAAGCCTGGTTTAATTTCTGGCACTCCTCCATTACTGATTAGTTTTAAAATAGGAACTACCATCCATCAGCCCAGGGATATCTTATTTTAGCAAGGTGATGGTTCTACAGCCCATGCTTGCCCCCCAGCTCACTGAGGCTTACCATGGAGCCATCATCTTTCACTAATTACATAGCCTGAAGTTTTTCATGACTAAAAACTATGCAAAATAAATAAGGACAAACATTTTTCTAACAAAACCACTTTTATTTTAAAATTGTTTTACCACCAAATACAGAACTCAGTGTGGTGGCAGTGTCCACTTGGGTCCAACTATTTGTCAGCTAAGAGGCGTGCCAGTGCAGTACCAACTTTATGCAGACTTCACCAAAGAAATGTCCTAAATAAATCTGCCTTCTGGTGACATCAGTGGCACTAGTTTACAACAAACTGTAGCAAAGTGAATGTCTGCATTAAGAGGTTGCTCACAGGCAACAGAATGAACTTTGGATACTGATTTGCCCTGGGAACTGACAAGTGTTTTCCTTGTTTCTTACAGAATTGGTCATGCCACCACATGGTTCTTTTATCTACTAAAGTGTTTAAGCAAATGTCACCTACATATCAGCTTTGTTTTAAAAATGTAGAGGCTATTCAGACCATTAATGGAATCTGATGCATTTGTCATAGACCAAATTCTTGCACATAAAATTCTTAAAAAGTTACTCAACTACAAACTGTACAAATGCTGCTTTTCTCTACAGCAATCAATTTATTTAATAATTTATAATCAAAACATGGAGACTACAAACTCCAGTCTCTATCTCCCTCTTAGCCACCCAACACTAGCCATTTATTTATCTGTTTAGTTTTGTAATACAGTACAAACATGTGATCAACAACTTCCATACTATTTCAGAAAAGGCAAATTCCTATAATGTCAATGAAAATATAAATTTACTAGGTATAGGTGAGATCATATTTATCCCTAAGACACTGTTGCATGACCCCAGTCCTACATCCAAAACACAAGTTAAACCATAATTTGGACAGAAGGAACTGTTGACAATTCTGCTGGTATCTACCCTGAGGTGGTGAACTCACTCAATTTAGTTACTATGTTTGAACATGCAGACAAGGAAAGGAAGAGCTGAAGTGGAAACTGATGAGGTAACAACATACATATTCAACGTGTGAATAAACACAATGCAGTTCTACAGGAGTATGACTTGTGAGTTTCAGGGTTTTATTATCAAAGTCCTGTAAAACAATTTCAGAAACTGTACATCAACATGGCACAGATGGTAGCCTACTTTTGTTTTTTTACTGCACAAAAGTGAAGCTTATAACTCCTGTAACTAAGAAAACAGTTATCTACCTAGTCTGCATATAACATGGAATCACTGCATAAGATACCACTGCAATCAAAGTAACACAAATTTATTGGTTTTGTACAACTTGAGATCAAATAAAAGTACATTATCAAGATTTGTCGTATTTTAAAAGCACATGAAGGTCAATTTAAAATGCACCACCACCTCCTCTTGTTCAACAGTGAGCTTTAAAACAAAAGTTGAAAACTGAAAATCAGGACGAGGTCATTTTCTTCTAGTGATGGACTGGATAAGCAGGTTGCGTTCACTGGTAGAGATGTGAAATAAATTATTGGAAAAAAAACATAAGTAGCTACGAAAAAGTGAACAACTAATTCAAAACATATTTTACAGCCAGTTTTATTTGAAAATTTTTTTCCTGTAATTTAAAGCCTACTTAGCCATCAAAAAAGGTTAGTGCATATATAACCTTTGAAAGTTAAACAAAGCCACAAAAATTTAGCCACAAGGCTCAAAAGGCTTATCTATCACAAATGCTTGTTTCCAGATGTAAATCTAAGAATGTTAATTTGTCATGTCAACAAGTAAGACCATTAAGTAGGTCACCGTGTTGGAGGGTTTCATGACACTTGGGGTAACATGCAATCAGTGCATTCCCTACATGGCTCTATCACGGCAAGGACTCAAACTCTAGAAATACTCTAAGTGAACGCACTGAGGATCATACGACAGAGACAATCCATGCCTGCTGGAGATGCATGCAGCTGTTCATTTGTGTTAGAAGCAGCAGTTGCACAGCTGCTTGGTCACGCAAATGGTTATCACCATGGCAGTGCGCTGGTCACCCAGGTACCACTTTCTAAAAGCTTTTGCTGTAAAGAACTAGAGGTCACAACCGGGTGTTCTGCAGCCATTGGTAATGTGCAGCTGTATACACCTTGGTGAGATGAACACACACAGCATTAGGTATCATGAGGAATGATACCGAGGCCCATCTGCAGCTAGCTTCAGGGGCTCAGTCACTCATATCCATGTCTTCTTCGTGGTGATCATCCCCATTTACTTTGGACTCTCGCAGGTCACCCATCCCCTTCTCCACAGAGCACTCCTTTGTTTTAGGGGACATTGCTTCTGTTGGTCTCTTCTCCTCCTTCTTCTCCTTCTCACTGTCATAGCCCTGCTCCTCTTCATCATAATCCCGTGTCACCTGCTTTGCCAAGGAGAATGGAAAAATAAGCTTCTTCAAAGGAAAAGCACTTCTTAAAAACAGGGACAGCACCTCAGTGGCAGTGCCCTGGCCTGTGTACTTACTTTGACGTCTTTGTCGCTCTCAGACTTCCTTTCGCGCTCCTTTTCCTTGTCTTTGCTCCTCTTCTTTTTACTTGTTGATCGTTCCCTTTCATCCCTGCTTCTTTCTTTGTCCTTATCTTTTTTCTTCTCTTTTTTATGTCTAGAAAGAATGACAGTTAAAATGTGCTTATAAGAGCTACTTTGCAGGAACTTCTGGCAGTTTTATTCCTAAGTAGGCAACAGGTCTTACTCTGCTTAGATGATGATCTTATTAACCAAGCTCACTAGAAAGATCACAAAGAGCCAAATCGAAACATCAGACAATCAAAGAATCTAAGCTGGATACAGGCCTGAAGTGCTAACCCTCCACCCCCAACAAAGCACATACTGAAAATCTCTAGAGAATAATGCCTTAATTGCCCCCCACAAATTAAAGCGTATGTAAGAAATCTAGCAGTTAAAAAATTTATTAGTCCCAAATATTACGAATCATAGGTATAAACAATTGATACCCCTACCTCCGTGGAGATGGTGAGCGAGACAGCTTTCTTTTAGGAGACCTGGGCTTTTTAGGAGACCTTGTACCACTCCTGCTTCGCCGTCGTCGTCTCTCCCTAGAATCACAAATGTGCAAACTAGGCTTTAAAATATAGTGTGGTCTCACTAGCTCCATTAGAACTCCCACAGCCCAAAACCTGCCTCACAATACTGCTTTAGGCCAAAACAATCTCAAGCTTAAGAAAAGACTAATGTGATGGGTTGATCTGCAAGGACTTGGGGAAGGTATAAATCCCTTACCTTATTAAATACAAAAATGAGTGTTTTTACCTTCTTAATGGAATTTTTTGAGACAGGGTCACATAATACAGTCCAGGTAAGCCTTGAATTTGGCATTATCCTGTCTTAACTGCCAAGAGCTGGGGTTATTTATGGGTGTGTGCTGCCATAGTTTGGTAGTTTTTAAAAGGCAAAAATAAAAAACAGCCTTTCATCTAGTGCTGCAGTTTTCTATGCCTCACTGGAACCAATGCCAAATATAAGGACACCAAAGCTTATTTTCATTTTCTTCTCCAAATTTTATATTATTGGTTCTCAAGTCTTTGATCTGCTTTTCAGTCTTTAAAACACATGGCACAAACCTTCTGGTATATTCATATAAGGTAAGTGCATTTGAGCATGTCTGAGCAACATATGATTGAAATCGAGTTGAATATTAATATATTTTCTATGAAGTTTGCCATATCACTTCCATTTTCTGTGTAATAATTTACACTATAGTCAAAGAGTGACACATTCTTGCCTCCCATTCACTTATCACAAAACTACTATATGGAAGTAAACATTCTTGAGCATAATACATAAATATGGTAAGCATCACAAATGAAGCCTCATTTTCTCAACATCGAGGTATTTGTCTGATTCTGGAACATCTGTGTCCTACTGAAAAACACAGTCATCCCTCAGGCCTCAGGGTGCTGCTGCCTTACCTGCTTGCACTTCGAGAGCGTCTGGCTGTACTGTAGCTTTTTGGTGGAGTTTTGGAACGTTTCTTTTCTTTATCTTCTTTCTTTTTGTCTCTAACAAACATAATTTAATAAAGTGAAGAAAGACTAACACTTCATTCCATGTAATCTCACTTTTGTTATGACACATGGCATATGTGTGATAAAATAATTTCTCTAAGCCTTCCATTTTCTTGATAGTTCACTTAGAACTTATTTCCAATAGTAAAGTGGCCTAAATGCTGAGAAATTATTTAGAATGCTGGCCAGTTTTTTGTGTTTGGTGCTGAGTTCAATGGGTTTAACTGCTGTTGCTGGGTCCTTTTCACTTGATTACAAGTTCCTGAACTCTGTCACAATGTCAGAAACCAACAAAGCACCACAGCCAGTCACTCTTTCCTTCAATGAGCACATGCCCAAGAAACCCCTATCACAGACTAACCAAAGTTTGTACCTTTTTTTTGCTACTGCATATTCTGGGCTAATCAGTTGCCATCTGAAAACTCTCCTGCCACAATGGTTAGGTAGGTACTACAACCACACTCAATTCCAAAGCTCTTTACAAGTCCTTCCCATTCATTTCTATTTAAATCCCACAGTACACATTCTCCACCTTGTCTCCTTCCTCCTCTGGTTCTTCTGCTCCAGCAGTCATCTTCTCTTGCCAGACAGCCTTTATCACCAACTCTCCTAATGGGCTCCAGTATACCTTCTCAAGTACACCATCCACTGTTAGTCTTTCAAAGCACGAGTGAGTGCTATACCACAATGCTCTCCCTTCAGTAACTGATCAATACACCTGAATTTGTACAGCTATCACTTAACATTGTTCCTTCCCATTTGACTATCCCTTGCTTTCAATAGAAAGTTCTTAAGGAAAGGAATGCCTGATTCCTTCTCTGTGTAAGGAAACAGTTCCTTTCCAATCAGTTAAGGTACATGCTCACCAATGATAAATGATTGGGGGGTGGGACAAAAGGGAACTACTATAACTTTAGTTATTGAAGACTAGACCATTGACTTAAAAAGAATTTGTCTGTATATGAAAAAATGGGTTCTTTTTTAAAAGATACATTTACTTATTTTTAAACTTGTATGTATGTATCTCCATGAATTTACGTGCACCAGAAGAAGGTGTTGGATCCACTAGACCTGGAGTTACAACTAGATGTGAGTCACTTGATGTCAGTTCCAGGAATCAAATCCAGGTCACCTGTAAGAGCAGCAAGTATCCTTAACTCCTAAGTCATCTCTCCAGCCCCAAGACTAGTTAAAAAAAAATGTTATTTTTAAGTTAGGGGGAAAATGCCACCCTCTCTTTTCTTATAAATCCTCAATTAATTTTACTGGTCAGATCATGGGACAAAAGACTTTCTCTAATATGGCTCCATGTTCAGACCATAAACGATCCTTGAGGAATTTTCCCAATCAGTGATATGACATAAAGGTAGATGAACACAGTTAGGTGTCTGCTTGGAGCTCCTTGACACATGACAAGAGAGGTCTGGGAGTCCAGAACCCAGACCCACAGCAGTGGTTGAATAAAAAAGAGGAAAGCCAATGAGGTAGGTGACAAGGGTAGCCAAAAGAATTTATTACTTAGAAATGTTATAGGGGCTAGAGAAATAGCTTAGCAGTTAAAAGCACTCATTGCTCTTTCAGATGACCTGGGGTTCAATTTCCACTGTCCATGTGGCAGCTCATACGTAGCGCTAGTTCCAGGCTCTTCTGGCCTCTGTGGGCACCAGGTATGCACATGGTGCACAGACACACATGCAGGCAACACCCAGACACATAAATTTTTAAAAATGTGAAAAAAGTGTCACACCTTCAGCTTGGCAATAGATAAGAAACCAACAGTAGCCCCCTCCCACACCTCACTTACGCTGTAACAAGCAAAGCATAGCACTAGGGTCTCAGGAACTATGGCTGCTGCCTCTGTCTGTACTGTACAAATATACCTGGCTTTGGACGTGCTCCTTGACCTTCTACCCCTCTCTCTGGAATGAGATCGTCTCCGTCTTGGACTTTTGGATCTCCTTCTACTTCTAGACTTGGAGTGTGACCGCCTCCTTGACCGGCTTCGTGACCGCCTGAAAATGTAAATTAGTAATATATGTGCATATAGATCTAAAATACACAAAACATCTACCTCAGAGATATGAGCTTTGTATCAAACATTGGAGAAAAATTTCCTTCCCTTCAACTGCTGTCATCATTCAGCCCAGTTATCTTCCAGACCTCAGAGATTACTCATACATGTGTTCATGTGCACGCACTTTGTGCTTGTGTATATGACTGTGAGTCTATGCAGGTACACATGCATTCTACAAGCTGATGATGCCGGAAGATTCCATAACAAAAATATAACCTGCTAAGAACCAACAGATACAGGTAATCTAAACTGCGTACGTGAAGGATAAAGCATATTATCCCTTAAGGAAAACAAATCTGTTGTCAATAATAAAATCTGGCTATCAAGAGAAAATAAAAGATGTAAAAACCGGATACTGCTAGGTAAGAGTTTTCTGATTCTTTGGTTTTATGATAAAATCTGAGGTGATTAGTAAATGCCATTTCATAGAACTGGGTAGCAACTAGAAATCACATCAAATTGGGGCAATTTACCAAAGAATAGTGATTAAAATTACCTGAAAATACTAAAACTAACTCTCCTTTTTCTAACTGTATAGCCATGAGCCCAGGTTTTAAAATGTGTGTGAACAAGGCTGATTATGATCAAAATACACTGTATGAAATTCTTAAAGAATAAAAACTTATATTAAAAATATGTGAGCTAAGCACGATGGTATAGTCTTTAATTCCAGCACTTGGAAGAAGCAGGTGGATCTTTGAATTTGAGGGTAGCCTTGCCTACATAATGAGTTCCAGGCCATCCATGGCTAAGTACTGAGACCCTATCTCAAAACAACATACTTCCTTCCCAAAGAAAACAAAAAAAGTAAACAAAACTATAGTGTAAAAATTTGAATGCAAAATACAATTTCTTCTACTAAGCTAAAACTTTAGGTTGGTGAAGTACACCAAACCTTTTTCATCATCAAGTGTTTTGGGGGTGGTTAAGTGTTTTTTGCAAAGCTCTGTAAATGAGATGAGTTAGCTATTATGATAGCTTCAATTTGTAATATGGTCAGATATAATCCACATAAGCTAAACTTTATTGATTTCATTTTTTAAAGTGTAAAAGCTAAAGATTCTTAAGTTTGGAGGGAGACCCACTCAGCTACAGAGAACCTTATGTATTCACAAAAGGGTATACAACAACTGTGGGAGGTAAGAACAGATTTAGCTCTAACTCTTGCTATGTAGACAGCAATACTACTAACAATTCCAAAGTCAGATCAAGAACATGTTTCAAGTTTTCTGTTCTTTTCATACCACTATGGCATTTTAGTGTTTAAGTCTCAAAGCTTTCCTACCAGTGAAATGTCCTTAACTGCTTTGGTTTTAAGTAAGAATCACCTGTTCACCTTATACCTTTCTCCTAATATGCTCAAAGCAACTCCTCCCTCTAAGACTCACAGCAATGATTAATGATTAGACCCACTTTACATAGGAGGCAGTCCTTAAGGTACAGCTGATGGTCAGGAGGCTGCTAACCTGTGCCTGGAGGATGAGGGGGTCCTCCTCCTCCTCGAGCGCGACCTTGATCTCGAGTGTCTTCTCTTTTCCTCCTTCTTGTCTAGATTTAAAAGAAAAGGAACTTGTACTAAGAAATGCTTAACCAGAGGCATATATGTGAGGTTCAGGAATGGAATTCCAGTCTCCTGACTGTCCAGAGCACATCTACCCACTGAGCCATCTTGCTAGCTTTCCAAGAATTCTTTGTCTTTATTTCAGTCTTTCTAAGATACTTTCAAATGCTATAAGTGATCATCTTATGCACAGACTCACCAGGAAGCTTACTTTAGTGATATGAATTACCTCAACTTTCAGTAAATCCTATGGCAATTTGTAATTGCTAGCTAAGGTTTCCTCCACTATCTAATCTGAATTGCTCTCGAGGGCCCAAGCATCCCCACAAGTCAATATACTAAAGGCTATCTTTTTTATTCTTTTGTTTTCTGATTTGTTCTTCAGAAGGTTCCACTGCATCTTTTCCTTTCTCATTTCTGAGGGTGTTCTACAAATATACCTACAATTCAAGTATATTTTGATTTTCAACTCTTGACCCAATGAAATGTTCTCATCATACATGTTTGTGTGTGGGTATATTTAGAGTACCAAGAACACTGTCTTTACCACCTAAGCATTTATGTTAAAATTCTAATCCAAAGTCATGACTCATTATCTTGTCACTGTATCTCAGTGACAGAATCTGACTGACTTTAGGAAGACAGCTTTTCCCTGATACATTCCCATTCTTCCACTGCCATTTTCAATTGTACTGTACCAAACACTTAAGGAAAACGGTTTCAATTCCAAAATACCAAATTTCTTTCTTCAGGACCTAGGAGGCAATTAAAGCCACTGCCCTTTTCACATGCACACCATCATCAAAATGATGCCACCAATTCAGTTAGGTGATTTCATTCATGGGCTTTAATTTACTGTGAATGCCACAAAAAAGCCACATAACCACAGAATTCATTGTAGGCTAGCCGGCGGTGGTGGGCCACACCTTTAATCCCAGCTCTTGGGAGGCAGAGCTAGGCGGATCTCTGTGAGTTTGAGGCCAGCCTGGTCTACAGAGCAAGATCCAGGACAGCTACCAAAACTACACAAAGAAACCCTGTGTGTGTGGGGGGGAGATCCATTACAGGCAAGTCACAATCATTTCAGCCTCAGTTTTCAACAGAAGCAGTTAGAGCATAAAAACTCTAAGAGAACCCAGCTGTACATCTAAGACCTCTATTAATTACTTGACCTTATCAGATGACATGCTTAAAGTATTTGCTACTTGATACCTTATCAGATGATATGCTTAAAGTATTTGCTATCAGTTTATTCTTATCAGTTTATTCTTTATACTTAAAAATTACTTCCTAAGTAATAAATAAGAACATTTCCACTTACTAAGGGAGTAAAAACAAACAAACAACAAAAAAATCAAACATTTAATTGGGAAAATGTGCTTCATCACCACAGATTCACATATATAAAATGAACATACACTAGGATAATTCACTTAATCTCAAAAAGACAATCTATCCAGAGGTAGTTTAGTGGTGGTATACTTGCTTAGCATCCACAAGCCTCCAGGTTCCTTCTCAGCAACTCCTACCATACACCCAAAAGATTCTGACTGGAAACTCTATTACATGTTCAGTCTCTCAGAATATAAAAGACTTAAAACAATGACAATAACAACAACAACACAACAACAAATAACCAAAACCAACCAAACAAAAAAACCCCAAGAATGTTATTCAACAACTTCTACATTTAGGCCATTACCATCTTTACCAAGAACCACAATTCAACATTCAAGGAAAAGATGTATGTGCATATTACCTGGCTCAATAGCGGCAGAAATCAGGGATTGGGCCTCACGCACCCTCTTCATGGCTTCCTCTATTTCTTTACTAGAGGTGTCTGACTTCAGACTTGGTGAAACAAGACCAGCAGCTACATGATTCAATCTAAAACAAACAATTAAGAAAAGAAATAGTTTAAAACCTATCTTTTAGACTGCAGATGGAGAAACTGAGGCAGTGGCCAACACCTCACAAAGTTGCACATGAAATCCTGACCACAAAGGTTAAAGATCTGCCTTTAAGTATTTATACATGCAAGAAAAACAAAAAAAAAACAAAAACAAAAACAAAAGAAAAAAACACTAAAACAAACCAGACAATAGTAATCCATGGGGAGAGTGAGATGTCATCAAGAACAGGCACAATAGTCCTTGAGATGGCTCAGCAAGGAAACGCTCTTTCTGCAAAGCCTCATAACTGTGAATCAACTCCTTAAAACTGTCCTAACCAACACACATACTGTAGCTTGTATGCATGCAAAGCCCCCTGTCAAACAGATTTTTTTAAAAATAAAAAATTACTTTTTTACAGAGTGCTGGGGGTGGTGGCACACTCCTTTAATCCTAGCATCTGAGAGGCAGAGGCAAGAACATCTCCAGGAGCTCGAGGTCAGCCAAGGCTATATAATGAGACCCTGGCTCAATATAAAAAACAACAACAACAACAACAACAAAAAACCAAAAAACAAAATAAAATAAGGCTGGGCACAAGAGCCTATAATACACTGGTACTACTGATTATGTTGGGCTATGGGGACAGTAACCACAAAGCCAAACTGATCATTTCCTTTCCCATGCCATGTTCTCCCACTAATAGTGACTTTAACCAACGTCAGGGGACATGGAATAGAGCTTCAATTAGTTTACAGAGGGAAGAAGCCCCATGAATGTCACCATCAAACAGAAAAGAATTCCAAGTACTGTGTAAAAAAGCACCTGTAAGAACATGGTAGTGTTAGTCACCTAAGAGGCACTTCCTTCTCAGTCTAATTTTTCCTATTCCCACCACCCTCAGGGCTCAGCTTCTGATCTAAGTTTTCTCTGTGGCACCTTCCCCTGGCACCTCTGTACTTTCCCCATTTGAATGCACATAGTCTGCTACAATGAATGTAATACTGACTACAGAAAAATGTGTATTTATTGGATTCTTTTTTTTTTTTTTTTTTTGAGTCAGGATCTTCCTATGTAGCCCGAGCTGGTCTGGAACTTACAGTTCACATGCCTCTGCCCATCCCTCCAAGAGCGGAGACTAAAAGTGTGTGCCACCATGCCTGGCTCTAATTTGTATTTTGTATGAATCATCAAAACACAACTTTCATGCTATCATTCTGTAACAAGCCACTTACGATTATTAGGAAACAACCAAAACAAAACCCTGAATATTGGGACCTATTTTTGGACTTCCTTTCTTGTTTCTACAATGTGATACATAAAAATGTATTAAGAATGTCCTAAGAATAGCTAACTTCCTTCCGTTAACACTATCTGTTCTACAATGTAATATGTAGCTTATGTCCTAAGAATAGCTAACTCTTTTTCTATTAACAGTAACTCTTTTCAAATTGGTATAGTGGTCTATGCCTGGAATTCCAGCACTGGGGAGGTAAGGACAGGAGTTTGAGGCCAGGCTGGACCACACAGTGAATACATGGCAAGGCTATGTCATATAGTGAGACTTATCTCAAAGTGTTCTCTAGACAGTTACACAGTATATAACCAAAGGAGACAAAGAAGAATGCTTACTTGGGATCAACCGTACTCATAAGCTTCAACAGCTGGTCTGTAGCAAGAGACTAAGAAAAAAGAAAAAAAAAAGGTAAGTACAGTGAGCACACAGCACTGAAAAGTGATAGTTATTTTATTTTCTTAGTTTGTTGAAAAGTTCTAGGACAAACTAGCAAACAGTGCAATGCTCTGTGTACATCTTTGACAAACAGATAAATTCAAGCTAAGAATCGTAACAGGTGATGTTTGTGGCTACAGCTGTGGAAGAGGAGGAGGGTAGCAAGTTATCAAGAGCAAGGCTGAGCAGCCCAGATTTATAGGATCAGCTCTTGGTTATTCCAAAGACTTAAGAGGAAAAATGGTTCAAAGAACCAGAAAACAAAATCCAAAACTCCTTAGAGTAGCAGAATACCTCCAAAAAGTAAAGATTTTAAAACAAAATATTCTTTAAATGTGTAAAGAATTAATAATGACTGATATAATTCAGTGGTCATTTAAATCCCCTTCAAACAAATTAACAGAATAAAAAAAATTACTCCAACAAAAGCAGCTAACCCTTTCTTTGAAATACAAACAAGTTTAATGAAATAATCCCCTACCAAAGCAAGCTTACAGTGTGAGATTACCTGAGAGTTCAAGTTTGTTCCTGGAAGCCCAAGAGCAGCAAGGGCAGGATCAAGAGCTGGAGCTCCCAATGCAGCCAGGGGAACAGCGCCAATCTGCAACGGTCAAAGTTTTCTTATATAGAACTTAACTTTCTGTACTGGATCACACATTATCTTTTTCATCTACACAGGTTATGTGTGCACTGTTGCAACAGCTCAATGGTATAAAACCATTACTGCTATGGTTCAAATTCTGTCGTCTACAATATGACAAACAATATACAAACAACTGGACATAGCCATGTCCCAGTAAAATATATTATTGACAGAAATGAAGGTTGTGGCCTGTAGTTTCTCAAATAATGGCCAGCCTTCCATTCCTTACAAAACATTACCTTTGAAAATTTGCAAGAAAAATGAACCTTTCAACAGAGCTCTAGTGTATGCCAATTTTAAGTACTCATTGTATCTTCAACACACACTTGCTGGCTGTTCTGTCCTGCTCTGTGATATGATGATGACAGGACCCTAAGTACTGTTCTTCTGAGTCCTGTCAACTGATTGTTATATGGACACTGACTGAGGTAGAGGGCTTCTTTTGAGAGCCTGTATCCTGTCTTCCCAGTGAATTTTTTAGCATTATCTCCTAGAGCAGATTCCACAATGAAACACTCAGCTATACTTTCAAAGTGCAAATCTCAGTACTAAGTCCTCTAGTCAAAATGTTTCTTTGTGTTCTTGCTCTGCAGTATTGTTCCTCATTGGGACTGCTATACACTCATCAGATGTGTAGTAACCTTCTCCTATTCACTAATCATCCTGTTTCCTATTTATATTACTAAGATCCTGTCATCTTCCTGACACAATTTTTATTAAAGCACAATTAAATCAACACAAACATGTAACATCTTATAGAGGCAGTTTGACTTTCCATACACTCATGATAAAGTTCACCTACTATTGCCAATCACTACCTCACAAACACCAAATACGACCACCCTTTCAATGGCTTAAGTACCTGGGTAAGTGGGTTGGGGGTAGGCAGGAGTCCACCACCAGGCAGAAGACCTGCCACTGCATTAGCTGGTGCCAACAGAGACAAAGCCTTAGTCTCATCAGGAATAACTCCTGCAGAGAAACATCCTTGCATGAGAACACACCCTCTTTTAAGACAGAAAACACACAAAAACACCCAGAAAAATGTCTCCCTGATACACCACCTGAGTTTGTTGAAAGTACTTATGTTCGCTAAAATATAAAGTTTGATGTCTATGATTATTTATCATTAATTTATGTCAGAATGAAACTTCAATGTGTGAAAATTTGTTTCCTTTTTCTCTACAATGGTTAAGTTTCTAGAGTAAAAAAAAAATAGCACAATACACACTACTGTTTTGTTAACACTGCCAAGATTTCATCACCTGTACTCGATTTTTAAGTCATGAACCAAACGTAAGCAAGCACAGTCGGTTCTCCAGGGGTGTGCTCTCAACTTTCAAAAGCTGTTTTATGAACAACGACTCGTGTCGGCTGCTTCACTATAAAGCACACAGAAAAATCAAGATACACAAGACAAAAAAAGTTTGATTTAGGGGTTAATAATATGGTACAGTTACTATGATTTTCTTTACACCTACCATACAAATTTTGCAAAAATTAAAAGAAGGAAAGTATGTAAAGGAAATATTCTGTTGGAATCAAGAGTAGGGCTTTTGCTGACACATGACATGAATATGAATGTTTCTGAAGGTCTCTGAATACACAGGGGAAATGTGTGTAGGGGGACTGGGGGAAAGAGGAGGGGAGTGAGAGAGGTACAGCGAGAGAGAAAAGAGAGGAAGAGGGGGAGAGGGAGAGAGATATATATAGAGAGAGAGAAAGAGAGAGAGAGAGAGAGAGAAAGAGAGAGAGAGAGAGAGAGAGAGAGAAAGAGAGAGAGAATAGGTAAAACATGGCACATTCCTTACCTGTACAGTAAAATGCTTTAGGTTCCAATATGTGCCATGCTAACCATATCAAAAAATGTTGCTATGTAGTGTCAGTTCAATATCTAACTTGTCCAAAATTCCTTAAGCCCAAAACCACATGTATGCCTGCTTTTAAAGCCTAATCTGTGTATTCAGATAAAATCTAAAGGTCCTAAAACAATTTATGTAGACAATTTAAATTCTATCCAACAGCAAAAGCCCTATACAGATGGATTAATCTGTTAATGTGCCCAAGCCCCCAAAATGAGAGTTCAATAATACAATTAAACTACATATTTGCAAATACCAGTAGTATTTCTGTAATACATATTAAGAAACTGCATCTCATCATAAAACATACAATATGTACAGGGCACTTAAGAGAAACTGGATAAGCTGCAGAAGAAAACTGTTGGGTGGTATTTTCAGCAGGGCCTGGTATATAGTTCAGGCTGAACCAGGGAAAAGAACTGTAAAACACAACAACAAAAAAGAAAAACCACTGTTAAATAAAGGTAATGGTTCCTTCCACCTACACTGAGAAGTGCCGATAATATAAACAAATGTATACTACACAGCACTGCTATCTTGCTTGTGTCAGAGCTGTCATCAATTTAGATACCAAGAGTTATGGAGGGAAGGGGAGAAGATCATTTGGATATAGGGCATTAATGCATCAATATTAACAAACCTACAAAGATTAAGGGATAATTTTGCATGCAAAATTATGTCTCAAGAGGATATATTAAGTATAAACATCTTACTCAAATTAGTGCATTTGCTACATTTCTGGCAAACTAAAATCCTCTTGAATTTATTGTGAGACACCTGAGAGAAGATCTGCATCCATTAAAAAAGTCATGCATCTGATCCTCTGATTAAAAAAGGACTAAAAATAAAACTACAATTTAAAAATAGCAATGAGGCCCCTCACCAGTTAATTTTCATGCGTCAAGAGTATTTTTTTTACTGCTGCTTTGATAGAACCATGAAATACTGCATGAATGTGTAGAAATGAAAGAAAAAGAAACAGACAAAAGAAACAAACATTAACCAAGGAACCTAGATGCCCCCAAATCTATTACTATTAAGAGCACCTTCCACATCCAGCTATCTCTACATTTTACCAAGTAAGACTATTCTTACCGTATACTTTTGGTCTATTGTTCTAACACACTGACCAAGAGCCAAAGTGTTAAGGGGCTAAAACCAGAGTGAATGGCGACAAAGGGATTGAACACATCAGTTTACTTGTGGAGGTAACATTAATACAGCACATCATACCACAAATTAAAAGCAGCAAAAACAGATTTCTGAACTAAGTATTTCTATAGCTCTATATACACTCCCCCAAAACCTCACTTTCAAATACATATCTACAAAAATTATTATGGCTTAAAATAGTTATAAAAACCCAGTTATATAATATACTTATATTCTATCCCAGGCTCATTACATTTATGGCTAACTGAAGCACTCTGCACATTACTCACATGGCATGACCGTTTCAAGACCTACTGTCTACTTTACTCATCCTGAATTGAGTTCTGTAAGTTCTGTTGGTTTAAGGTGGTGGTTAAGTCTTATCTTATAAGAGGCACACTGAAATAAAAGGAATTGCTTATCCAAAATACACTAAATCAGGTTCTTTCTTTCTGTCTTTTCTTTCATAGAAACATTGTTACTAGCCTCACATCGCACATATTTTAATACCTTGGTAATAGATACACTGTTACCAAAATAACATGCCGTAACTCATCTCTGAATATAATTTCTTTATAAAAACCAGAGGCAATTCTCTATGGTTAGACATTTCACAACTTTCACAAAGTTATGATGGCAAATCTTCACATTTGTCTTCAATTATCTAAGAAGCATCTAAAAAGCAACAATTACAAGATACTGCTTCCACTGACCATTTCATTAAAGGGGAAAGCATGTAGATCCTGGACAGTATATTAAGTTATTAAGTTAAAATTCAGTAAGTATATCATGGCAATGATTTCCCCAATAAAGATTTATAGTTACCAAAAGCAAACCAAACAGCAGTTCACTGGGAACAAGCTAACTGTAAAATATGCCTTAGAAAAGTTTTACAAAATGGCATTAAAATAGTGCTGTCCTGTCACAGCGGCTTTTTTTAGATCCAAAAACCTGCTCATTTTTTTTCTGTCAAATTACTTTAACAGCCTAAAACGTAAAAAGAGAGAAAATGCAGTTAACAAATGGTGACAGCAGGAAAACACTTGGGGGCTCGAGTGCTCGCTGGTTTAGTTTAGTGTCTAGAGCCTGCAGCTGCAGAGCACCCACTGTGTCCAGCCATCTGGGAGGGTTTTGCATGTGCCTTCTCCACTACAAAAGTCACACACACAACAGAGAGAAGAGTTCATTATTTTGAGATATTCTAGAAAATATAACAAGAACAAGAAAATCTGGCATAAAAACAAACACCCAGTGCCCATTTGGCACCTAAACTACAGGAAATCTTAAACTTTTGCAAAACTAAAATTATTGTAACCCTTGGTATACTGGAATTTAGTGTGGGGGTTTTTGTTTTGTTTTAAGTTAGGAGTGAATGAGAGAATCAAGGAAATAAAACTGACTTAGCTATTGATTTAGAACAAAAGCATCATGCATTTATTTGAAGATTTCTGTGTGAGAATGACACAATATGATTCTTTACCTTTGGGACTTCTTAACAATAATATATCTCAGAGTTTCAATTAGGAATTTGATTTTAATAAACTTAAAAACATTTTAAAGATAGCAAAAAGTTAATTACCTTATAAAACAGACCTGATTTCTAAGTTTTAAAGTAAGAAAAAAATCTCCAAGTAAGAATTATGGAGTGCAGTATATCAAGGGTTTCAAATTAATGCTCAGAGTCTAACAAGCTAGTGATGCTTACTCTACACCTACACTGTGATGGCCAGGCAAGGGTGCCCACATAGGTAGTGAAACAAAGCACAAACCTTCAGCATATGGTACGACTATCAAAGCTCTGTCAACGAACACAGTGTTTGTCAGATGCTGTGCCACAACTGCTGAGTCTGGATCATGGAACTTAACAAAGCAGACACGAGAGGAGACTGGCAAAGGCGAGTCACTACAAGATAAATAAATAATGTTAGAGAAAATTGTATTGGCTTCAACACAGATATATTACCAAAAGGACAACGCTCTTGTAAAAATACAGAGATACATGTTAATTTATTTTAACCCATTAAAAAGAGAATGTCCCGATGACATAACAGAATGAGATGCAGTACAGATACGCTCTTATAATCACCACTTAAATTATAACACAGCAGTTTAAAACTATTTCTTAAGTCAGTGAGACAATGATATACCATTTTAGTGGCTGTGCACACATGTGCTTGAGTTGCTCAAACCCAGGGTAGGCACTGAACCACATGGCTCCTCATCCTCAGTTCTAACAGCAACTATTTTTAAATACAAGTGAGAGTTTTGGCTTAGAAAGTTTTCATTATAGCTAATCTCTCTGTAAAAATGATTGTTTGTTTCAAAGGTAAAATACCATAGAAAAGTACATCTAAGCAGGCACAATGGCACAAGCCTGTAATCCCAGCACCCAGGAGGCTGGGACAGAAACTCAAGTTCCAGACCAGCTTAGGCTACACTGAAACCTTGTCTCAAAACATCAAACCATGCTAAGCATTCTTGACCTGAAAAATAAACTGATTCCACACCCTGACTCTACACCTATAGAATATATAAGAATTCTTAAGCACCTTAAACAAGGCATTCTAATCCGAAACACCTTCAGAGAGAAGGAAAAAAATTAAGCATATACACAGCCACTTGAACATGTTATATAGCACCTCCTCCCCATACTACACTTCAGCAAGTCAAGAGTACATTGCTTCCATAGACAACTAAATGGTAAAATGCAAGCTGTGACAGTGAAAAAGATGATAATGCCGAACAGGCTTTTAAAAATATATAATGGGGGCTGGAGAGACGGCTCAGTGTTTAAGAGCATTGGCTGCTCTTCTGGAGGACCAGCGTTCAATTCCCAGCACCCATATGGCAGCTCACAACTGCCTGTAACTCAAGTTCCAGTTATCTAACTCCCTCACAAAGACATGCAGGTCAAACACCAATGAACACCAATTTAAAAAAAAAAGATATAATAGGCCAAATTCCTACCATTCAATTCTGTAAAGGCAAGGGTTGCATCCTAGACCCAGACAAGTAACTTGGAGACCAGTTCTCTAAGACAGTAACAATCTCATAGACCTTGGCTGTGAGAAAACTATCTGTGGGGAAAACTCTACACAGGTTACCTGATAGCACCAATATCAATGAAATCAAGGTGTCTGATGAAGTAACCCCTTCCTTCTCCTTTAAGTCTTCCTGACTTTGTGATATGAACTCCAGGTAGAGAACCAACCAACAAGGCAACTGCATCCACAAGGCTGAATGCTCAATGTTTCTAAAAGGATAAGGACTACTTTTTGAGACAGGGTGTTATATAAGCTCAGGCTGGCCTTGGAAGACTCCTGATCCTGCTGCCTCCACCTTCCTGGTGCTGAGATTACGTGACTCAATGTTCACATTTTTAAAAATGTGCCTAAAATTTGAAAAAATTTTCAGTCATAAACAGTGAAAAATATGTTCTAGCACGAATGCTCAGGCACTAGTTTTTTTTTTCCTATCACTGATTTTTCATTCTAATCATTAAATTTTAAAAGCTCTTCAAAATGGTGTTATTTTTTGTTCTTAAAACCCACCAGAACACCACTTTAGGAAATCATAGGCATTCACATTTCCTAGTCTTTAGCAGCAGTAACTGTTGTCTAAAAAACAAACAAACAAACAAACAAACAAAAGCCAGTTCTTAGAATGAAGAAATGAGAAATGGCTGAGTGGTTATAGGGGCACTTGTTCTTGTGGAGGATCCAAGTTTGACTCCCAGCACCTACATGACTACTTAAAACAACCCGTAATTCCAGTTCGAAGGGCTCCAGTACACTCTTCTAGCCTCCATGAACACCAGGCATATGTATACACAGTATAGACACACATGCAGGCAAAACACTCATATACAGAAAAAAGATTTAAAAAAAAAATTCTTGAAGTACATGCAAAATAGTTTTTTTTAAAAAAATCAGAAAAGGGCGGTGTGGCGCACCGTCTTTAATCCCAGCACTCGGGAGGCAGAGCCAGGCAGATCTCTGTGAGTTCAAGGCCAGCCTGGGCTACAGAGTGAGTTCCAGGAAAGGCGAAAAGCTACACAGAGAAACCCTGTCTCGAAAATAATAAAAACAAAACACAAAACAAAACAAAAAATCAGAAAATACTACCTTCCAGGTAACTACTTCTGATTTACCAAACACATTTTATTTTGTATAAGGACCACATATAAAAGCATAAGTATCTTTACCCCAAGAAGCAAGGTAAAAGACTTCCCTGATGCTTCTGTCAGCTGAAAGAATTTAAAAATATCTAAGATGCATACAAAAAATTGTGAATCCTGGTGTTCACTACATGCCCACTGAATCAGAATCCCTTTCCCAGTAGCAGAGACTTCATTCTTAAGACCCTCCTATTCACGGCCACACAAGTGTAAGAACTTGTGTTTTAGGCCATCACACTAACCTTTTTTTTTGTTTTTTCAAGACAGGGTTTCTCTGTGTAGCTTTGCGCCTTTCCTGGAACTCACTCTGTAGCCCAGGCTAGCCTCGAACTCATAGAGATCCACCTGCCTCTGCCTCTCGAGTGCTGGGATTAAAGGCGTGTGCCACTACCTTCTGGCCACACTAACCTTTTAACTCCACCTTAGTACTGTATCAGCCACTTCTAAGCAGAAGAATTTGGAAGTAACTCCAAGGCCCCAAAAGCAGTACAGGTAAAAAGAGAAACATTCATTTGAGAACAATTTCTGACTTCACATGCCTCTCCCTAACTATAGAATAGAATATGTAGCAATTCATTAAATCACATTTTTCTTGAAAAATGAATTTAATTTTTCTCTATCTCTTGTATAAAGCTGTTTATAAAATCACTAAAATATTTATAGTTGGTCGATGAAAGCTTCTAATGAACAATTTTCTATTTGCTGACAGTAGCCTTCAAGTACAGTATAAAGCTGACATGCTTCACTGGGATCCTTACCTGGATAAAACAACCCATTGTGAAACTCCTTTAAAACTAAACATTTCATTGCCCATTTCAAAAATGATACAGTGGACACCATGCTTATAATTATAGCACTTGGGAGGCAAAAGCAGGAAAATCCTTATTTGAGGTCAGCATGGGCTACCCCTCTCAAGAAACTATTCCCTAGCCTGAATTGTTTTAGTTCATGTATATGTGGCATACATACTTTAAAATGCAATGCTTAATAACTCAAGAATATGGTGGTATTTTATTTGTACTGAAATGTGATTTTATTTGTATGTTAATAAATAAAGTGGCCTGGGGGTCAGAGCTAATAGCAAGCCATAGCAGAGCTGGGCGGTGGTGGCGCATGCCTTTAATCCCAGCACTTGGTAGGCAGAGCTAGGTAGATCTCTGTGTGTTCAAGGATACAGCCAACAGACAGTGACGAGGCAGTCATGTGGTTGGTTTTACAACCAATGAAAAGGCAGAACAGAAAGTCTATATAAAGACAAAGAGACAGAAAGTAGGTCTCTTTTGGAGATGTCTCTTGGCTTAAGAGGCAAGCTGCGGGAGGCGGGTAAGACTCTTAGCTCTGATCTCTTGGCTTTCTTCTTTGCATTGGTTCTGTGTTTCTTATTTAATAAGATGGTCGGTTACATCTACATTTGGCGCCCAACGTGACAAGAATTCATTAAAAACCACTTGACTTGGCTTGGCAGCAGGTCCGGTTTCCCGCCTGGGCAGCCGGCTCCCTAGCCCGGGCCCAGGTCAGCTTTGCCTCAGGCCAGACTGACCTTAGCCCCAAGCTGTTAGCTTAAAGCTGGTGCTACAAACAACTCAGGTCTGCCCTGCCTGTAAAGCCAATGCATGCACGTGGTCGGGGCTTAATGAAGCTGGAGCCAAGGCTTGACTCAGCTCCAGCGGGAACACATGGCTGATTAAGCTCTTAGCCAGAATTTGTGGTCTCCCTTCCTCCCTCTCTCTGGATTCACACCTCGGACACTAGGTGGCTGTTTTGAATTCCCTCAGATTTCTATGCAGACTTGATAAGTCACTTAACATATCAAATATTTTAAAGGAAACTATTTAAAAGAGAAAATTTCTCCACATTAAAAAAAAAATGGGTTTTATGTGTACATTGGAAGAAAATTGGGCTTTGTTTGAAATTTTAGGCAGTCTGACAATGGAACAACTATATGAGAAGATTAATGTTGATCGAATTATGCAGTTTATTACTATGATTATCCTCATTTTACTATTTAAAAGGATAGTCAATTTAAGTGCCAGGATAACAGTTTTAGAAAAACTTGTTAAACCTGTAAAAATGAATCATAGAGAAATTCGAATTCAGACAGAAGAAATTAACAGTGAAGTTGTTTCAAGATTGGATCATAAGGTTACAGAAAGAAAGCCTGTTTTCACACAGTCACCCTTAATTTATCCGGTAACCGTACAGCAGTTGCCTAATCAAATGACTACACAAAATATTTGGGCTCCAATTGAAATGTTAGATTTGCGAAGGTTTAAGGAGGCAATAGTATCTTATGGCATGCATTCCCCATATGTAAAGCAAATGTTAAACTCCTGGTCAACATATAATAGGATTATACCACAGGACTGGCAGGAGCTGGCACAGGCTTTTCTTGAACCCAATCAAAGGCTCCAGTGGCAAATGTGGTTCAGGGATGAGGCTAAAAACAGAAAAACAATGGAGGGATAAAGGAATACAAGTCTTCCAGGATCAGCTTATTGGAGAAGGCCAATATGCTTCGGTACAAACGCAATGTTTATGATGTTCAAACCCTAATTTTATGTCCAACAGCAGCCTTGAATGCATGGGACAGAGTTGACGAACCAGGAAAAAAAACTGAGTCATTTACAAAGGTTATACAAGGCCCAAAAGAATCTTTCACAGATTTTTTACAAAGACTGGCTTCAGCAGTAAAGAGAATGGTCCCAGATTCAGAAGCTAGTCAGATAATAATTGAATCTTTGGCCTTTGAGAATGCGAATGCAGCATGCAAAAGAATAATCAGGCTGTTAAAGGCAAGATCTGCACCTTTGGAAGATTGGATTAGAGAAAAAGTTAATGTTGAAGCTCATGAGCATGATGATATGTGGGTAGGAGAAGCAATTTCAAAAGGTTTGAGGAATGTTAGATGTTTTGGATGTGGAAAACAAGGACATTTGAAAAGGGACTGTAAACAGGTCATTCCTAGAAACAATGTTTCTTCAAGGAACAATGGCAACAGACTGCCCCTTCCTTCTGGAGTATGCAGAAGGTGTGGTAAGGGAAAACACTGGACCAACGAATGTAGATCAACAAGGGACAGGCAAGGTAATCCTTTGCCTCAGTCTTTGGGAAACTCCCAGAGGGGCCTCATGCAGGCCCCAATAGCAAATCCAGTTCAAACCTTTCCTGCAGTCATAGAGGAAACCCCTACTCAGAGCAATTAAATAACCAAACGCCTATTGGAATAAATCATGCTGGTCAGGATGATGAAACAGAGAGAATAGAAAATTCAGGAGAAAACATAAAGAAAATTTTTTGGTAAACTTCTATTAATGAACTAAGACCAAAATTAACGATAAAAATAAATGGTGTTTTGTTGTCTGGTCTGGTAGACACAGGTGAGGACGTTACCATAATTGCACCAGAATTTTGGCATCCAACTTGGCCTCTTCAGGAGATAAATGTTCAAATGTTAGGAATTGGGACATTATCTCAAGTAAAAGAGAGTGCAAGATGGCTCAAATGTATAGGTCCAGAAGGACAGAGAGGAAAATTAAAACCATATGTGGCTAACACAGCTATGAACTTGTGGGGTTGCGACTTGCTGCAACAATGGAATACTCAGATTAACATCCCTCCAACCTCAGAAACAAATCATAAACTAGCACATGTTATTTCTGAGAGAAATATTAGAAGGTATTATTCTAATGAGTGGTCACCAGCCATCTATATTATATAAGAACAGGGCACAACAACTGATGATCTTCCAAAGACACCAACAGCTCTACCTTTAAAATGGTTAACAGACAAGCCTGTCTGGGTTCATCAATGGCCTTTAACAACAGAGAAACTTCAGGCTTTAGAAGAGCTGGTAGAAGAACAGTTAAACGCTCATCGTATTGAAGAATCAACCAGCCCTTGGAATTCTCCTATATTTGTTATTAAAAAGAAATCTGGTAAATGGAGAATGGTAACAGACCTTAGAGCAATTAACAAAGTAATTCAGCCAGTGGGCTCTCTACAATCTGGAATTCCTTTGCCTACTCTGTTACCAAAAGGATGACCTCTCATAGTTATTGATTTAAAAGACTGTTTCTTTTCAATACCCTTACAAGAAAAAGACAGAGAAAGATTTGCTTTCACAGTGCCTACTTATAATAATTCTCAACCGGTTAAAATATTTCAATGAGCCGGGTGGTGGTGGTGCATGCCTTTAATCCCAGCACTAGGGAGGCAGAGGCAGGCGGATCTCTGTGAGTTCGAGGCCAGCCTGGGCTACCAAGTGAGTCCCAGGAAAGGCGCAAAGCTACACAGAGAAACCCTATCTCGAAAAACCAAAAAAAAAAAAAAAAAAAAAAAAAAGATTTCAATGGAGGGTCCTCCCACAGGGAATGTTGAATAGCCCAACTCTGTGCCAATATTTTGTATAACAGCTGAAGTGATACGTAAAAAATTTCCTAAATCTATAATTTATCATTATATGGATGAAATTTTACTGGCTGACTCAAATGCAGATACTTTAGAAAGAATGTTTGAAGTAAAGAAAATTTTGCCTTGCTGGGGATTACAAATTGCTCCTGAAAAGATATAAAGAGGAGATCCTATTAATTATTTAGGATATAAAATAGAGCTATAAAAAATTAGACCCCAAAAGGTGCAAATTAGGAGAGATAGACTACGGACTCTTAATGACTTTCAAAGATTATTTGGAGACATTTCTCATCTATGAACTGTTGTTGGGGTAAAAAATGATGAACTGAATAATTTGTTCAAAACCTTAGAAGGTGACAAGGACTTAAATAGTCCAAGAGAATTATCACCTGAAGCTGAGAAAGAATTGGCCTTGGTAGAAAAGAAAGTACATGAAGGGCACGTGGATCATACTGATCCAAAGCTGGATTGCATTTTGGTTATTTTACCTTCTAGGTATTCTCCTACAGGAATATTAATGCAGAGGGAAGATATTATATTGGAATGGATATTTTTACCAAATAAACCAGATAAAAAATTAAAAACTTATGTGGAAAAAAATCTCTGACTTGATTTGGAAAGGAAAATTGAGACTTCATCACTTTGCAGGAATAAGACCCAGCAGAAATTGTCATACTTTTAACTAAGGAGGACATTGAAAAATTATGGACAGAAAGTGAACCTTGACAAAGAGCTTGCAGTAATTTTTTGGGAGAAATTAACAGTAAATATGCCAAAAGCGATAGAATTATCTTATAAAGAGAGCTGATTGGATCTTGCCTCGAACTGTACGGGAAAAACCCATATCTGGAGTTCGTACATTTTATACAGATGCCAACAAACAAGAAAGAGCAGGTTACAAATCAGAAAATTTAAGTAAAGTGGTTCAAAGTCCTTATAATTCAGTTCAAAAATCAGAATTGTATGCTATTCTGTTGGTATTAATGGATTTTTCAGAACCTCTCAACATAGTAACTGACTCTCAGTGTGCTGAAAGAGTAGTATTACATATTGAGACTGCAGAATTTATCCCTGATGCTTCAGAATTAACTTCACTATTTATTCAATTACAAGATACAATCAGGAAAAGGAGTCATCCTTTATATATAACTCACATCCGATCCCATACTGGTCTGCCAGGCCCTCTAGAACAAGGCAATGATGAGAATGATAAATTATTGAAGGAAATGTGCTGGAGGCCTCAGAATTTCATAAAAAACATCATGTCAATAGTAAAGGTTTAAAAAAGGATTTTTCCATAACCTGGCAACAAGCCAAAAAAATAGTAAAGAAATGTCCTACTTATTCCTTCTACAATCAAACGCCATTACCAGCAGGATGTAACCCAAAGGGTACTCAGTGGAATGAAATCTGGCAGATGGACGTGTTTCACTTTGCAGAATTTGGAAAAATGAAATATGTACACAATACCATTGATACTTATTCAGGATTTCAATGCGCAACTGCTTTGAGTTCTGAAAAAGCTGATTCTGTAATCACTCATTTGGTAGAAGTTATGGCCATCATGGGTATACCTGCACAAATTCAAACTGACAATGCTCCAGCATATGTCTCTGCTAAAATGAAACAGTTTTTTGTTTATTACAATATAAAGCATATTAGAGGTATACCACATAATCCTACAGGTCAAGCAGTTATAGAAAGATCAAACAGAACTCTAAAGGATATGCTAAATAAACAGAAAGGGGTAATAAAAAACCCCAGAAATAGACTGCATAATGCTCTATTAACTGAGTTTTCTCAATGCCAATGAGAAAGGAACAACAGCTGCAGAGAGACATTGGATAATAGAAAAAACTACAGAATTAAATCAACCTATATATTTTAAGGATGTGCTGACCTCAGAATGGAAACCAGGATATGTGTTACATTGGGGATAAGATTTTGCTTTTGTTTCTACAGGAGAAGATAAGCTGTGGGTACCATCAAAATTGATAAAGGTTCGATTTGAACAAGAGAGACCTCTTAATTAGAAGAGGTGATAGTTCATCAACCAGCATGAACATCCAATTTAAACTAACTTATACCAGTAACACATGCCTTTTCATTTAATCAGATAATAACTTGCCAAAAAGGAACATCCCCAAAATTAGTCTTGGGGAAAGGTTTTTGTTTTTGTCTTTTAGGAGAATGAAGGTTAAGGAATCTGAAGAACACTGGACAAATGAAACAACTGAAGAAAAGAAACAAATCATCTATCCCAGGAAACAGAGTGAAATGGTGTATGGGTATATCATCTAAAAAATTTTATGTCTTCCTAAATGTTTGTTTCTGCTCTTCTCTAAAGATCTAACACTACTGGTCTTCTAATAGTCCCAGCTGAATTAAAATTTAAAGCTGACTTTGAAGTTGGAGAATGGCTCTCTCCTTCTTTAAATTCAAGCATGTTGTTAAAAGGAAAATGCAAACTCCCTATATCATGCCAGAATCTTCTGCTATGGGACAGGACAAAAGTCAAATTAATTAAGGGACTATTCTATTACTAATCTCAACTCTTTGATTCTATTCTGATTCTTTAAACTTTTCTTAAAGTATGAATTTTATATCAAAATTTACAAGATTAATATATATAGATATATATACATTTTAAACTTTGTTAAGATATAAATGGTCATATAGAGCACTAACTAATTCTAAAAAGCCGCATATATATGTCTTTGTGTTCAAATCTCTTATCAGTTTTCTGCAGGAAATCACGGCCAGGCCTAACATCAACTGAAGTCTCCAGGAAGAAGATGGACAACAATTCCACGTGGACAATAATAATATCATTAAGCTGACAAACATCATCTACAGATCAGCTTTGGACTACAAAGTGCTCAGAGCAATTTTGAGATGGCTAGCTGAGATGATCCAGTCTCAAAGACTACTTGAATAAGGACTTGAGATAAACCCTGAACTTTGGCATTATACACAGACTGGATAATGAAGGATATAGTTACCTTTCCTAGAATTTGACAATTAACCTAAAATTTTTCTTTCAGGATAAAGATAACTTCGTCCACACCTAGCAGGAAGCAATTTTAAGAATACGACGCCCACATTCCCAAAGAGGTGGTATGGGGAGGGTGGTTTTTTGGTCTTTTTAATGGGTTTTGGGTCTGGGATAATTTTCATTGTTTAGGGGGGTTGGTTTCAAGCTGTTGTCAAGGGTTAGGAAAAAGGCTAAGCAAAGGAGATTAGATTTAAAGTTCTTGTTTAAAAAAAAAGAAAAGAAAAAAGACAATTACTAGTTTTAAATACTTTACATTGATTGGATTGTTTTATATTGTATACAAATTATATATATTGAAATTGATCGTTAGAAAATGCTATATGAATATTTCTAATTGTACTTATACCGTTCATTTAACAATGTAACGCAATTTTCTGATCCTTGAATGTTATTATTACCAACTATTAGGATATAAAGAAATGAAAGTTAGTAGTTAGACATTATAATAGAACTTGTAGTCATATTAAGTATGTTTTAAAAATTGAGCAGATATATTTTAGATAGACAGGTCATCTTCAAACCCTTCAGAGATCTACAGAATATGGCATTTAAAATGTTTTAATAACTTAGAAATTTTTTCTTTTTTGTTATGACTATGAGACATGTCGGCTCATGGCAGTACCAATCTACTTCAGAGAAAATATGGGCATTGAAAAAACTACATATGGAGTTAACTTTCATTGTGGCAAAAGTTAGCCCCTGGACAACAAAGTATCCTCGAATCAACTGTTGACAAACAGGACAGGAAACAAAGGACTACCGATTCTTGCCAAAACAAGTGTGGTTATGGCTTTATCAAAAGGCATCTTCTGAGGCCAGGACAATATGGCACCATCCCTGAAGTGGCCTTCGCAATTCGGAAAAGGTACAGTGCCCTTTTCTTCGAAGGCAGCTGAACAGACAATGGGCCCGATGGCTTCTGATGTGCAATGGAACAGCAACTGAAACAGTTATTCTTGAAGAGTAACTAAGCTCACACCTCTCAATAGTAGACTGGCATTTAATAGAGGGATGTGGAGAAGAATGGGATGCCGAGATGAAGCCATATATACACAGCCAAGAAGAATGGACAGCTGAATTCAAAAACCATCAACAATTTCCAGAATTTAAAATCCTGAATCATGACAGGACACTAGTGGAATTCAGGTGTTTCTGGTACATGGACTGTTCTCACCCAATGTGAGGTTGAACTGTTGACCTTGTGTACATCCTACTCCACAAATGAGTCTGTCAGATATGCTAAGCCTATAGGCTGAAGATGATGCCCCAACACTGCGGAGAAACCTCAGGTGACTGTCCAGGCAGCTGGCTGTTTCTGTCAACTCACAAATTTTTTGGAAGTTGCTTACATGCACTTCCTGTTTTTATTTTTGTTAGGTAATATTTTCCTTCTTGGATCTCTGAGGGAGTTGAAGATTAGTTAGTTATAGTTGAAGACTAGTTAGGATAGAAAGTGAATTATGTACATTGTGGACTTACCAAAAAAGGATAATGGAATTATTTTCTCTGAATTTGTCAAATACAAATGGACTAGACATTGTTTAGGTATTTATTACTTGTATATACTGTATATAGTTATTATACTTTTGTATATAGTTTTTCTTATGTTAGTTATAACCTTTTTCCTTTTTTCTTTTTATTAAAATAGAGAAGGGGAAATATGGTGGTATTTTATTTGTACTGAAATGTGATTTTATTTGTATGTTAATAAATAAAGTGGCCTGGGGGTCAGAGCTAATAGCAAGCCATAGCAGAGCTGGGCGGTGGTGGCGCATGCCTTTAATCCCAGCACTTGGTGGGCAGAGCTAGGTAGATCTCTGTGTGTTCAAGGATACAGCCAACAGACAGTGACGAGGCAGTCATGTGGTTGGTTTTACAACCAATGAAAAGGCAGAACAGAAAGTCTATATAAAGACAAAGAGACAGAAAGTAGGTCTCTTTTGGAGATGTCTCTTGGCTTAAGAGGCTAGCTGCAGGAGGCGGGTAAGGCTCTTAGCTCTGATCGCTTGGCTTTCTTCTTTGCATTGGTTCTGTGTTTCTTATTTAATAAGACGGTCGGTTACATCTACATAAGAATCTCAGTCTATGAAAGGTAGGAGGGCTGAACTTAGCCTGTGAATTGGTGAAGGCTGCTGTACTACAGTTTTTATATGGAATAAGGAGGAAGTTGAATACACAGTAACCCAGTTTACCTCGAGAAATGAACAAACCCCTGCAACTACTCAGCTTATGATGGAATTACCCATGTCACCATAAAAAGGCCAAACTCAACTTTATCATAACCTCCTTTAGGTATTGTCCACTAACTAGGTCAACAAGAAAAAAACCAATACAATAACCACTTCTCCTTCATATGTATATATTTTTTTGAGACAGGGTTTCTCTGGGTAGCTTTTTGGAGCCTGTCCTGGAATTCACTTTGTAGACCAGGCTGGCCTCGAACTCACAAGAGATCTACCTGGCTCTGCCTCCCGAGTGCTAGGATTAAAGGCATGAGCCACCACCCCCCTCTTTGTTACCTTTTAAATACAGTACGGAATAGCTCTGGAGAATAAACAGATCATTTAAAAGTGAGCAGTTATATAGAATTTTTAGTAACCCAAGGGGCTCTATAGAAAGTTATGTCACTCTGGGCAGTGGTGGTGCATGCCTTTAATCCCAGCACTCGGGAGGCAGAGGCAGGCAGATCTCTGTGAGTTTGAGACCAGCCTGGGCTACAAGCAAGTTCTAGGAAAGGGTTCACAGAGAAACCCTGTCTCAAAAAACAAACAAACAAACAAACAAACAACAACCACCACCACAAAAAAAGAGAAAGTTATGCCAGAAATCATAATTTTCTGCAATTTTACAAGCAATCATAACAGTGTGGTATGAGAAAACTAAGGAACAGTGAGCATTGATTTCTGTATGCTCCCATAAAGAGTTGCCTTGTTGATTTCCAAGGCCAAGGTTTTGCTCAAAATAATAGTTGTTCCTAAACTCTACACACATCATGCAAACTGGGAACCAAATCTTTTATATTTTCTCTAAAATTTAAGAACACACTAATGTCAAGCACTAACAGTTATGTGAAAATATTTCACATAGGCCATATGATCAACTTTGGCATGATTAGTGATTACACACATACACAACAGAAGACTGTGAGGATTCTAATTTCCTACTTAGAATCTAAGGGACATCATAAAACCCCAAAATTTGATTGGGAGTGTTTACTAAGAGTAACCACTATGCTTTCCCTAAACTTCATAATTCTTCCTAGAGGGCACGAAATTATTTCAAGTATGTATGTGTATTTCAACTTATCTTGATAACTTCTTTGTTCTTTACAGTGAGCATACTCATATATTATTCCAATAAAAACAACTTTCAAAACAAGATAAAACCCACATAAAACCTAATTCAATTTTCCACATTCTGAAAAATCCCTTCACGACTAATTATAAATCTGAACATTAAACAACACACTGAGATTCAGCTATGATGAATTTCTGAACTATGTCAAAATTTAGCAATCAGGCCCATCGATTTAGTCTGTCAAAGGGGGTAAATGATATTTGATGTTCTTCCCTAGCTCAAAAAAAAAAAAAAAAATCACTGAAGAACATTCCTTAATTATTTGTGAATAGCACACAAATATTTACACCAACTGAACATAACAATTTCATTCCATTCCTATCAAAGCACAGGATTAGTTTTTCTTTTAAAGGGGGATTTAACCAAAAGATTAAGTGTCTGAAGTAAAATGATGGTGCCGACAACGTCAAGAGGAAAAACATTCCTGAAACGCCACTCAGGCGTTCATGCCCGGCCTGCGGCCTGGCGGGCCCTCGGATCTTCCACGCCAGGCTCCGCCGGACCGCGCGCCTCGCTTCGCCGGAAGGGCCGCGGGCCCGCAGTGCCCCGGTACTCACTCCGGCGGGAAGAGGCGCAGCTCGTCGATCTTGCCCAGGAAACCGAAGAGCGTCCGCATCTGCTCAGAGCTAGCGCTTGGGGACACGTTGGTCACCTGGATCACCTCGGTGCCTCCGCCTGGTCCGCCGCTGGGGCCCGGACCCGGGCCCGGCGCGCTGGGGACCACGGCCGTGCTGCTCATGGCGCGGGCTGCCTCCTGCTCAACACATCAAACACAAGACAGTGAGAGCGCGCGGCACAGGCCGCCGGCCGCACACAAACGGCCGCCGACCTCGCGCAGCGCCGCCGGCCCACAATGCCACGCGCCCGCCCTCCCGCCCGCGCGTGCGCCCAGAGCCCGGAAGTACGCGTCCAGTTCGTGCTCCTTCAACTGTCCTGTCTACGCCCACCCAGCTGCGCCACCTCAGGAATGGTTCCTGTGCACTCCACACAGCATTTTCAGGCAGAATCCTGGCCATTGGAACCTCCAGTAAAGACAGTTTAAAAAACACACGTCCTGGCGCTCTGTACACTCACTGAATTTTAGCTTACCTTTACAAGAGTTTTACAGTTCTCCAATTTATAACAGTATATGGTCAGCAGTTTGAAATACACCTACCTGCTTTAACACGCGTATTCTTCACTACAAAAACAAAACAAAACAAAACAAAAACTCCTGCCTTATTTCTTCAGCCTCATCTGACCTATTCAAGTTCTCCAACATAACACAAAAAATTATTTTCTCTATGCCTGTGGTGATATTGTGTTCCCCAAAATATTGTGCACCCTAATAAACTTATCTGGGGTCTGAGAACAGAACAGCTACTAGATATAGAGGCCAGAAAATGGTGGCACTCACGCCTTTAATCCATCCCAGGAAGTGATGGCAGGAAGCAAAAGGGTATTTAAGGCGCGAGGACCAGGAACTAGGCTGGTTAAGCTTTTAGGCTTTTAGCAGCAGTTCAGCTGAGATTCATTCTGGATGAGGACTCAGAGGCTTCCAGTCTGAGGAAACAGGATCAGCTGAGGAATTGGCAAGGTGAGGTGGTTGTGGCTTGTTTTGCTTTTCTGATCTTCCAGCTTTAACCCAATACCTGCTTCAGGTTTGTTTTTATTAATAAGAACTTTTCAAGATTTGTGCTAAATATGCCTTTATACAAGCCACGAAGTTCCCTCATCTCATTTCACTACCACCACCTGTTACTGCCTTGTCTGGTAGTAACAGCACTGCCTGTTTATTATTGAAAAGTATTCCCCTAGATTGCCTAGCAAAATATAAAACAAAGTTACTGTCCAGTCAGCATCAAACACCTGAACACTCACATCAACTTTAAGTTATTTACTCTACAGGGCACGCTAACTTATTTGACTCAAAAGTTCTGAAAGCTAAAATAAAAATCTCAGATTTTACATTGAGATTTACAAATCTCTACACTGACAAATAGCTCTTACAGATAAGGTTGTGACTGGCTTGCCAGGTCTACTCACTAGTTCAGTGACTAAGTTCTTAAGCACAGAAGGGAGGAGTTGATTAATGTGTCTCATCAGAGTTATAAAACACCATCACTCACCAATGTGTCTTCCAAGACGGTGTTAAGTGGTTTCTTACTGAATCAGTGTTAACACTCACTGCTAATTACAGATTCTCACAGCCCAACATTCTTAGTACCAGGGGTGCACTCAATACACTACACATATTATGATAGTCAATGAGAGAAGAACCAAGAGCACAATGACAAGAGCTCAAGCTTCTCCTGTTTTTCAATGTTATTTAACATTGATTTAGTCCCTGTGGCAGGTATATGGAAATCTTTTACATTGTTCTACACTTCAAGCATTTTTATTACATTTATTTATTGTATATGTGTGTGCCATGGTGCCCCTGAGTAAGTCAGAAGACAACTTGTAAGAGTCAGTTCTCTTCTTCCCCAATCAAAATCATGTCCATTGGTGGTTGGCTGAGTTATCTCACAAGTCCCCATTCTACACTTTATTTAATATATATGCTTGGCATTTTGTCATAAAAATTACAGATTTAAACTAATGAAAAAGTTCTGTGATAAAATATTTTAATCACAAAATCTGATTTATGTATAACTTACTCAACATATTAATTCATGGCATTTGATGCAGAGACTAGCAAAAGTAATTTTAAGTAATTTTAATTTAAAAGTGCAGGCAAATATTTAGCAGTTCCAAAATAAAAAGCGAAAACTTCAGGGAAGATTGGCTTAAAATACATTTCACTTCAAAAACCTACTGCTTTTCTGGTCAAATAAGTAATTGAATAATAATTCTGAGGCCGGGTGGTGGTGGCACACGCCATTAATCCCAGCACTCTGGAGGCAGAGGCAGGCCAGCCTGGGCTACAGAGTCAGTTCCAGGAAAGGCACAAAGCTATACAGAGAAACCTTGTCTCGGGAAACAAAAAACAAAAACAAAAACAAAAAACCAAAACAAAACCCCCAAAAAACCAAAACAAACAAAATTCTGACCTTCACAACAGACCTACTAAGTCAAATAAACAGTGAAATACTTAGCACTGCTAATGACTTTCACAGAAATAATATAGCTAAGGGCAGATGCCAAAAAATATTAAGACAAACAGCAAGCGCAATCAATCTATGCCAGTTGAAGTGACTTTAAGATTTGCCAAGTAAGGCAAAAGGGATACAGAATCTGGAAAAAGGCAAAAAGTTCTTTTTTTTTTTTCCCACCATTTTCTCAATATCATAAAAGGCATCCCAAACTCAAATTTCTTCAAATATTACATATCTGCTTACTCCAGGGATTTCCAAGATGCTAGAAGTATAACAGAAAAGACAGCAATATTCCCAAGCTCCTAAAATTACAGGTCGATGACAAACTTTCCGCAACAAACACAAAGATGTAAGGAACACATGTGCTCAGATTTTAGAACATAGAAATAGCCAGACATTTGCCTTGTGAATTTCTCATTTTATAGGCCTCACAGGATTGTCCAGCTTTCTGCATTGCCACACTAGTTATCATCTAAAAAAGTATGCACCTGAGAATTACACAACTGAGTAACACAAAAAATTGCAAAAAATTCTCATGCTTTAAATAAGTGTGTTTTTTTTATGTTGGCCTACATCTATAACTATCTAAGAGTACATTTAGACACTAACCCATCTTTTTAGGTAAGTTAGGGAACACTTTGATTCTGATTTTGAGATCGTCTCCCATACTTCAGGCTGGCCTGAAACTCACTGTGCAGCAGAAAAAGACCTGCCTCTGCCTCCCAAGCAATGAAATTACAGTATGCTCTAGGATACCAGGATCAAAATGCCAGTTCTCAATCCTCGGGTTTTTGTTTGTTCATTTCTTCTGAGATAAGGATCTCAGACTGTAGCCCAAGCGGGGGTCTTGAACTTTGCAAAATTTTCCTGCCCAAGCATTACAAAACCTGAGATTACAGGCACAAATAACTACTCCTAGAAATCAAATTATATCTGAAGGACAAATCTTATCAGTCTTAATAATAGTCTATTTCTAATCAAAACTGGGAAGGGGGTAGCCTTATTAAATCTTGTCCCCAAATGCAAAACTCAAACCAAACAAATATAAGTAAAGCAACTAGTTTAATTATGTGGGTGGTAATGTATACATGTTTTCATGTGTGTTCATGTATAGTTGTGGTGGTATTGTGTTCCCCGAAATATTGTGCACCCTAATAAACTTATCTGGAGTCAGAGACAGAACAGCCACAATATTAAACATAGAGGATAGCCAGTGGTAGCACACACCTTTAATCCCAGCACTTGGGAGGCAGAGCTAGGCAGAAATCCATGTGTTCAAGGATACAGCCAAGCATGGTGACTCACGCCTTTAATCCCAGAAATCGAGCCTTTAATCACAGGGAATGATGGTAGAAGGCAGAAAGATATATAAAGCATGAGGACCAGGAACAAGAAGTATTTGGCCTGGGTAAGCATTCAGGCTTTTGAGCAGCAATTCAGCTGAGACCCATTCTGGATGAGGACTCAGAGGCCTCCAGTCTGGTTCTCTGATCTTCCAGTCCATCCACCCCACCCCCACCCCCTGGCCAAAAAAAATGTCTGCAGGGAACCCAGGGAACCACGCCTAACAGCGACTTTGAAATCTTCAAAAGGAAGACGGGGCTTGACTATGGTAAAAGCTATTAAGCTGATTAACATCACGGAAAGATCGACTTTGGACTACAAACTGTTTAGGACAATTTCAAGATGACTAGCTGAGATGATCCAGCCTGACAGACTACTTGAACAAGGACTTGAAACAAGCCCTGCACTTTCCCATTATGCAGCGACTGGACAAATGATACAGGACTTGACAATTAACCCAAAAATTTTCTTTTCAGGAATCCCTAAAAATGTCTTCGTCCCTAGAAAGTAGGAAGTAATTTTAAGAAAATGATGCCCACATTCCCAAGAGGTGGGATGGCAGGTTTTTGGTTGTTTAGTGAGTTTTGGATATTGTCATTGTTTACAATGGTTGGTTACAAGTTAATTGTTAATGGTTAGGAAAAAAGCTGAACAAGGAGATTAGATTCAGAGTTTTTGTTTAAAAACAAAAAGATAAAGAAATAATAGGATAAATGGGTAGATCACTGAATCTACACTAAAAAGAAAAGGGGGTATATATAAAAATGACAAAAGGTAGATTACTGAATCTATTATGAAAAGAAAAATATTTTTAAAAAGGAACTACTTGTTTTAAATAAGATAAGTAATGAAAAATTTTTGTCTGAGTTTATCAAATATTACTGGACTGGACATTGTTAATATATATAATGGAGTTTTTTATCTGAATCTGTCAAATGTTAATGGACTAGACATTGTTAATGTAATGTTTGAATGGACTAGACATTGTTAATGTAATTTTTGACAATATATTGTATATACTTATCGGATAGTTTTTCTTGTATTAGTTATAAGCTTTTTTTAATTTTAGACAAAAAAGGGGAAATGTGGTATTGTGTTCCCCCAAAATATTGTGCACCCTAATAAATTTATCTGGGGTCAGAGAACAGACAGCCACCAGATACAGAGGCTAGAAAATGGTGACACTCACGCCTTTAATTCTAGCATTCCAGAGACAGAAATTTCTCATCTCTGTGAGTTCAAGGCCACATTGGAAACAGCCAGGCATGGTGACACACACCTTTAATCCCAAGAAGTGAGCCTTTAATCCCAGGGAGTGATGGCAAAAACAGAAAGATACATAAGGCGTGAAGACTAGAAACTAGAATCATTTGGCTGGTTAAGAATTCAGGCTTTCCGAGCAGCAGTTCAGCTGAAAGCCATTGGGATGAGGACACAGAAGCTTCCAGTCTGAGGAAACAAGATCAGTTGAGAAGTTGGCCAGAACTTTTAAGATTCCTGCTACATATAGTGATATTTTATTTGTACTGAAATGTGATTTTATTTGTAAATAAAGTTGCCTGGGGATCAGAGCTAAGAGCAAGCCATTTAGCAGAAGTCCAGCGGTGGTGGCACACGCCCTTAATCTGATCACATGGCAGGCAGAATCTCTGTGTGTTCAAGGACACAGCCAAGCGGTGACCTGAACCTTTAATCTCAGTACGAACCATAGAGACCTGGAGGTCTATATAGACAGGCAGTGATGAAGAAGTCATGTGGTTGGGTTTAGAACCAATGAGAAGGCAGAACAGAAAGGCAATAAAAAGACAGGACACAGGAAGAAGGTCTCTGTCTCTCTCTGTCTCTGTCTGCCTGTCTCTCTCTCCCTCCCCACTCCCCACTCTCACCCTGAGGGGAAGGACAGCAGCAAGTGGTAAGATAAGGCGGTCTTAGCTCTTGGCTACTGCTGGATCTGAACTTTTAACTCTTTATTTGGCTCTGTGTTTCTTACTTAATAAGACCGTTTAGAATTACATCTACATTCATGTGTGTGTAGGTCAGAGGCTGATACTGGATGTCTTTCTCAACTGCTTTCTACCCCACTCCCACCTTTAAATTTGGCTTTTAAAAGAATTATGACAAAGGCAATTTGGAAGCCAAGCTAAACTAGCCAGTGAGGAGACTCATTCCGAAGTGCCTGATTCAGTAACTCAAACTCCATATGAATACATGGGGTGTACATATGTGGGGACATGTGTGTATACACAACAGATTATCTTTGATACAGAGAGCTCTTCTGTGATACCTGGTGTCAATATTTCTGCACACCTTATTTTTGAGATGAAGTACCTCATTGCATCTTGGAGGCAGGTCACCATCAGCACTAGTCAGCCATCCAGCAAGCTCTAGAGCACCTCCTGTCTCCACTTCCCCAGTGTTGGGAACAAGCACTGCTCCACCAGGCTTTTGACTAACATAAGTGCTGGGGATCCAAACAAGAACTTCACTGAATGAGCTATCTCCCTAGTTCCATGGCTTAATTTTTGTGGCACCCAGCAGAGACTAAGACTCAAAATAAACCTAGCACCTTACCTCATCTCAAGCTTTTATCCTCACTGCTGCCTGGCAGTCACTTGTCATAATTCTGGAAAACTTTTTAGAAACTAGGAAAGACTAGTAATTAGTTCTAGGATTCATCTATTATCTGACAAAATTTTCTCATTTTGAAAACATTATCCTGGATAATACTGCTTTATTGCTGACATGGAAAAGTTAATTTATGTAGCATATTTTATTTTTTATTTCACATTTTAACACGGCAATGTAAACTTTTTACTATAAAGATTATGCACTTACTGTTAAAACCTTAAGTTATATGAATACTGCTGAAGGTTGATAATATTTGTAAACCATTAAATGATAATAAAGATGCCCCCTCTTCCCAGAGAAACTGCTGCACTGTAAACTGGCAGCTTCTGAACAGATTTGGGATGTCCAGCCACCTAATTGTTAGCATACTAGTAGACAACTACTAACAAACAGCTCTGATACATGGAGAACACATTGTTGTTATTGTTGTTTTTCCCCAGACAGAGTTTCTCTGTTTAACAGTCCTGGCTGTCCTGGATCTTATTTAGTTGACCAGGCTGGCCTCGAACTCACTGAGATCCACTTGCCTCTGCCTCCCAAGTACTGGGACTAAAGGTGTGTGCCACCACAGCCCGACTACAGAACACTTCTTAAGAAAGCTTTAATTATTTCACTATGTTTTTAGAGCACAGGTATTACTCTTACTGAAAAAACACAAACACTTGAATATATCTTCAATAAACAATAAATTAAAATCACTGGCATGGCTCAAATGATCAATATATGAACACACAAAATACAAACTTGAAACAATCTCAACTGCTGGCAAAGGATAGGCACATTAAGTAGTAGTGTGTAATGCCATTAGCCACAGTCTGCTCAGGCTAAAGCCCTAGAGCCCTCTGATGACACTATCAAATAAACAGTTTGCAGGAGAGATGAGATGATAACACTTCTGGGAAACAAAGAGTTAGGAAAGCAAGGCCAACATCTCTAAGGTGGAAAATGAGCATCTGTATTGATGGTAGGTAATTTGAATGTAGAATGAAAAACAGCTATTTCTAGAATGATGGATGCCAAGGAAGAGTTTACATATTTGCATTGTATTTAAATGTTCATTAATATTTGTCAATATCTAAGTAAATATAACTGTGAGTTGGTTTGTCTGTTTATGGAGACAAGTTCTCACTCTGTAGTCCAGGCTGACCTGGAGCTCACTATGTAGCCTAGACTAGTCTCAAATTCAGAATGATCCTCCTGCCTAAGTCTCGCAAAATTGAGGTTATAAGCATGAGTTACAATGCCCGTCTATAACTGTCACTGTAATATTTTCAACAATGAAGAAAACAAAACAGCTCAAGTAGAAAAGAAATGGTGAGTCACCATGAATTATCACCTATCAAACCACAAAGGTGACTAATACATGCAGAAATCTGATCACCAAAACTTAAACTAACAGATTGGCTGTTTTTACCAATGAACAATCACATTATTTATATCTTTTCCTTTATCAACTTAAATTGATGCTAGAAACATCTCAGAGAACAAATCATGTCTTATTAAAACAATAGGACTTCTCTGCTCATATTTGAAAATTAGTTGCCACTTATAAACATTTACTTGTTTCTTTTTAAACTACACAAAGTTGTAAACTGAATCTAACTCAGTAACATTGTTTCCAGGGGCGATATGTAGTCTGATTATCAACAGTGGATCATAGGTAAAACACTTTTTTCAACATTTTAACTCTGTAGTGGTTTTGTATGTG